>NC_133770.1:177705772-178039349 GCF_003597395.2 Chelonoidis abingdonii | reverse complement strand
GAGAATGTCATACCTGGTCAGACCAATTGTCCAATAGCCCCAGATCCTTGCCTTCCCGACAAGCTGTCAGGCGCGAGGTGCTCAGAGGGAATGACAGGAACAGATAATTCATCAAGTGATCCACCCAGTCGCCCATTCCAAGCTTCGGCAAAGCAGGCTCAGGGACACTCAGGAGCATGGTGTTGCATCCCTCGCCCATCCTGGCTAATACCCACTGCATGGACCTTTCTCAAGGAATTTATCTAGTTCTTTGTTTAATCTATATAGTTTTGGTCTGTCTCACAGCTCTCCTGGGCAAAGAGTTCCAATGGGTTGACTTTATGCTTGTGCTGAAGAAGGTACTTCCTCTTTGGTTTTTTAAGAACCTGCTGCCCAGTAATTTCACTGCGGTGACTGCTAGTTTCTTGTTTATGTGAAGGATTTAAAATAACCATGTCCCTTACTTCACTGTTCTTCACACCAGTCAAGATTTATAGCCTCATCATTATTCCCCTTAGTCGTTCTCTTTTCACGCTGAAAGATTCCCAGTTATTTTAATTCTCTTTTCCTGTTTTCATACTCCTAACCATTTTAGCTTGCCCATCTCTGTACCTTTCCATTTCAAACTATATCTTTTTTGGGACGGGGTGACCAGATCTGCCACACAGTAAAATTCAAGGTGCACACGTCTATATAGGTTATATAGAGGCAATATGATATTTTCGGTCTTATTATCTATCCCTTTCTAATGATGTCCCAACATTCTGTTGTGGCTGTTTTTGACTGCCACTCGTACATATAAGAGTGGATGTTTTCAGAGAACTCCATCCACACAATGACGCCGAAGACTTCTCTTATCTTGATCACTGTTACAGCTAATCTCGGGACTACCTTCGATTTTGTATGTATGCAGTTGACCGCATTGTTTTCCAAGGGCATTAACTTTGCATTTTATCAACATTGAATTTAATCTGCCATTTTGTTGCCCAGTCATCCAGTTTTGTGAGATCCCTTTGTAACTCTTTGCAGTCTGCCCGGGACTTAGCTATCCTAAATAGTTTTGTATCATCTGCAAATTTTGCCACCTCACTGTTTACCCATTTTTCCAGATCATTTATGAGTATGTTGAACAGTAATGTCCCAGTACCGACCCTTCAGGGATACCACTATTTATCTCTCTCCATTCTGAAAACTGATCATTTATTCCTACCTTTTGTTTCCCATCTTTTAACCAGTTACTGATCCATGAGAGGACTTCTGTCTTATGCCATGATGGCTTACTTTTCAAAAGTCAATTTAAATTAAATATATTTTTTTAATTACATTTTTTTAGAAATCTAGACCTGTTATGTGTTTTGGTGTAACTTGCATTATCCTCATGTTAAATTTGCATTATCCTGACAATACATTTACTTTATTCATATCTCATCAGCCTTGACACACACACCCCCTGTAAATTCGAACAACCCCTCTAATTTCAATTCCTGGGGAAACCACTGAGCCTGCAGACACTATTGTAATAAAAGTAATTCATTATTATAATCTTAAAGAATTACTGGGATGTGAAAAACTCTGCCATTTGATGCTGTGAAGAATATACAGAATAAATGTGCTTAAGGTATAGTAAACACACTTACTAAATAATATAATGTACAAATAATAAAATACTGCAATAGATTAAATGGACTATTGCTTACTCCCCATTCAGGAGTTCTGTTTTTTACATTCACAGTTACTTGACATCATCATATCAGCCCGTTCCTAGGCTTTTAGCAATACCCACAGCATTAGAAAAACAGCTGGCAACATGCATTGCAGTTAGCACAGTTTACACTTTTATGTTCTGCAATCCTATGAATTTTTTATAAAGGTCACAGTTTCATTCTGCTCTCAAAGTAACAGCTTCCACAGTTAGCTGTGGTATAAGCTCATGGTATTATGAACCAGCTTGGCTGGTTCTTTAGTTAGATAATATGCTGATAAAAAGAGGGGTTGAATTTTCATTCATTCATTCCCTAATTGTTGATGAAGGTGAATTCTGCAACCCAGAAGTACAGTTACCATAGAGAACTAAAAAATAGGTACCACTTGGAGATAATCACACCACTATGCTCATGAAGCAGAAGAGGCAACTGAAAGCTTTCATTCTCCTAAAATTAGGTTATTTAATTGAAAGTACACCCACTCCTTTTTTATGTATGGGGGAAAAAGCCTAGTTTAATATTCCTGCCCTCTATTTATAGAACTGCACTGCTACAAGTGAGAGAAAATTTACCACAATGGACTAAAGATAATTTAGAAAGTAACTCTCTGATGCCTTTGACTTGAGCAGTATTCTGTGTAGGTAGAAGCAATGACAAGTGCATTTTACAGTGACACTTGTATAATATTGCTCAAGATACACAGACATTTCAAACAAGTGAGATTTGGCTTTTGATCTCTGTGGAGTGCTGTTATTTCCTCCAGGTAGTTGTTTTAATAAGTAGGTCAGTCATGTATTTTAGATGGGAGAGTAAATTTACCGTTTGAACTCTTCTATTTGTGGATGAAAACATTGATTATTACAGTTCTGTGTAGGGTACGAAAGCACGTTTGATGTTTGCTCAGATCCATCAAATATTTATTAATGTTCCTGTAAAACTACTTAAAATTATACTCAGGTGCTACCCTTTCTCTAAATGTATTATCTCATGGGAAGAGGGGTGGCTGAGGGAAATGAAGCACAAATATTTTTTCTCATAATGCTTAGTACTAGATAACTATATATAAATAGCAAAATCTTCAATTTTCTTCATGTCTAAATGTCTCCATAATCAGAGTACTCCTCATTTTCCCCCTTATATTCTATCTGAGAAAACTCTGAGACTTGATAAATTTTCATAAATATGCATATTTATTGTTGGAATTATATTATTAATTTTGGTAATTTGTTTCTAGCAATATGATTGTAATATGTTATACTCATAACCATTGGATAAAAAATGTTATGTAATAAAAACCAAAGAGGTTTATAATACCCCCTCACAAACACCACAATTTGAGTGTGTGCTGTAAATTCTCTGTCCCCACAGGCTGACAACAGTGAAGAGGCAAGTGGTGGTCATTTGAAGGAGCTGGGGAAGGGGTGGAGGGGACAAGCAGGGGACCTGAGAAGGTTCCACAACTCAATCCCTGTAGAGTTTGGGGAAAGTATCTAGTGGACGAAGTCATAAGAAGAACCAGTGGCTGGAAGTTAAAGCCAGGCAAAATCAAATTAGAAATAAAGAACACATGTTTTAACTGTGAGGGTGAGTGACCAATGGAACAAACTACCAAACAAAGCAGAGAATTCTCAATGTCTTGATGTCTTTAGATCCTGACTGAATATCTTTCTAGAAGATATACCATACTTTATTCAAACACAAATTATTGGACTCATCATAGATGTAACTGGATGAAATTCAATGGCCTGTGTTATACAGGAGGTCAGACTAAACAATCAAACAATCCCTTCTTAAAAGTGAAATTTTTCAGCTCACGTGGCCCAAAATCTTACAAATGGTGGCCTCTCTTGTTGAGTTCTTCTTCAAGATTTTTTAAAATTATTTGCAGAGAAGGTAAAAGCTGAAGATTCTTCTCATTTCCTCATCCTCCTGTCAAGTCGCATTGGTTTTACCTAGTTTGGAGATGCCATATTCTTCCTTTTGTTTTATGCCTGCCTAGTAGGCTTCAGCTACATTTTTTTCATGCCATAGAATGCCTCAATCTTGTCTATACTCCCTTTCCCACCATTGCTACCATTTCTGAAGATGTTTCTATGATAGTGAAATGATGAGAGTTTCCTAAAATTACCTGTGCAGACAAATAATATGTAATTCTGTTAACTAAATATGAAAACTCCACTGATGTCAACCATCCAGTACCTGGAAAGATAATGGAGCAAATAAGCAATCAATTTGCAAACACCTAGAGGATAATAAAGCGATAAATAACAGTCAACATGGATTTGTCAAGAACAACTCATGTCAAATCAACCTAACAGCATTCTTTGACAGGGTAGCAAGCCTTGTGAATAAGTGGAAAGTAATAGATGTATATCTTGACTTTAGTAAGGGTTTGATGTCTCGCATGGAGCTACTATAAGGTGGGTGCATAATAGCTGGAAAACCGTTCCCAGAGAGTAATTGTCAGAGGGTATACAGTCAAACTGGAAGTGCATACTGAATGGAGTTCCACAAGGATCGGTCATGGGTCCGGTTCTGTTCAATATCTTTATAATTTATCTAGATAATGGCAAAGAGAGTACACTTATAAAGTTTGCAGATGATACCAAAATGGGAGGGATTTCAAGTGGTTTGGAGGACAGGATTAGAATTCAAAATGATCTGGACAAACTGGAGAAATGGTCTGAAGTAAATAGGATGAAATTCAATATGGACAAATGCAAAGTACTCAACTTAGGAAGGAACAATCAACTGCACACATACAAAATGGGAAATGACTGCTTAGGAAGGAATACTGCAGAAAGGGATCTGAGATTTATAGTGGGTCACAAGCTAAATATAAGTCAACTGTTGCAAAAAAAGCGAACATCCTTCTGGGATGTATTAGCAGGAGTGTTGTAAGCAAGACACAAAAAGTAATTCTTCCACTCTACTTTTCGCTGATAAGGCCTCAGCAGGAGTATTGTGTCCAGTTCTGAGAACCACATTTCAGGAAAGATGTGGACAAATTGGAGAATGTCCAGAGGAGAGCAAGAAAAATTATTAAAAGTCTAGAAAACATGACCTATGAGGAAAGACTGAAAAAAATGGATGTGTTTAGTCTAGAAGAGAAGACTGAGGGGGGACATGATAATAGTTTTCATGTACGTAAAAGATTATTACAAGGAGGAGTGTGAAAAATTGTTTTCCTTAATCTCTGAGGCTAGGAAAAGAAGCAATGGTCTTAAACTGCAGCAAGTTAGGTTTAAGCTGGACATTAGGAAAAACTTCCTAACTGTCAGGGTGGTTAAGTAATAGAACAAATTGCCTAGGGAGGTGGTGGAATCTCTGTCATTGGAGGTTTTTAATAACAGTTTAGACAAACACCTGTCAGGAATGGTCTAGTTATTACGTAGTCCTGCCTTGAGTGCAAGGGACTGTAGGTCCCTTCTAGTCCTACACGTCTATGATACTATTATGAGGTTTCAGATGGTGTGATGGCATGTTATTCCTTTTACTCTTTGAGAAAGTAACATTTTTTGTGTTTTTTTTCTTCGAGGTTCATAGTCAGTGTACTTAGTATATGCTGAAACTTCAAGAATTTCTTCATTGGTAGAATGTGGAAGCACATCAGACAATAAGTTTATGCCTTAAAGGAAATTAGAAATGCTTTTTTAAAACCTAAATCAACTGATGAGATCTCAAATCACCAACAGAATGCATATTCTAGTTTCAAAATGACAAGTGGATAAGTTTTTTAAATTAATTTAATAGATTTTTATCAGTCACAACCTGAATTCAGGTTTCTAAATTTCCCCTGTGGGAGTTTATGGCATCACACAACTAATAAAAGAAAGGAACTATCCTGTATACCCTGCATTAGGTGCTTCCTAGTGTAATTAACACTTTTAGGGTTATTTGAAACCCAAACTACAAATCCCAAGTGAGCACAGATTAATGTTGAAATATATCAATTTGGGCCAAATTGTTCAATTTCATTTAGATTAAAAAATTAGAAAATTAAAAATGTCAGCAAAATCTAAATTGTAGTTTGTGGAAACTATATTTTTCAAAGAAAAAACGTTGACTGAAAATTCCCTGACCAGCTCTACTTCCAGCCCAGTGCCCTGACCCCTAATTGCCATTGTGACAATGTTGTTTGCACATCTCTCGATCCAGTTTTACTTCATTTCTGGGTACAATATACAGAAACAGATTATGTGGTCATCCAGATTTAGAAGACAACCTGTTAAGTCATCCGGGTGATGAGACCCTTGCTGAAGTAGTTCTTTGATGAAGTCATATTAGAACTTCTATTCCTATTACAAGGTTCCTTCCTAGAGAGATTCACTTTCAATCTTCCAGCAACCAGTTATTTTACATTAGTCTTCACGGGCCGTTAAACAGACATCTTCCATTTGCTACACTGTAAGCTACTCTGAGTTAGTTAGGCTTGGCTACTTGTGTGATGACAGATATGTGCACAGAGAAGAAAAAATACCATTTCCTGCTGAGTTTTAGCCAGTTTTGTTCACTAAGGTTTTAGAAATATAGGGAGGATATTCACACTGGTACCTGCAGCTTGGACCAATCTCTTCATGGCTAGTGAAATCAAGTGGAAAAACTCTGGATGAACTGGTGAAAATCATGAATGTCTCTTTTTGAGACAGTAGGGTGCTGGCATTCCTGAAGCAAATTATTATTAGAGTTGCTCAAAAAAACAAGTGTTGACATTGGCAATTTTGCTGATTATCCCCAATTTAATTGACTATCTTAAAAATTACACTTCTTGAGAAAGATGGTTGAGAAAATGGCAGTGAGGAAACTCAGACAATTACTGGAGTCCTTAGATCACCTTGGTCTCTATCACTTAAGGCCAGATAAACTCTACAACTTTGGTTTGCATCAAGGGAGCAACAAGGAGGGGTGGGAGCAAGATGCCCAACTTCCCCGGCCCCTCGCCAACTCCTCACTGGAGCTGGCATGATGGAGAGATGGCCAGGCCAAATTTGAGTGGTACTGTGACCCCATACACCTACTCTCCCACACATTTTGCAGTCCTTCCAGTCAGTGCCCATGGGTACCGTGCACCCCCAAACCCTGGAGCAGGAGGCATCAGGAACCCCCAGTACCCAGGAGTTCTGGAGCAAGTGGATTTGGGCTTTTAATGCTTCCTGGGAAAGCAAACACAGAAGCAGGATGGAATCTGGGGATCCCAGAACTGCCTGGCCCCTGGTGGGGATGGCGGTCTTCAGCCTGAGTGCCTCTCTGGGTAAGGGCTTGAGGGATGAGGAGACTGCGGAGCTAGGCACAGAGGGGAAAGATGGAGCTGGCTGTGGCTGTGGGGCAATGTGCGGGAAAGACCGCAGGGCTGAGTGTGGGACAGGAGGAGGCGTGTGTGTGTATGTGGAGCTGGGTGCAGGAAGTGGAGCACGGATTGGAGTGCAGAAGCAGTGGGAGAGAGCTCAAGACTGGGTATGGGGGAGCAGCGGAAGGAGAACCTGCGGCTAGGTGTGGGGACAGGAGGGGGAGAGTTCTGGGCCCACTCCTTAGGAATATTTTGGTTGTGCCCTTATTTGGCATAGTTTTGTTGGTCAGGGGTGTGAAAAAAACACCACTGCTAGCTGATAGCTATGCTGACAAAAACCGCAGTGTAAACTGCCAGTGTATATGCATCTATGTCAACTATGGGCATGTCTACAGTACAGTGGCACTGCAGCTGTGCCGCTGTTGTGCCGTACTGTAGACGCTTCCTACATTGACAGAAGGAATTTTTTCATTGATGTAGCTAACCCACCCATCCAACAGACAGTAACTAGGTCGATGGAAGAATGTTTTCTTCAACCTAGCTGCGTCTAAACCTGGGTCTAGGTCAACATAACTACAGAGTTTTGAGCACACAATTTTTTACAGTCCTCAGTGATATAAATAGGTCCGACCTAATATTTAGGCGTACACCAGACTTATGTTGACCGAAGAGCGCCACTGGCATAGCTAATGTGCCTAAGTCGGCAGAAAAGCTCCTTTTATTAGCATAAGCTGTGTCTACACTAAGGGCCTCTATACTAGCAAAGTATTTGTGGTGTAGACGAGGCTTTAGCCTTAAGACTGGTCTACACTACACAGTTAAATGGACCTAAAGCAGCTTATGGTGACCTAATTATGTCAGTGCCTACACTACAGCCTTCCTCTCACTGATGTAAGTGCTCTACTACACTGACATAATAACTCTACCTCCATGAGAGGCATAAGGCTTAGGCCATATCTACACTACCACTTATGTCAGCAAAAGTTACGTCGCTCAGAGGTGTGAAAAAACATACCCCCTGAGCGACATAAGTTTCATCAGCATAAGTGGTAGTGTGCACAGCGCTAAGTTGGCAGGAGATCTTCTCATTTAGGTGGTTTTATTATGTCAACGGGAGAGCCATGAAAGAGATCTTACAGTGGTGCAGCTCAGCGTAGACGTGGCCTTACTGTCACAGAATCATAGAATATCAGGGTTGGAAGGGACCTCAGGGACATCATCTAGTCCAGGGGTCCCCAACGCGGTGCCCGCAGGCGCCATGGCACCTGCAGAGGCATCTAAATGCGCCTGCGTCCTGGCCAGTGGTCGAGCATCTGCCAAAATGCCACCGAATTTCTGTGGTGTTTTGGCGGTGACGCCTCTCGATGACTTTGCTTGTCAGCAGCAAGTGGTGTCATCGAGAGGCGTCGCCGCTGAAACGCTGCAGAAATTCGGCGGTGATGCCTCTTGATGACGCCACTTGCCACCAAGTGACGTGACCGAGAGGTGTCACTGCCGAAATGCTGCAGAAATTTGGCAGTGATGCCTCTCGATGATGTCACTTGCCGCCAACAAGTGATGTCATCGAGAGGCTTCGCCGCTGAAATGCCGCAGAAATTCGGTGGCATTTTGGCAAATGCTCCACTGCCGCCACGGTCCTTCATCTGGTGCCAAACGAAAAGGTTGGGGACCACTGATCTAGTCCAACCCCTCTGCTCAAAGCAGGACCAATGAGTGATGCAATGTTTCTGTAGACACTGCCTTACTTCCATTGGCTGCTGGCTGTCTTGTCAATTTCAAGGCAGAAGCCCTGAATTTGACCAGAAACCCAGGCAACCACAGCCCAGCTGAGTGGCTGGGATCCTGTTCCCAGCTGGGAGCCAGGGCGAGAAGCCCAGGCATCTGGACTTCACTCCAAGAAGCCCCTGGAGCCATTTGCCATCCCCTGCTTCCTGTGAGTAAGGGGGAGCTGGGGATGCTCCCCTTCCCCCCAGGAGCCTGTGGTGCAGCAGGGCTTCTGGCAGGGAGTTATTGGGCCTCTTAGGTCAGTGGAAGTGCTCCTGGTAATGAAGTGCACTACTGACCCACGGAGGGTAGTGTGGACATGCATCACCACAATAATTACTGCAGTGGCAGTAAGTCGACCTAATGTAAGTTGACTTCCCTTTCAAATGTAGACATGCCCTTGGAGTCTGCGTCTGGTTTGTAGAACTAGTGCAGAACTCTTCTTCCACTGCAAATTTCACTCCAGTGGATGTTGCATTTTCTGCAACAAAAAAATCAGACAGCAAAGACCTGACCAACTCCACTGAATGGGGTTAAAGTCACTATTGAAACCGCCACCACTTTCTTGCCCGGACAACGCTGACATCTCTCTTGCTCACACTTCTCCCCATAGGCACAATCTCTCCTCTCCTCCCAACTTCTCTGCCGCGCTTAGCGGGAAATTCTCTCCCACATACAGTGTCAGCACCTCATCCACCCTCATGTCTGCCTCACACGTCACACTCCGCCCCTTACACCCGCCCCGGTTCGGCCACAGGCGCCCTCCGCAGCCCGCCTCACCGGCCGCGGCAGGAGGTGGTGGCAGCGGCTCCTCCCCCGAGGGGCGGGACCGGGGGCCTGTCCGGCAGCCGCGCTAGGAGCCGGGGCTCGCTTGGCTGTGGTGCCTGCGTCTAGTCCCGCGCAGGTAGGAGCCTCCTCTCTGCACCTGTTTCTGCATGGCTGCCGCCGCCGCCTTCTGCTTGGCTCGGAGCCTGCGGCCGCGCCCGGTCTGGGGGGCGAGGTGAGCGGCTGCAGGAGCGGGGCGGCAGGGAGGGGAGGTCCCGGGCTGCGAGGGCGGGGGTGAGCACAGACACAGCGAGCCTGGGCCTCCCATTGCCCTGCTGCGAGGCGGCACCCGCCGAAAACCCCAACCTAGTGCCTGGCTGGCTCTTAATTAGGGGTGGACAGTTTCACGTGCAGGGGCGCCCTCGGGGGCCTGTGCAGAATAACGTGGAGCCTCCCTCCCCCGCCCCGGGGCATGGCTGTGGGGTCCCCTGCAGCTTCCTCCTCCAGGGTCTTACCCTACAGGACACATCACCCACCCCAGTCCCTGAGAACACCCAGGTACCCGCAAGGAGAGGGAGGACTAGTGAACAATAGGGGCCAGGGAGCCCAGCAGGGAGTGGAGAGGGTCCGGGGGTGTATGCATTGGCAACAGGCATCCTTACAGTGAGGCGTCAGTAACAGTCACTTCTGCTGGCTCTGACCACGGTTGGCCTTTGAGGAAAAATTCTAGTGCTGATGTTAAAGTATAAAATTTTTTTTTCTCTAGTAGGACTGTGTAACTCTTGTTTTTAGCATCTCACTTTTCACACACATGCTAATAGGCGTTTTCTGCTGCCAGAAAGATTGTTTTTGCTCGATTCATTCCCTCAATTCGTTTTGCAGGCTGAGGGGTCATTTTTATTACAAAGGAGTCATGATGAATTTTAACCACTTCTTTGTCATTTAAAAGACACATTATTTTCTAAGTCAAAAGTCATAGTCTTGCCATCAAGTTGTGGGTTTTTTGTTAAGTTGACATTCCATTGCCAGCTAGTTTATTCCCAGTGTTTAGTTAATATAAACAGCTCTGGGGGTCACAGGCTGTCTGACGTTCTGTGCAATGATACAATTGCTATTGGTATGAGAACATGCTAGGTCTTTTTCAAACATTACATACTTAAAGATAAATAGGCTCATTAAGGTAATGGAATTAATTTCATTCTTAAAATTTAGCATATGTATAAATAGTTGCAGTATTTGGAACTTGAACCCTTCTTGTTCAATTAAGATTTAAAACTTTCTGGTAAAGAGTTGGTAACCAAAAAACCTGCAGTATTATGGTAGCTCCTGAGAACCAGAAAGTGAAACTGACAAATGTTTTCTTCATCAATGCTGAATGAATTGCTAAATAGTATTAATAGTGAATGAATTTGGTTTCTTAGTGACATCAACTGATTTTAAAAACAGATTTATACACCAAAGTGTCCCTTTAAGTTCTAAAAGATTTTCATATAGTGCTGAATGAGAGTCATAGATTCACTATATTTTAAAGTTGTAAATTTTCAGAGAGAATCTGGTCCTTTATTTCAAAACAGAGGAGTTTATTTTAAACCAGTAATTCCACTGCTGAATAATTAAGAGGAGATCTGCAGATCTTTTAGAAAGATAGCACATAATCCTCAATGACATAAGTGCTCCAAGTAGTAACAGGCAAAACAGGCTGTCAGTTTGTTTACGTGAGCACTTACTCTGGGGCAAGCTGAGGTGTAAATCTATAGCACTCCAGCTGCTTCACCTTGTGACCTTTATCTTCTTGTTCTAATTGACAATTCAGCTCCAATAGTGCTCTGTCAAGTTCTCCCACATGATGTGTCTGCATAGAGAGCATGGTATGCAAGGATGGAGTGAGCAAGTAAAATGGGTTCTGGGGAGAAATTTGAGGCTTCTGACCCTCCAGACAAGATAAACTATTATACTACAGCCAGGAGCACCCGACAGAAACAATTTGTTGGTAGATATTTTTGTCATCTTCAGACATGTGCATGTGAGAGGATAAATCCATTACTTTGACTGAAAAATACTTCATTTGAAATGTGCCTGTCAAGTTTAGAAAAGATATTAAAGCAGTTATACAATACATAAGCTTGAACCAAAACTTCAGATCCAAATACTTCTGAACATTGAAGTGCTTGAAGTCCAGATTCTAATTTGGTGGTTTGAATCATCTCTGAAAGGTACTTTTTTAAGAATAGTTCATTGCTCTGCTATAAAACAGCTGAGTTCAGCTTTGGTGGGGGGTTTTTTTTTTGTTGTTTTTTTTTTTGCGCACATATGACCTTAATAGCAAGCCAAAAATGTGGCTGTTTTTTCTGTATCCTTTGTCAGCTTTGATATGACAAGAGGTTTGGGCCTGGTATCCTCCCATTTGAGGCATTTGATCAACACATGTTGACATATCAAAGTCATCTTGACAGTCAAGCTCACAAACCTATTTTTCTGCCTCATTCATTCTTCACTGTTTGCTGGGGACTATCCACTCTGTTGCTCTTTTCAGCTGGGATTGAGTTAGTGGCAGCTGGTGACTTTGACAGGTGAGGCACATATCACAACTCTCACATTCCAATATACGTGTTCCTCCTTGCAATCCTGGCCTGGGAGAGGGAAGGAAGAATGCTTTTGTTCTGCCCTGCCAAGGCAGCAACCTCCCTCTTTCATTTGCAGATGTCCCGTGTCGCTGGCCCTGTGGTCCTGCAGAGAGCCCTCTGCAGCTTTGCTGTCATACCCCACTCTCTTACCAGCCAGGAGTGTGGGACTCGTCCCAGTCAATTCCAGGGCAGGAATTGTTCAGCAGTGGGGTGGCCTCCCCCACACCCAGGGGCTCATCGGGTTCTTTGTAATCCTGGTTGGGAGTCTCTAATCCTTCAACCCAGGATGTCTACAGCTTCCCCCCTGACTTGCATCCTTGTGTCTTAGGCCCCTTGGCGGTGTAGGGAGCACCCCCTACATTTCCACTGTATCAGTGCTGGAAGGGAACCGTGCATCCATTCTAGCAGAACTGGCCTTAACCTCTGCAACGGTCTTACCAAGCCTTGGCTAGCACAACAATGCCCTCAAAGTGTCTCCTTAGACCTTGTCTACACTTACAGTTTTGCAGTGCTGGCCGTTACAGCTGTGGTCGTACAGCTGTGTACGGCCAGCGCTGCAGTGTGTCCACACTGACAGCGACCAGCGCTGCAGTGTGTCCACACTTGCACCAGTTGCAGCGCTGTTTGGAGTGGTGCAGTGTGACACTATCCCAAGAGCACCTCGTCCCAATTTGCTGCTGGGTTGTGAGAGGGACGGAAGGGTGCGGTCATTCCGCTCCTGTTCCAACGACCCGTGGTGCATCGCTTCCCTTTTCAGCCGTTTTGGTCCATTGTGATTCTGCAGCGTGATTTCATAAGAAATGGAGCCGACGCTAGGATGTTGATGGAAGGGTGCCGCACATCCCGTCTGGCATGTTGATCTATTCCTATGCTCCAAGTGACAGTGAGAGCTCATGATGAGAAAAGATCTAGCTGACGCTGCGACACTAAATTGCTTGTCGCAGTAACGACGTGCTCTGCAGCGTGGAACGCCAACCGTTTGGCTCGGGAAACAAGTACTGATGGGTGGATCAATCGTCCTGCAAGTTTGGGATGACGAGCAGTGGCGCAGAACTTATAGGATGCGAAAGC
The DNA here is from genome assembly GCF_003597395.2 of Chelonoidis abingdonii. Lineage (NCBI taxonomy): Eukaryota > Metazoa > Chordata > Testudines > Testudinidae > Chelonoidis > Chelonoidis abingdonii. The sequence goes on along the minus strand of NC_133770.1, from coordinate 178,026,156 downwards.
CACTCATGGGACGTGTGCTGACTCTGCCAACCCTTGCCACAAGGACCGAGACTGAGAACGCCGCTGTCAGTGGAGAACGGGTGGCTATTGCAAGTCGGACTGGCAACTCCAGACAGCTACCGATCGTGCATCAGTTTGGAGTGGAAGTCAACCGTTGGAATGTGTTTGAGCAAGTTTCAGGGCCATTAATCGCATCCTGTTCAGACGAACCGTGACTCTGGGAATGTGCAGGGACAGTGGATGGCTTTGCCAATATGGGTTTCCCTAACGGGAGGGGCAATAGGACGCATACCTATCTGGCACCACCCCACCGACATCCGAGTACATTAACGGAGGGTATTTCTCAATGGTTCTCCAGGCGCTTGTGGATCACCGTGGCGTTTCACTGACATTTACAGAATGGCCTGGAAAGGTCATATGCATGCATCTTTCGGAACAGGCCGTTCAGGAAGCTGCAGGCAGGAACTTTTTTCCCAGACCGTAAGATTCACGTGGGGACGTCGAAATGCCCATGCTGATCCTTGGAGACCCGCTTACCGCGTATTGCTTGCTCATGAACCGTATTCAGGAAGCTTGACAGACAAGGACGGTTCCAACTACAGGCTGAGCCGGTGCAGAATGACCGTGGAGCATGCTTTTGACCATTTAAAGGGGAGATGGAGAAGTCTCTACGGGAGCTGACGTGGGGAAAAGCAACCATCCCAGCAATTATAACCGCGTGCTGGTCCTCCATATAATATTTCTGTGAAGGTAACGGGTGAACCTTTCATTGACGAATGGACCCGAGGTTCAAACGCCTGGAGCTGATTTGAAACAGCCAGCAGAGCAGGGCGCTAGAGAGGCCCAGCACATGCTTTCAAGATTAGGATGCTAAAGGAGCACTTGAGGCTGAAAGCGCAACAGTCATGTTGGGTGCCTTCCCCAGTATAAGAGCATTTCCAGCATTACCTGCAGTGGTTCAATTGATTGCAGCTCCTATTTTACTTGTATACATGTTACAGTTCTTGTAATAATAAACAGTGAATAAAAAACAAATCCTTTATTAAAATACAGTACATAAAACAGGAAGGGGGTATGGGATTATTTCCCTGCTTGTTCTAGGGCAGTTCTTTGGATGCAGGGTGGGATGCTTATGCACTTTTTTATTACTATACATTTTACCAAACTTTAGAGACCCATTTTGTTGTTTTCAAAAATTAATTTCTTTACTTTTTTCTATCAATTACTAGTGTTTGTTTCTCTTCTATGAAGAGGAGGGTCCAAGGAGACTGATCCGCTCATGGTGTATAAATTTGTAATATGTGACCGAGTGTATTGGTGGAGTCTGATCAAAACTAAGTATTATACACTAAACCATTTATAGGGTTTCAGGAACAGAGCCCTCCTGAAATGAGAACCTGTAGGTTGTTTCTGTCTGATATAGAGTTTCTGCATGTCTATCGTCCATGATGTGATTTCAAGGCCTATATTCTATTCCAAGATCTTCTCTGAGTCAAAAACGCCACCACTGCAGATAGTGTTTTATAACTACATTCACAAGAGAAACCTAAAGTTACAGCCTGCTAGTCCCATGTGCTATATGTTCCTTGTTATAATCTCTCTTCTTTCTGTATATACCTTGTTCTCAGTTCATGGAAAAAAATGAACTCCAAAATCATCAGGTTAGCCAATATCTGTTTTGTCCCTTTCTTCAACCCCTGTGTAAAACAGTAAAAGGCCAAAGTCTGAACTGAAATACATACATGCAGCTCTTTAAAGCGCCGCCTCGGCCGCGGAGCGCGCGCAAACCCGCAAGGCGCCGCTCTCCCGGCCGAGCCCAGCAAGCGCCGCTCTCATCGCCGGAGCGCGGCAAGCCCGCAAGCGCCGCCTCCCCGCCGAGCGCGGCAAGTCCCGCAGCCCCGCTCTCCGGCCGAGCGCGGCAAGCCCCGCAAGCCCCGCTTCTTGCCGGCCGGAGCTCCAGCAAGCGCCCGCTCCGGCCGGCCGAGCGCGGCAAGCCCCGCAAGCCCCGCTCTCCCGCCAGGCGGCAGAGCCCAGCAAGCCCCGCTTCCGGCCGGAGCGCGGCAAAACCCGCAAGCCCCGCTCTCCCGGCCGGAGCGCGGCAAGCCCCCAGGCGCCGCTCTCCCGGCGGAGCCTCCAGCAAGCCGCCGCTCTCCCGTCGGCGCGGAGCACGGCAAACCCCGCAAGCCTCCGCTTCTCCCGCCGCCGGAGCTCCAGCAAGCGCCGCTCTCCCGGCCGGAGCGCGGCAAGCCCGCAGCGCCGCTCTCCCGGCCAGAGCGCGGCAAGCCCCGCAAGCGCCGCTCTCCCGGCCGCGAGCGCGGCAAGCCCCGCAAGCCCCGCTCTCCGGCCGGAGCTCCAGCAAGCCCCGCTCTCCCGGCGACGGGCAAAGCCCCGCAAGCCCCCCTCCCGCCGAGCGCGCAGCCCCGCAAGCCCCGCTCTCCCGGCCGGAGCGCGGCAACCCCGCAAGCCCCGCTCCCGGCCGGACGCGGCAAGCCCCGCAAGCCCCGCTCTCCCGGCCTCGGGAACCGCGGCAACAACCCGCAAGCCACGCTCTCCCGGCCGGAGCGCGGCAACCCGCAAGCGCCGCTTCTCCCGGCCGAGCTCCAGAAAAGCCCCGCTCTCCCGGCCGGAGCGCGGCAAGCCCGGCAAGCGCCGCTCCTCCGGCCGAGCCGAGGCAAGCCCCCGCAAGCGCCCGCTACTTTCCGGCGGGAGCGCGGCAACCCGCAAGCCCCGCTTCGCACGCGCGAGCTCCAGCAGCTGCCGCTCTCCCGGCCGGAGCGACTTGTCGTGGAGGAATGCATTGAAGGCCAACCCAGCACAGGGGGGGTGCCCCTAACTCTTCCACATAGATCCACTCATGGCGCCCTTAAGAACCGGCAAGCCGTCTATGTACACACAGAGACCCGCCAGGGTAAAGCGCGTCAAGCCCCGCAAGCCCCGCTCCAGAACCGATGGCCGGAGCGCGGCAAGTCCCCGCAAGCCCGCCGATTCATATGCCATTCCGGTCCGGACGGGCGGCAGAGCGCCCCCAAGCCCACGCCCGATTCGCCCAGCGCGCGGGATAGCGCCGGGCAAGCACGCCGCAGCCCCGCTCCGGCAACCAGAAAGCGGGTCCGGACGCGCAACATACCCGCGCAAGCCCCCGTGCTTCCCCGGGACCCAGAAAGACCAGCCATCCCCGGGCGGCCGGAGCCGCGGGCAAGCCCAGCAGCACTGCCCTCCCGGCCGGAAGCTTCCAGCAGAGCCCGCCGCATCCAGTCGCCGGCCGAGCGCGAACAAAATAATACTCCTGCTACTTGGCCGACCGCCCGGAGCTCCGGGGCATGCCCCGCTCTCGCCTCCTCCAGGGCTCTAAGCCCATGAGCAAGTGGATGTTGCTACGCAGTGACGGAGAGGCTGAAAAGAATGCCTGGATAATCCTAATACCCTGGAGGCCAAAAAAACTCTGGAGTGTCCCACACGCTGATAACCAGGCGCCTGCATGCAACCAGCGCCGGTCTCTGCTACACCGAAGCGAACCCAGGCTGTTACAGCCAAGCGCTGCAAACAGGGAGTTGCAGCGCTGGCTGAGCTTTTAAGTGTAGACACCTGCTAAGTTGCAGCGCTGTAACCCCCTCACCAGCGCTGCAACTTGCAAGTGTAGACAAGGCCTTAGTGGGGTTAGTTGCCATAGTTACAAGGCAGCTTTGCGGCACTACCTATACTGTGATTTGAGCCTCATCCACAGCACTGCATTTTTTGGGTTACGGACATGGAGAGAATATGAGTAACGTGACATTTAAATCAAATCACAAGTGCTTCTTATGGATCTATGCTACTTATTTAATATATATAAAACTCCTTAATCTTTATATACACAAAAATGTAGCTTTTGGGAATTGGCTTCTGAATTCTTTGGTTAAGCTGTGCCTCACTTGCTTAAGCTGATGAGCCACCTCTGAACAGAGGTCACCTCTGTCACAGTTCAGCCCAACTGCCCCAGTATTTCCCCTGAGGCTACAGCAAGGGCACCACTGTCAGGCTCTCAGCTCTCCAAGCACTGCATTTCTTTGGTGGGACTTGTGTCTCAGTTACTTCTGACCAACTATTTCCAGGCTGCACAGTTCTGATATAAGCTTATTAGCATGCCTCATCCCAACTCTAACATGGGCTCTGGCAGGAGCAATCCTTCAGCACCCTGCCGAGCGATTTTCTTTGTGGTAACAAGTTCAACACTGCTTCGTCTCAGAACAAGTACCCAGTTTTATGGACCTCAGTAGGCCAAGTCCTTCCAACCCTTCTCTAAGGACTAGGGTCTTTCATGGACCAGAGGTTTTGTCCATTTGCTGGGTCAGGAAGAAGGCCCTGAGCCAGTTTAAAACCAGTCTATCTATCCAAAAATCGTTTGTTGGTCTCTGGAGAATCCAGTTTGGACTAGTACATGTGGACCTTTCCAGGGAGCAGAGTTTCTCTGGGGATATTACAACCTGAGTGAATTTGACTAATCACCCCTGCCTGCTCTTCTCCTATTTACCCTTCTCATGGAAATACATACAATCCCACAATGACACATAGATGAAAATTAAAAATTAATTGTATTAAAAATGCAAAGATATTAAGCTCAATTGAGCAAGGTTTAACTCCATTAAGTAAGGCTTGTCCAGGATATTAGTCTGTCACAACCTCCTCCTATCCACATGTCCTTTGGTCTTCCTCCATTCTGTCCTTATCACTAATAACCCCAGTTGATGCGGGCTAGAAAATTTGTCCCACCTTAGTACAGTTTTTATGACAGACCAATCTTCCATCCCTAATGTGAAGGGACCAGTAAAGAAGAGTGTTGCAGGTTGGGGTCTTGCAGGTTGTTCTTCTTAGGAAGAGAAATTTATGATGGAGTCATCAGTCTTGTTTATTTACAAGGAATATACAAAATCCTGTTTTCCCTGAACACAAGAGGATCCAAAAACAGGTGATAAAGGCTTGAAGCTGTAAGCAAAGGAACTGTTAGCCAGCACCACACCGTGCTTCTCCAGGCTGTGACAGTCTCTGCCGGTTCCCTTGCTCTCGCTCTCTCACGCACTTGCTCCCCCCACCCCCAATACTTAAGGAGCACTCTGCTTGCATAGTTCACATTCCTGAGTGGCCTCAGGTGTGCCTTTGTTTTGGGTGGTGACATGTGCCTGTCCTTTGAATTGGAGACCACGATTATTTCATAAAGGAGTTGAACTGTTTCTGATGGAAAGCGGCAGTTACACCCACCAGCTGCAAAATGGTTTTGTTTAACCCACCCTCTAATAGTACAGTCATTGAAGATAGTAAGGGGTCAGTCCTGCTTCCACTGAAGTCAGCAGGGGCATTGTGATGAAATATGTATTTGATAGACGTTAATTGGAGTTTCGGGGCACTGTAAGATTTAGGTCAATTAATTTCCTTGCTCTTAAGTGCTTGGGTTTTGTAAAGGATGAGATAGGTATGATACACTTGTCACTTAGTAACATTTACTAGTATTTGAAATGAAGTCTTTGTATCTGATATTCCCCAGTTTTTATATTTTTAATTTCTTGTGCACACAAAAAATGACAATTTTAAATAAATGGGTTGGGACTGGTCACTAGATTAGTAAATTGAGTGTATGATGCAGGTCAAGCTAATGATGCCTCAGACAATTTACAGCTTACTAGCTGCATCGTTCCCTACATAGCTGAAGTTAGTTACGTATGCATATACCGAACCACCTGCTTTGATACTGCATATTCGTTAAAAACTCTATTTAATTATCAAGACCTGGCTGCTTGGCTTCACAATTAATGCGTAACAAACTAGGCCAGTGCACCCCAGCCAACTCCATAAGGCCAGATTTTCAAACTTGAGTATCTAAATTTTACTAGGGATAGCGCTCACAAAATTCAGGTTTAGTCAGTGGGAGCTGCAGGTACTCAGCATTTTAGGAAACATCAGTCTATTTTTATTTAAATGCCTAAATGTGGATATTGGAGCCTAACCTCTTGGATACCAGGTTAAAACGTTGGTCTTATCATTTTGACTTAGGCCTTGGCTACACTTGCAGATGTGCAGCGCTGGGAGTTACAGCTGTCTTCGTACAGCTGAGTAGGGAAAGCGCTGCAGTGTGGCCACACTGACAGCTACCAGCGCTGCAGTGTGGCCATGTTTGCAGCTTTTGCAGCGGTGTTGGGAGTGGTTATGGGCAGCTATCCCACAGAGTCCCATTTTGGAGCCGTGGGTTTTGGGAAGGGGGTGGAGGGTGCGGGTCATTCTGCTTCCTGTCCCAGCGCCCCGTGATGCATCGCTTCAAATCCCAGCAATCCCTGCTTTTCCGTCCACGTTTGGCGCCATCTTGACTCTCTCAACGGTTTCTGTGCAGCACGATTTCTGTGGGAAATGGAGCCCGAACTGCTGAGGAGTATGCTGACGAGTCTCGCCAGCACATCACGTTTGGCAGTTGAGCTATTCCTTAAGATCCAAAGTGATGAGGAGTCCCGACGATGATAGCGAGTCGCCTGACGCGTATGACACTAAATTGCTTCTGGCATTCACGGAAATGCTCAGCACCGTGGAACGCGCTTTTGGGCTCGGGAAACAAGCACTGAGTGGTGGGATCACATCGTCATGGAAGTCTGGGATGACGAGCAGTGGCTGCAGAACTTTCGGATGAGAAAAGCCACTTTCATGGGACTGTGTGCTGAGCTCGCCCCCACCCTGCGGCGCAAGGACACGAGATTGAGAGCTGCCCTGACGTGGGAGAAGCGGGGTGGCTATTGCAATCTGGAAGCTGGCAACTCCAGACAGCTACCGATCGGTCGGGAACCAGTTTGGAGTGGGAAAGTCGACCGTTGGAATCGTGTTGATGCAAGTTTGCAGGGCCATTAATCGCATCCTGCTAAGAAGAACCGTGACTCTGGGGAACGTGCAGGACATTGTGGATGGCTTTGCACAAATGGGTTTCCCTAACTGTGGAGGGGCGATAGATGGGATGCATATTCCTATTCTGGCACCACCCCACCTAGCATCCGAGTACGTTAATCGGAAGGGGTATTTCTCTATGGTTCTCCAGGTGCTTGTGGATCACTGTGGGGTTTCATTGACATTAACACAGGCTGGCCTGGAAAGGTGCATGATGCACGCATCTTTCGGAACACTGGCCTGTTCAGGAAGCTGCAGGCAGGGACTTTTTTCCCAGACTGCAGAAGATCACAGTAGGGGACGTTGAAATGCCCATTGTGATCCTTGGAGACCCCGCTTACCGTTAATGCCTTGGCTCATGAAACCGTATACAGGGAAAGCTTGACAGGAGCAAGGACCGGTTCAACTACAGGCTGAGCCGGTGCCGAATGACTGTGGAGTGTGCTTTTGGCCGTTTAAAGGGGCGCTGGTGATCTCTGTATGGGAAGCTAGACTTGGGGGAAAGCAGCATCCCTGCGTTATATCCGCGTGCTGTACCCTCCATAATATTTGTGAAGGGAAGGGTGAAAGATTCAGTCAGGCATGGACCTCTGAGGTTCAACGCCTGGAGGCTGAATTTGCACAGCCAGAGAGCAGGGCTACTAGAGAGGCCCAGCACAGGGCTTCAAGGATTAGGGATGCCTTGAGGGAGGAATTTGAGGCTGAAAACCAACAGTAATGTTTGGTGCCTTGCACGGGAGTGAAGTGCAGTGGTTACAATGTTAGTAGGAATCTGTTTTTCCTAAGCTGATTTGCAGTGCCTGTTTCTTTCCTGGGCTAAGGTATCTTTGACTTTCTGCAATAATAAAGACTGTTTTCAAAGCCAAGAATTCATTTATTGAAAAGAAAATAACTTTATTGACAGACACACAACATTTTGGGAACCTAAAAGGGCAGGGGGTGGGGTGGGGAACTGTACAGTCACAGGTTTGAATATGTCCTGTCTGGAGTGCTGTGCAATGACTGCTGCACTTCAGGATGCCTATACTGCATGGTGATGGGGGTTGAGTGCAGAGGGTAAGGGTCGTAGTTCTCAGGGCTGGTTGGTGAACGTACAGGTGTTGGAGGCAGCTGGTGGTGGTAAGAACCTGGATGCTGGGGAAGGGGGTTTTGAGCTGACATTGGGGCACAAGGGAAAGAGCTTTGGGACATGGGGGGGGGGCGGGTGCACGGTAGTGCTCTGCCTGCATGGCTACGAGCGCCTGGATAGAGTCCGCTTGGCGCGCCAGGATGCTTATCAGCTGCTTTGTGCTTTTCTTCCTGGCCGCTGCGTTTTTCTGGCGGATCCTGCTTTCCCTTTCCCTCCAGTCCTGCACTTTTTGATTCTCTCTGGCAGAGTGATCCATAACTGCTTGCAGCAGGTCGTCTTTGCTTTTTCGCGGCTTCTTTCAGAGGTTTTGGAGTCTTTGAGCTGTTGATAACACGGGCAGCTGAGAACTCAAGGTTGCTTGTGGAAAGGCAAAAAAGGCAACACTTAACAGAGGCAGCATTGTTTATATCTCAGACAGTTATTCCCACACAGTGAAGGAGTAACATTCTTCACAATAGCATAATTTTCCCATACCAAAGAGAGCGCACATAACCACAGGAGCCCCGAAATGGTGAGTAAGGGGACTGATTGCTTCAGGGCTGTACTGTCCTCTTCGGGTTTCTCTGTGCGTTGGGGAAAGCAAACAGCTGCAGGGGGCACCTACACTGAACACTCTCCCAACATTTTCCACAGGAGTTGATCCTGGAAGATATCTCGCTGCTGCGGGTCACCTGGGAAGAGTGGGAGGGTCTTCTACAGCAATGCGGATTCCGCCCTGGCCCTATGCAGCTTGCCTGTGTGTGCAGCAATGGTCCCCCCACCCCTCGCGGCACAGTGGCACGGACACGTTAGCCTGACTGGGACAAGGACCACAGTGGCTCTCCCAATAAACTTGCAAGCGCATTGCCCACGCTCTGGCTGAAACTTTTGAAGAGATTACCGAGGCCGATTACCTGCGACGTGATAGACCACATCAATGCGCTATTCCACATCTAGGCATGCATGCATGCAGCCCTAACCCTCCCTCCTCTCCCGAAAAATTCCATCCTGAAAATAAAAGCCGCTTACCGGGAACCCGCTCCTCTGTTTGTCCTCCACCAAGTACCGGCTGCTGCGACTGGCTACCTTCCTCCTGGCTTGAGAAGAGCTCCTGGCTGCATGCCTCCAGGGACTCCGGGGTCTCTCCCCCACCCCAGTACCCTCACTCTCGTTTCCTCCTCCCCCTCTCCCCCCCCCCCCTGCTCTGAAGTGTCCATCGTGGTCCTCGGATTGGCGGTGGGGTCACCCCCAAGTATCGCGTCCAGCTCTTTGTAAAAACGGCAGGTTTTGGGGCAAGCACCAGAGCGACGGTTTCCCTCACGGGCTTTGCAATAGCACTCCACAGCTCCTTCACTTTAACCCTGCACTGCAGTGCGTCCCGCTCATGGCCCCTTTCTAGCATGGCCCTTGATATCTGCCCATAGGTATCGTAATTCCTATGGCTGGAGCGCAGCTGTGACTGCACAGCTTCCTCCAAACACTGATGAGGTCCAGCAACTTGCCATTGCTCCATGCTGGAGCTCGTTTGGCGCATGGAGGCATGGTCACCTGGAAAGATTCACTGATTGCACTGCACACCTGGCTGAGAAAACAGGAAGGGGATTTTTAAAATTCCTGGGGCATTTAAAGGGCGGGTCACCTGAGTAGAGTTCAAACTGATGAGCAGAGTGGCTGAACAGGCATTCTGGGATACTTCCGAATACCTGTGGAGGCCAATAACAGCGCTTTTGGTGGCCACACTGGCGGAGCAGTGCTGCATCAGCAGCGCTGCAGTCTTTATTCCCCAGGCAGAGGTAGAGTACAGCCAGCACTGTATCCAGGGAAATACAGCTCTGGATGTACCTTGCAAGTGTGGACGATGAGTAAGTTGCAGCGCTGTAAAGCCACCACCAACGCTGCAACTCTTCAGTGTAGCCAAGCCCTTAGTTATCTCACCTGACAACTGTAGCTATTGATAAAGTTGTAGTTACCTAGTGTAGTCCTTTTTTTGGTTTAGAAGTCTCAAACCAATTTAAGGGGGTGAGTAAGCATTATAATCCCTATTTTTACAGTTGCCCTAAGTACAGAGATTTAAACTAGTGTGTGTGAATGACACTAATCAAGCCTCCATTTGAGCTCTGAGTGCAGGTATCATATTTTGCAACAATTATAGTGTCTACTATTACTGCCTTTACCTCATTCAGAAGGAAATCTGAGTCAGGGGTCAGTCTGTCTGTTTGGAACCATAATCTCACATCTTTCCATCATGATAAAAAAAAAAAATCTCATTTTAATAAGTCTCAAGAACTTGTGCCTCTTTTTTTTTCCCCCCCATCCCCACCCTAACGAAAAACAAGGTCTGGCATAAACCCAGCATATCAGGCCATATAAACCCACATCTTATGAGCAGAAGCATTGAGGAAAACTTGTTCATTAATGTGTTCTTTATTGACCGACTAGCTGAGGGAAGAAAACCTAAAAATTCAATAAGGTAGGTCAGAATATACGTCCTAGAAACAAAGGTTGAAGTGCATCCCATAGCCCACTCAACTAGGACAGTTTCAACTAATGAGCACAAAGTTATGCTTCTGCATTTTCTGCACAAAGACTCTACCATGTTGAACCCACCCTGTGATTTTGAAGACACAGCCTTTAGTAAGAAGATCCTCATAGTGTTTCAATAGGCTTATTCCTCTTAACTGTCTGGTTCTGTATATATGTTATTTCTCTTCTTGGGATCTTGCTGTTATAGGCTATTGTAGAACTGACACACACGTGAGTTGGAGAAAGGAGACAGTTAATGGTTACCTGTTTTGATCTCTTCTGTTGTTTTTTTTCTGTGCATGTTTGACAATTCATTTAATCATAGCTAAGAGTGTGCATATGGGGGATTGCCTTCATCCTTAAAGGTGTCTGTATGCTCTAATGCTCTGTCAAATGGTGAAAAAAAATTCCAGTTCTGACCATTTATAGCATTGATACTCAGACTGAGGCTTGGTAGCCGCTATTGGCTCTTTAATGTGTCTCCTGTAGCTCTTTGCAGCACATGATATTAAAATACTATGTGACTTAATTATCAACCGGTCTAAGTTGTAAACCAATCAGAATGCTTTTAATATGTTTTTAACCAATTGGAGAATACTTGGTCAGTCATTTTGCTGTGAGAATATATAAATAAATTTTAAAAAGTAAATGAAACAATGAATTCATACTACTGTGGCTCTTTTGGGTAATGTTGATTGCTGATTTGGCTCTTGAATCACTGAGGTCTGAGAATCACTGATTTATAGATGAAACTTTTACATAACCGTTTCTATTTAACATCAATGTATAGTGGTTATAATTTTGGGAGTGCTCCACTTTGGCAGCTTCTCAGAGGTGGTTAAGATTATCATCATATGTTCTTTAACATAATCTATTATAGTCAACATAAGGGGGAAAAAAAGATTAACAGGTTGTGAGCAAGTATCGTTTTCAACCTGCTGTATAACCCACACAAGAGAACAACAAGATAACGTTTCTTATCTCCAAGCTTGGCTGGACCTAAAATCCCTCTCTGAAAACTCCTATCCCTGAAATCCACCTACACCTCGTTTATATTCAGATGGAGTAACAAGTCCTCTTTCTCAAGGCTTGTCTACACTTACATTACTGCAGCAGTTTACACCTGTGCAGCTGTAATGCATAGTGAAGAGGCTACCTGTGCTGACAGGAGAGCTTCTCCCATTGATGTAGGGACTCCACCTTCCCGAGAGGCAGCAGCTGTGTTGAAGCCTTCTGGTTGACATAGCTCTGTCTACACTGGGAGTTTGATTGGCATAACTGCATGGCCCAGGAGTGTGGATTTTCCACATTCTTGAGCAGCATAGTTGTACCAACATAAGTTTCTAATGTAAACCAGGGCTCAGTGTGTCAGCAGAAACAACTTACTGGTAAATCTTTTCCAACAAGATGTGTGCTAGCAGTTTGACAGGTGTTAACAGCCTGTTATATGGATAAGCTAGATTTCTCTTAGCATAACATACAGGGAGGAATGCAAATTGTTCTTCTTGGGAAGAACAAACTGTATTTAGTCTATCCTTTTCATAGTTGTCTTAGAGTTTCTCGTTAAGTCCTCCCGTGAAGCAATACACTCTCATTCTGTGTGTTTCCATACATTCCAAACATTGTCTGAAAGCCCAGATCAGATAGATTCCCTTCTAGATTTCAAGGTGGTTCTAAGGATTAGAGTTGGGAAAAATCTTTCCCATTGTAGTGCCTATTTTTCTTTGCTCCATAGTTTTGTTTTGTTATGTGGTATGTTTTTGTATCAGTTTGCCAAAGTCAGTAACTTATGTTTTTGTTGTTGTTTTTTAAATAGAGCCTTCATGAAAAGGCATATCAAAATACCAAAATTAAGTGCCACTGTATGTCCCCAAACAAACATCAGGGCAGATTTGATCCAAAGTTTAATTGTGTCGCTACATGACTCTAAATGTAAAAACAGCTACATAGCCACTTATCCCATTCCAAGGATGGAGCACAAACTCTGAGTCATCTTAAAATTGTAATGAAATACATAAGCAGAATTATACAGCACATCTCTATATATGACGTGTTTTCATAAAGTAGGGATGGTCATTAGATGAGTAAAGCATTTATATTTCTCTGTCGTTCCAAAAAGCTCTCCTTGTCTAATGTATTTAACTTGTGTGAAGCCAGTTGGAGAGCTGTTTTGGCAATTTCATTTTTTTTGAAGAAGGAGCAGGAGTGGGGATGAGGGAAAATTGCTATGACTTCAGACAAAGTCAGTGGGACTACTTGCATGTATGACGTTAAGCATATACATAAGTGTTTGCAGAATTGGGGTTCAAATGTGTAGCCATGACTCCTTATCTAATATTATGTTTCAGTTGCTTATTTTAAGATGTAAGATCCTCTGGGGAAGAACCTTGAGGAACCATGGGTATAATCTGGTTCTCTATAAATAGTTGTTTAAATGTCCTTGTATATTTCATATGTTGGGAGATAGTCCAGGCTCTCAAAATACCAATTTCTGAGCAAAGAATTTCAATTGTATGTTTATCATTAGCAAAACAGTCCCATATGGTACAGTCAAATATAATTCTAATGAGGATTTGGGTTTGAGAATATGTACAGGCAGAGAGAGAGCAGAAGAGATTGTGTAGGCAAGATTGTTCTTGGATTTTTATTTTACAAACTTTCAAACTCTATTCTTAGTTGCAGAACATGATTTTAATTACTCTAAACCAGTGCTTCTCAAGGTCAGGCCTCTACTTGTTCAGGGAAAGCCCCTGGCGGTCCAGACCGGTTTGTTTACCTGCCTCTTCCGCAGGTTCGGCGGATCGTGGCTCCCACTGGCTGCAGTTCACCGCTCCAGGTCAATAAGGGCTGTGGGTCGGGCTGCCAGCACATCCCTCGGCCCACACCAATTCCCGTGGCACCCATTGGCCTGGGACGGTGAGCTGCAGCCAGTGGGAGCCGCAATCGTCCAAACCTGCGGACGTGGCAGGTAAACAGACCAGCCTGGACTGCCAGGGGCTTTCCCTCAACAAACAGCAGACTGGCTTTGAGGAAGCACTTCTCTAAACTATATTATGAACATTGATAGGACCAATTATTTGATCAGCTGGCATGGGATGCGGGAGACTGTGGGTTATTTAAGAAGTTGTTGCTCTAAATATGCAGCCATAATAAGGGTTTGTATAGTACACTGGAGTGGGACCGTGTAATTTCCAGTTCAAGCAGACATACCTGTACCTGCTTTGATTGAACTAGTACACTGAAAAAAGAGGTGTAGTCACATCAGTGTGATGAGCAGGATGACGTGGCTTCCCCAAGTATGATCCTGGGTAGATATGCAGGTGGCTAGCGTCTTGTGCTGCTGTGGCTACACTTCTGTTTTTTACATGAGGTAGCTGAATCAGAGCAAGTGGGGTATGTCTACATGAGCTGGAAATTACACCTCCACTGTCGACATACTCTTAGTGGGAATGCTGGATGTAGGTGAGAAGAGTGGAATTGGGCTCAAAGTGCTGTACTAATAGTCTGCATCCTTTATTCTCAGAATCTATCTTAAAAATACTTTCAAAACAAGTTTTAGAAATATCTGTTTCACTTTCTCCCGAGTGGTGAATGGTCTGTAAGCTGCTATTTTTGGATACTTCCAAGTAGGAGGCCCAGACTGATGTAGTTTAGGATTTGAGTGTCAGACAGTCATGCTGTCTGTTAGCCCATGCAATCTCTCTGACCAGGGCCGGCGCTACCATTTAGGCGACCTAGGCAATGGCTTAGGGCGCCAGAATTTTTGGGGGGTGCTATTTTGCCGGGGTGGGGAGCGGCACGCGGGTCCAGTGGACCTACCGCAGTCATGCCAGCGGACAGTCTGCATCTGGAAAGGCTCCGGTGGAGCTGCTGCAGTCATTTCGGCGGACTGTGCGCTGGTCTAAAGGCTCCGGCGGACCTACCGCAGTCATGCCTGCGGCAGGTCCACCGGAGCCTTTAGACCAGTGGACCGCCTGCTGAAATGACTGCGGCAGCTCCACCGGAGCCTTTCCAGCAGCGGACTGTCCGCCGGCATGACTGCGGTAGGTCCACCGGACCCGCGGAGGGTGGCAAAATGGCCGTCCGCCTAGGGCTTCAGAAACCCTGGCGCCGCTCCTGTCTCTGACCATTGGGAGGTTGCTCATATGTAACAAAGGACACAAGTTGATCGAAGGAATGCAGTTGTCATTTGCATTATTAGCAAATGAGCTGGGAGAGACTTTGAGTTTAATTATTCCTGGTGTTTTAGCTTTTTTAAAATTAATTCAAATTATTTAATGTTACCCTCTTGGGCATATGCATTATGATATAGTCTTTACTTATCACATACTATTTTTTCCAGAGGACACCTGTCTCATTTGTATATAAAATGGATGGTGCTCAGGAAGTGAATCAGAGTTGTGTAGTGAAGTAAACTTTTGTCTGTAGGACCCCTACCTCATTTGTTGCAGAAGATGGAAGAGGCAGGGGTCCTACAGAGACAGAGGATTGCTGGAAGAATACAAATAGTCTTATGGAAAAAGCAGCTGAGTACCACCCAGGAGAACTGGATTGTATCCCTGCTTCTGCCACAAAGTGCTAGGCAAGTCAGTTAACCACATCTCAGTTTTCACAGTTGGCCTGTGTGTTTTCCTCATTTTCTGGGTTCCCGCTGAGAGAGACGAGACCAGATTTGCGCATGCGCTGAGCACTTAGAACTTCAACTGAAGTTGATTTGAGCTATGCTTTGAACACGTATAGTGCTGTAAAAATGCTAAATACTTTGAAAAGTCAGTTCTTAGATGTCTCAAGTTGGGCACCAAAATTTAGTGGATACTTTTGACCTTAATTTTGCGTCGGTTCCACAGCTGTAAAATGGGGATAACAACACCACTTAATCCCACAGAAGATAAGAAGTGTTGTGAAGATAAATGCATTAATGTTTGTGAAGTACTCATACTATGAGAACATCAGAGAAACACTCGTGCAAATTAATAATTTTGTGTTCAATGCAGGATTTGGATGGTGTGCATTAAATAAAGCCTGGGACCACACATTCAGTGTTGAGGATAAAAAGAAATATCAAATAGCTATCCATTCTCTGAATAAGGTGAGGAGTGTCACAGAGCGCATCACTCACCGCCAGACTGGCGCCTCCTCTTGGTCACTCTGGGGATTAGCTTGAGGCCAGCACCCCCTTCGGTGGCTTGTGCACTGTCACTGCATCTGTCTGTAGCCCCTCTCATAGCCTCAGGAGCCACAGCACCCTCTTTGTGACTCAGCCCTACAGCTGTGTCATCATCTGTGTGCCTTCCACTTCCAGGGGTTAATGCAGGGGTCGGCAACCTTTCAGAAGTGGTGTGCCGAGTCTTCATTTATTCACTCTAATTTAAGGTTTCGCATGCCTGTAATACATTTTAATGTTTTTAGAAGGTCTCTTTCTATAAGTCTATAATATATAACTAAACTATTGTTGTATGTAAAGTAAATAAGGCTTTTAAAATGCTTAAGAAGCTTCATTTAAAATTAAATCAAAATGCAGAGCCCCCTGGACTGGTGGCCAGGACCCAGGCAGTGTGAGTGCCACTGAAAATCAGCTTGCGTGCCAACTTCGGCACCTGTGCCATAAGTTGCTTACCCCTGGGTTAGTGTCTCAGTCCAATAATCATGCCACTTCTTCAGTGGCAAATGGGGGAAAGAGGGATCCTGGCCCACCCACTACTCTGGGTCACAGCCCGGGGACCCTGTGATCCTGCTGTGATCCCCATGGCCCCAGCACCTTCTTCGCCCTTGCCTCAGGGCACTCAGCTGCTCAGTTCCTACAGTCCACCAGGAACTCTCTCTTGCTCCCCTGCTCCTTTCTTTTAGCCTGCTAGGGACACAGTCCTCATTGCCTCGGCTCTCAGCAACAACTGATCCTGTTCTCCCCTGTGGCTCTTCTTATGTGGGCCTGCTGGGCCTGGATTGGCTGTTCCTCACAGCTTCTCTACTATTGGCTTATTCCTGTGCAGCCTCCCTAGGGGTCTGTTCACCCCTTACATGCTGGTGTGGGGTGGATGTCCCATCACAGGAGGGCTGTGGAAACAATAGTATGTGAATATGTAATGTAAGACTGTATCATAATATGCACAAGGGGACTGAAAAGGTTGCATATTTACTTTTTGATTAATGGCAGCTGAACAGGGTGGGGACTTTGACTGTAGACTTTGTTTGCAGGAAAATAGCATATGGTGGGAGATCTAGCCTTTTGGAGCTTCCACAAGCAAGAACTTGATTAGTAAACTTATCTTTCCAGAAGGCAAGTCTTACTGTTAAAGGTGTAACATTAGTACATACTTGGGTCTGGAGGCCTTACTGCATTGCTAAGGAACTACAGAGCTTCTCATTTGTAAGTCACCAGGTTGAGCTAGGCTAGGCTAGATTAGATTCAGTAGGGATTAAACATTGTTTCCATCTAATGGCTATTTGGAATCTATATGAGAAATCTGGCGGGACTCAGTTCTCACTCCCACGTCACAAACTCACTACCTTGCTTTGCGCTAATTAGAATACTCAGCAGAAAAGCTGAGCCATGGAAACTGAACTGTCTCTGCCAATCTTAGGGCTTGTCTATACCACGCAGCTTTTAGCGACAAGGCTGTATCGACACAGCCATGTCGACAAAAGTCAGCATGTGTAAATGCTCTTTGTCAGTACTTTGTTGGCACTTTTGCCAACAAAATACTTCCAGCTCCGCAAGCAGCGTTAGCTTTGTCTGCAAGAGAATGCTCCTGCCAACAAAGCCGTGTTCACACTGCCACTTGTGGCGGCAGAACTTTTGTCTTTCACAGGTACTTAAAAAAGCCTCTCCGCGATAGACAAAAGTTTTGTTGACAACTTCACAGTGTAGACATACCCTTAGTAGATCTTCTTCTTCCCACTACCCCCTCACACGTACTCCACCCTTAAGAAGTGACCCTTCTGGTGTGTGTGTGAAAAGCTTACTCTAATGCTGTCTTGTAAATAATAAACAGAGGATTCCATTCACCAAGGCAGTCAAGTCACTGCTTTTCACCAACGTTACATCCACGTGATTTTTCTTATGCTGAAGTTTATAGTTACGTACAAATTACATGCAAATACGTAAATTGGCTCATTGAATAAGTTGCATAAAGTGTTACATGGAACTATATAACTTGGCACCTATGAATCTTCATTTTAGGGGGGATGAATGACGAAGAAAGAATAGCGTGATTTAAAGAGGCATGATTGAATTTGCTGTGTTACCATTTTGTTTTTATTAAAATTGGTAAGCAGCAAACTTCAGTATAAAAAATTGATGAATAAATGTGGAGCTAGAAGATGTCATTTTTAGTCGCTTCTTCCTGTAATAGCAGCACTTAAAACAATTTTCTAATTTAAATGGGAGTCTCTTCAATAAGCTTAAATGTGCTCAATAAGCAAATTCATAAGCAGAGTAGTGAAAGAGGTATTTTCAAATACATTATACAATTCTCTAAATATTTGTTTTTAACATGACCAGGGAAATATGAAGTTTGATCAGTAGAACATGAAAGTTCAGCTACTAAAATGTGCACCTGAATCAGTAAAATGTACAAACTCAGGAGCCTGTAGTATATAGCTCAGTTAGGGAGGAGAGTGTTTTGCCCTGTAAAGTATAGTCATTCATGTAGCTTGCCCATTAAATTGTAAGTTTTTCTTACCAAGCTGTGTGAAAAATTAACTGAAGTATGCAGATTGAACATCTTAAGATATGGGGGGAATTTAAGAACATGCAAATTCTGTGATCAGCAGGACTTCTGCCTTCATTTAACACAACTCTCTAAGCAGGCTTCCTACAGGTAAACAATGTTGATTTAATGTAGCTGATTAATAAAAAAAAATAATCAAATCCAGGTCAGAAAACATGCCTTGATAGCCCACAGATTTGCTTGTTACCATGTCTGGGGGCGGGGAGCAAAAATGTATTAGTTGTAAACAGTTTAAGATCTTAAATTGGAAACTAAACATAAATAGCATTAAAAATTACTATCCACTTTATTTTAGTTAGAGACCATCTCAGATTACATGATGTACAAAACACTTGGACAATTTATCTTCTCAAGGAGTTATCAAAGAAACTGAAAGGGAAACAAAGGCTTTCAAAGAGGATGGGGAGTATTGGAACATTGGGAGTGGGAGGCTGTTCCAAACGGGGCAGCATGAAAGAAATTGCTGCTTCTTTCTTCTTGTTCATTTATGCTGCTTTTCCTGGTGAGGGTTGCGGTGGCAGCATGGAGAGTAGGAAGGACCAGACCTCCCTTTCCTCTACAACAGGTTCCAGGTCCTAAGGGGTTCCCCAGCATTCACAGGCCTGTTGGGAGATATTATCTCTCCAGCATGTCCTGGGTTGGCCTCAGGACCTCCTCCCAATGGGATGTAACTGGTAGAGTTCCAAAGGTAGACTCCTAGGAGGCATCCTTATTAGGTGCCTGAACCACCTCAGCTGGTTCCGCTCTATCCGGAGGAGTAGCGGCTCTACTCCGAGGCCCTCCCGAATACCCGAGTCCTTCATCCTGTCTTGGGGAATAAGCCCAGCCACCTTGCAGAGAAACCTCATTTCCACCATTTGTACCCGCGATCTTGTCATTTTGGTCATTACCCAAATTTCGTGACCATAGGCGAGTATAGGGACATAGATCAACCTGTACACCTAGAGCTTTGTATGAGAACTGGGCTCCTGCTTTACCACCATGGATTGGTATAGTGCCTGCATCACTGCTACACCAGTTAGCCCATCAGTCCCACACTCCTGCTTACCATCACTCGTGAACAAGATGCCTAGATACCTGAACTCTTCCACTAAGGACAGCTGCTTCCTCCTCACCTGGAGAGAGCAGTGCACTTTCTTCTGGGAGAGGGCCATGACCTCTGATCTGGAGATGCTGATTCTCATCCCAACTCTTCAATTGGCAGCGAAATGTTTGAGTGCACTTCAGAGATTACAATCTGAAGAAGTAAGAAGGACATCATCATCTGCAAACAGCAGAGGCAGCCACCTTCGAGTCCCTGTACCAGATGCACTCCACAGCTCGACTGTGTCTTGATATCCTGTCCATGAAAATTATGTACAGAAGTGGGGACAAGATGCATCCTAGGTGAAGTCCAATACTCACCTTGAATGAACTCAATGCCAAGAATACAAACACAACTCTCACTCGGAGAATAGAGGGACCTGATAGCATACAAATGCGGCACTGGCACCTCATATTCCCTCAGCATTTCCCACAAGACATCTCAGGGAATGCAGTCATATGCCGTCTCCAGGCCTACAAAACAAAGGGAGACCGGATTAGCAAATTCCCACGACCTCTTGAGTATCTGCAAGTGAGCAAAGAGCTGGTCCATTGTTCCATGGCTGGGATGGAATCCACATTGTTCCTCCTGAATCTGGGTTCAACTAACGGGCGTAACCTCCTTTCCAGCACTCTTGCATAGGCTTTGCCGGGGGGGCTGAGGAATGTCATCCTCCTATAGTTGGAATACACCCTCTGGTCTCCTTTCTTAATGCTTAGGACCACCACCCTGGTTTGCCAGTCCAGAGGTACTGCACCTGCCTTCCATGCAAGATTGAAGAGGTGAGTAAACCACAACACTCCAGTGTTGTCCAGTGATTTCATCATCTCTGGACGAATCTCGTCCACCACTGCTGACTTACCACTACGAAGGCACTTTACCACCATAACAACGTCAACAACAGTAATAGATCCAGTCTCACTGGAGGTTTCCAGTGCTGCCTCCTGAAAGGAGGGCATGTCTACTGGGTTAAGAAGTTCCTCACAGTGCTCCTTCCACCTCTCGACAGTCTCCTCAGTCTAAGTCAGTGTTTCATCACCCTTGCTGAGAACAGCCTGTCCCGCCCACCCCTCCTAAGGTGATGAACAGTTTGCTAGAACACCTTTTGAGACCATTCAATAGTCATTCTCCATGATCTTTCCAAACTCCACCCAAGCCCAGGCTTTCGCTTCAATGACCACCTCAGCTCCCTTAGCCAGCCGGTATCTCTCTGCTGTATCAGGAGTCCAGTTTTTGAGCATTTCTCTGCAGGTCGTCTTCTTCACCTTGACAGCTCCCCTCACCACTGGTGTCCACCAGAGGATCCTAGGGTTAGAAAGAAATTGCCTTTAAAACAAAAAAAAAGATTTCAAACTTATGCCATCTACTGCTGCCTGAGTAAGTAGACCATTGGTGTAGAAAGTATCATATTCTTTCTCCCTGTCTTTTTTCCTGCCCTCTCACATGATTGTGCATATTAGGATACTGTTGTTCCAGATAGTCATGTTGTCTGTTGGCCGCATTTGCTTTCTCCTTATGTTATTTCTTGTCCTGCCCCTTGCACTGCCTAAATAGAGTTGGTATAGTTTATTCCTTCATAGAAGAAGAAAAGGGAGGGAGGGAAAGGGAAACCAACAACAACCCTAATATTAACTTCAAAAAAAGTGAAGACCAGGCTTAATCCTCCAGAGAACGTAAATTCATCCTGCCTCTTCTTTAAAATGAAGATTAACAAGGAGTCAGGTGACACATGAGATGCATTTTAATATGATTGCAAATAGACTTTTTAGGTAGCTAATTTGCATATGTGTGTCCTGATCCTGCAAAGAAGCGTGTGTGTGTGTGTTTCTGCAGAACCATGGACGTAGTGTGGCTTTTATGACTAACAGTGTCTTCCAGAAAGCTTTAAAGAATCCTAAAACAATTTGTTGGACAACAACAAATAACTCACTGATGGTATGTGTGATAGGTTGGATCACAGAAACCCTCTTGGGGCTGCCAACTGATGTCCTGAGACAACCCCGAGCCCGCTTTCCCTGCCAGCTTGGGAATTCAGTGTCCTGCCTGGTTTGAGCCAGACCCGCTAGTCTGCTGCAAACCCAGACCCAGGTCTGAACCACGTCCCCCAACAGCTGCAGGCTTAAACTGAAAGCAGCTTAAGAAGTGTTCCTGTCTTTAACACTCAGATGCCAACTCCCAATGGGCCCCAAACCCCAAATAAATCTGTAAAGCTTATACAGGGTAAACTCCTAAATTGTTCACCCTCTATAACACTGAGAGAGAGAGATGCACAGCTGTTTGCTCCCTGCTACCCCCGGTATTAATGCATACTCTGGGCTAAATAATAAGTGAAAAGTGATTTTATTAAATACAAAAAGTAGGATTTAAGTGGTTCCGTGTAGTAACAGACAGAACAAAGTGAATTACCAAGCAAAATAAAATAAAACAAAACACGCAAGTCTATGCCTAATACAGTAAGAAAACTGAATACAGATAATCTCACCTTCAGATGTTTCAATAAGCGTCTATCACAGACTGGATACCTTCCTAGTTTGAGCACAGTCCTTTCCACTGGTACAGCCCTTGTTCCAGCTCAGGTGGTAACATGATCACTGGGCAGCAAGATTTGCCTACTGTCATTTGAATATTTAGCCTAACAATTCTGCAGCAGTGCACTACAGAAGGGGACAAATAGTTAAAATCTGTTAGTGAGGCCAAACTACGGCAGATTTTCTGCAACGGTACTAACATTAATTTATCTTAACTGAACTGTTACATTCTGTTCCCCTGGATCTGCAAGTTTGCAAAAAGTCTGTTTATATTTGCATGCTTAAACAAAAAGTGAAGCCATATTACGGACCTACTGTCCAGACAAAAATAATTAATAAATTAGATCCATATGGAAGCACAGGAGAATATGCTGTTTGTGTATATTTCTATAGGAAACAATTGTCCTGTAACAGTTAAAAATCAAATGAAAACAATGAAAAACAAAACAGCGATCTCATCAACTCTGTAGCTGAACTGGCCTTTTATAACTGACAATTATTATATAGTTAGGTATCTGTTTTGGAATATGGATTGAAAAGTACCTTACTGTTACAATTAATGAGCATTGAAGCAGGTATTTATTGAAATTCATTGACAAAACTGAGAGAGTTATTTTTTTAGTCCTAGATCTTTAGCTGGTTCTGAAATAGTTTTACTATCCTAAAAAGCATCTGGTTATGTGATAAATGTTAACAGGAGGGTAATTAAGATGTAAATGTGTTTTTAAAACTGAAGGGTAGGAAAGAGGTGAATTCACAAGGCTTCAGCATCTGGAATAATTTTCACCACCATTTTAGTTAAAGCTGTTGAAAGGAAGTTTAATGGAACTGAACTGGATGCACTGAGGTTTTTGGGGGCTTTTATTGATGTATGTAAATTTACCCAGTGTAGACATGTAATTGAGATTTGCTTTCTAAAATGATATGACAATATTTTTTTTTTCCTGTCTACATTAGTAATCAAGCCATTTTCAATACCAGTTCAGGGATATTGTTGCCATGAAAACCATTTTCATCAATGGCTCAGATTTCTAGCATAAACAGTATTTGAAGAGTATCAAATTCAGATATATACTCGCACAAACCTCTACCTGCGTGTTGTTACAAATAGACGACAGGACACTATTACCTAGCAATTTGTCAGAGTTGGCTCTTCCAAATCTTTTTGTGGCAACAACATTCTATTATTCTACCAATTTTCATGTTTGTAATTTTTTCATGAAAATAATTTTTAAAGTATCTACATTCAGAAACTCTGCAACTTGCCTAAAGTGCATCTTATAAAAGAAATAACAGAATATCCTTTGCCTTTTAGTTTTAGTCAATAATATTCTCATTCTTTTCCAGTTCACTTTGAATTGTGTAAGAGAAGGCTTTTGTGGGGATACAAAGTGATGAAGGGAATAATTACAGTTTCCTTTGTAACAGCTGTGATTAAAGAATATTAATAAGTGCACATTATATATGATAGTCCCATTTTGACTCTAATACTAAACTATATCTCAATGTTTATTAACTATTCTTTGGATCTGAAAACTATCAAATGCAGCTGATCAATTCACACTTAAAAATGGTAAAGCTGCACTTTGGTCTGCCAAGAGACACATCATTATATTGTGTATTTTACATGCTAAGACAGTATAATAGTGTAAAATGTTAAGGGACCATGGGTGTAGGAGACCTAAATTGCAATTAGAAGAAATATTAAACCTTAGGATCCCCCATAGTCTTTATCTTCTTACTCATACAAAAACTACAATGTACCATGTCTTCTCTAGGATTTTACCACAAGCACATTAAAATTAGCTACTAAGCGTTAAGAACACACTTTTTTTTTAAATATAGTGAAGATGAGGCCTTTGTCTTATGTGATGCTAGTCACTGAAAAGCTATGTCAATCACTTAGCAATGGTTAAACGTTCCCTCCTTCCATGCATCACCATTGTGCGAAAGCTATACTGTATATTTGTTGGTGAAGTCTAAAGGAACAGGGTTTGTCAGGGGCTTAGTAGCTGTCAATGTTTCTGCTCCAGCCATCTTCTGATTAAGGGCATGTAATTTCATGAGTCTTTCATACTGACTGCATCCTAAAATGCTTTAGATAAACATAATAGCAGAAAGAATTTCAAGAAGGAGAGAAGAGGCGATTTCATAAGAGGTGGGAGAGTTGGTGAGGCAGGTACACAAGCAGGGGCGTGTCCAGGCACCAGCACGCCAAGCGCGTGCCTGGGGCGGCAAGCCAGGGGGGGCGGCCTGCTGGTCACCGCATGGGCGGCAGGCAGGTTGCCTTTGGCGGCATGCCTGTGGAGGGTCCGCTGGTCCCGCAGCTTCGGCAGACCTCCCGCAGCTGTGCCGCCAAAACCGCGGGACCGGGGACCACCTGCAGGCAAGCCACCGAAGGCAGCCTGCCTGCCATGCTTGGGGCGGCAAAATACCTAGAGCCGCCCCTGACCACCAGGCAGTTTCAGACAGTAGGAGCTGTAGTGCAGAAGGTTCTCACACATTCTGTAGCCACTCTACATTTTCTAGTACAAGACAAGAAAGTCACAAGATGGCTACGAACCAACAAATCAGCTGGAGAAATGCTACTTTTTAACATAATGGCTCTCCTGCTGAAATCTTTTCAATAGGATGTTTTGA
The DNA here is from genome assembly GCF_003597395.2 of Chelonoidis abingdonii. Classification (NCBI taxonomy): domain Eukaryota; kingdom Metazoa; phylum Chordata; order Testudines; family Testudinidae; genus Chelonoidis; species Chelonoidis abingdonii. The sequence continues at coordinate 178,001,646 of NC_133770.1, read as the reverse complement.
CTGATTGTTACGTAACTTAAACTTGCATAGCTCTGTGATGGGGAGTGCAAACCTCACGTTGGCCAAGAAGGGCTTAACAAGAGCCTGTGGGATCAATCAGCCATGTCCTGCCACACCTGCAGTAGGTGTCAGGTCTAGAGGGTGGAGGTGAAAGAGGAGAACCCAGGTCAGTTGGTGGCTAACTGGGAAGGGAAGCAGATTTTCAGCTCTCACTTGGTAAGAGAAGCCTGGCTGGAGCCAGGAAGCTGAGTAAGACTGCAGGCTGTCAAAGCCTCCCTGAGAGAAGCTTGATCTGAAGCAGGGAGTCCAGAGGAGTGTTAGCTAGAAAAACAGATTGAATAGAAGGGCTGCATCCAGCCAGGAACTGGAATGGTCAGTTCTCCTTTCTGGTTTTGTTCTATTTGTTTTGTAATTTAGATACCCCCAAAACAGAGGAACTTTGATGTGACTTAGTCCTAACAGCATCAGACCACGTGCGAGGTGGCTGCTGCGTATGACTACTGACAACTGTAGGGAAAGCAAAGAGGATGAGTAGGGCTCCAACAAGACACAAGTGAGTGGTGTGGAGGTCAATCTTATCAGAGGCTGAAAAGAGGTGCTCCTTTCAATTTGAGAATATACTGACAAGGTTGTCCAGCAGGCATGCTATTCTTCTGACAGGATTATCTACAATGAGATTATGCCCTACAATATCCAGCTGTGAATTTACCCTCCTAGAAGAAATAGAGTGGCTCCCTTTAAAACAAAACTAAACCTGAGAAGGGTGGATGAGGGGAAGAACTAGTGTCTAATTGGTTAATCTCTTGAGCTCTTGTGGTGAGGCCCTTTCATTTTAGATGGTGCTGTTATGTCTGCTCAATATTGGGTCTCCAATAAATATTGTAATAGGCCTCTCCCTACTGCTGAGTGGCTCCTGGGCATGTTAGAGACTGGCTGGGAGAACAAAAAATGTAACAGTGTTATTTTCCTGGATGGCGCTGTTTGTTGTTGCAAGGACAGTGTGTATAGCATGTCTATTGCTAAGCAAATGTATACTTCAGAGCTATTGTAAATGTATTGAATGTACAAAATTCTGCAGGCGGATAGTGAAAGGCTTTAGCAAAACTGTTTAGCCTGCCAGGAAAGTTGCATATTAAAGGCACAGTTAATGATTTGTTCATAGTCATTTGTCACTTTTTACAAGTGGCTATCAACCTTTGAATCCATTTTTTAAATCCTTTTGTTAGAGTTTCACTTGATTACTCATGAAGCCTTAAAAATTTAAGTGAAATCAGTTTCTAAGGTTGACTCTGCCTCTCCATATAAGCCATTTATTTTATTTTATTTTCCTATGGGAATAGTTTTATTTTAAATCCTGAGTCTAATTTCTAGCATCCCTTCCTTTTCTGAATTGATTGCTGCATCAGGGCAGCCACCCAGCACTCCTTCTCATCCCCTAAACTCAGGCTATGGCTACACTAGAGAGTTCTACACTAGAGAATCTACTGTACTGCTCTAAGCTGACAGGAGAGAGCTCTCTTGTCAATTTAATTAATCCACCCCAATGAGTGGTGATAACTGTGTCAGCAGGAAAGCTTCTCCCATCAACATCGCACTGTCGACACCAGCAGCGCTTAGATCGGTGTAACTTATGTCACTTGGGGGGGGTTATTCACACCCTGAGGCTACGTCTTCACTACCCTCTTTATCGGCCGGTAGCAATCGATTGCTCGGGGATCGATATATCGCGTCTCATCTAGATGCGATATATCGATCCCCGAACGCGCTTATATCGATTCTGGAACTCCACCAACCCGAACGGAGTTGCGGAGTCGACATGGGGAGCCGCGGACATCGATCCCGCGCCGTGAGAACGGTGAGTAATTCGATCTTAGATACTTCGACTTCAGCTACATTATTCACGTAGCTGAAGTTGCGTATCTGAGATCGATTTTACCGTAGGGCCGTAGTGTAGACCAGCCCTGAGTGACATACACCAACAGAAGTGGTAGTGTAACCTTAGTCGTTTTGTCTCTCCTGAGCAAACATATTGATGCTGAGGTGGTGAGAGCATGATACTTCCCTTTTCTTCTCCTCTGACCTCACAATAACTCCTGGAGGAAAGGGAGGAATGGAAGGGAAGAAACAAAGACATTTTTAAAAAATGCTCAACTCCTACAGCACTGGGAAGCATATCTGTAGCTCTGCCAAGCAGGTAGGAAGTGGGCCATGTTAGCAGCTTCTGAGATGCTCTGTGTTCACGTGTCCGGTTCTGTACTAGCAGCAGGGAGAGTTGCTAGTATGGAACTCCCATGCAGATAATTATTCCTTTTTTTTCAATTTGCCAGCAGTTTTTCAGTGAAGTAATTGCTCATGCTGTGGCAGGCCTTTTGAACGCTCTCTGGAGTGAGTTAACACCCTTGTAGCCTTTAGAAAATTACAATTCTGGTTAGCAACCTGGAGTATTGGCATATTTTATGATGCATTGTCACAAACACAGTACAAGTGCAGCAGGAAAAGACTGAAAACGTAGTTACCATATTATGAAGACTAGTTTCCTCACTTACTCACCAATGCCATGTGTTAAGAGATGCAGGGGAAAAGCTCAAAGCAACTAACATACAAATGACTGTAGCACCTTGTCGCATTCAGCTTGGCAAGACAAAATGGAGATGCAGTTTGTAAGTGCTATATCTCTGAAATAGAATTTTTATATTGCTACCAAAACTAAAAGCCCGTGGAACATGATCTGTCTTCAGGATTTTGGATTGTGTAAGGAAAAGACATTCTCTTATAGAAAGAATGTGTATATGTTTGATGGTCTTATATTTGGTTTAATGGCAACTCTGAGATATTCAATTGAAAAGAGAATGTATTATTGGGAAACCAAACCCTCCAGAGAAAGAGACTTGTGGAATAGAATCTTAATGCACACTTTCTCCAAAATGTGTCTCGTGCTATCCAAATCACCAAATCGAGTTTGTTTATATACTTAATTTGCCTGGCAGTTAAGTATTTGGGTATTTTCTAGAAAACAGAAAAATTGAGTGACTGCTTCTTAGTACAGAATCAGTTGTCAGATTGCCTGTGCTAAACTGACTCAGAATTCAAAAAAACCCAAAACAAACAAACCAACCAGAAATAATTGGGGCTGTCCCTCTTATTTTTTTCTTAGGCCTTGGAAATCTACTTGTTAGTTATATAACTCTTCTATAAAGCAAGCCTCAATTAATCTCTCTGTAAATGTCCCAGAAAGCAACATGCAATTTTTCTTCCCAAAAAATAATTACGTTATTCAGGGCATAGTAGATTAGAAACTCATGGGCTACCTAGGGTAGATTGTGTGCCTTCTAGGACAGACATTGACTTTATACTCGTCACTGTTGTACTGTGCCACCACTTATACCTAGTCCCAGAAAGAGACTTTAAAACAAAAAATATCAGAACACACATAGCTATTTGATAAGAGAAATATTCCCATTCGATCATTGATCTCCTCCTCCTCCTCTGCGTAGCACATGACTAATAATTTGTACATAGGGCCCTACCAAACACACGGTCCATTTTGGTCAATTTCATAGTCATAGGATTTTCAAAATTGTAAATTTCATGCTTTCAGCTATTTAAATCTGAAATTTCACAGTGTTGTAGTTATAGGGGTCCTGACCCAAAAAGGAGTTGTGGGGGAGGGGATTTGCGAGGTTATTGTAGGGGGGGTTCCGGTACTGCTGCCTTTACTTCTGCACTGCTGCTGGCGGCAATGCTGCCTTCAGAGCTGGGCAGCTGGGGAGAGGTTGGTGATGGCCAGGAGCCCAGCTCTGAAGGCTGCGCTGCTGCCTGCAGAGCTGGGTCCTCAGTCAGCAGCCACCACTCTCTGGCCATCCAGCTTTAAGGGCAGCAGCGCAGAAGTAAGGGTGGCAATACTGCACCTACTTCTGCATTGCTGCCGACAGGCCACTGCCTTCAAACCTGGGTGACCGGCCAACAGCTGCTGCTCTCCAGCCACCCAACTCTGAAGGCAGTGCAGAAGTAAGGGTGGCTATACTGTGACCGCCCCCCCCTTATGACCTTGTAACCTTCCCCCCCATGGTCCCCTTTTGGGTCAGGATTCCCAATTTGAGAAACGTTGGTCTCTCCCTTGAAATCTGTATACTATAGGGCAGTGGTTTCCAACCTTTTTATGCCCAAGATCACTTTTTGAATTTAATGGCAACCCAGGATCTTTCCCAAGGCCTCACCCCTTCCCCAAAGCCCGGCCCTGCATACTCCATCCCCCCTCCTCCATTGCTTGCTCTCCCCCACCCTCACTCACTTTCACCAGGCTGGGGCAAAGGGTTAGGGTTTGGGAGGGGGAGCGGAATCTGGGCTGGGGCTGGAGGTTCACAGTGTGGGAGAGAGCTTTGGGCTGAGCCTGGGGCTGGGGCTGGGGGTGCAGGAGGGGCTCTGAGTTGGGTGCTGCCTCCCACTGGGCAGCACTTAGCTTGGTCAGCAGAACAGCAAGGTTAAGGCAGGCTCCCTGCCTGCTGCGGCCCCATGCTATTCCTGGAAAGGATCAACACACCCCTGCGGCCCCTGGGAGCGGCAGGGGATCATGTGGCTCTACAGTTCCCCTTTCCCAGCCAATGGGAGCTGCGGGGGTGATGCTTGCAAGCAAGAGCAACATGTGGACACCCCTCCCTGGGACCACAGGGTCATGCTGGCCACTTCTGGGAGCAGCGTGGGGCCACGGCAGGCAGCCCCCGCTTCACCACCGGGGCTGCAGATTGCAATCAACTAGGAGAGTCCCAAGGATTGACAAGTCGATCACCACAGGCATAGAGTAAAAGCACACAAAAGACCAGATTTCACGGGGGGGAGGCCAGATTTCACGGTCCATGACACGGTTTTCATGGCCATTAATTTGTTAGGGCCCTAGTCATGCTACATAGTTTATTCTAAAGTAGTAGGTAAGTGGTAGAGGACTTATTGGTCATCCTTAACATGGTATATGATGATAATACTGTATATGTAACCCACATGCTTGCGTTGCAGCATTTAGTGGTGTAAATAAGGGAGGATACATAGTTTCTTGTTCTGGGAATACTCTGTGCCTGTAGACTTACCTAAGCTAGGCAAGGTGACTCCACTGGATGGGCAAGAATCATCCAGAAATTGTGTGTTGCAGGCACTAGGCATGTATCCTTAGCTGTTTGAAATTACTTGGGTGACTTCCATTCCAGGCAAGTAGCCTTGTAGGACACCATGAAGAGTCACCCTGAGTGTAAAATCATAGAATTGTAGGCCTGGAAGGGACCTCAAGAAAGTCATCAAGTCCAGCCCCCTGTGCTCTGGCAAGACCAAGTGTTTGTCCAGCTTGATTTTAAATGTTTCCTATGATGGAAGCCTATTCCAGAACTTAACTACCCTTATAATTAGAAAGTTTTCCCTAATAGCTAACCTAAATCTTCTTTGCTGCAGATTAAGCCCCTTGCTTTTTGTTCTATCTTTAGTGGACATGGAGAACAATTCATCACCATCCTCTTTATAACATATTGGAAGACTTATGAGGTTGCACCTCAGTTTTCTTTTCTCAAAACTAAACATGCCCAATTTTTTTAACCTGTCCTCAGAGGCCAGGTTTTTAAAACCTTTTTATCATTATTGTCAATCTTCTCTGAATTCTTTTCAAGTTGTCCAATCCTTCCTAAATTGTGGTGCCCAGAATTAGACACAGTACTCCAGCTGGGGTCTCACCAGTGCAAAGTAGAGTGGGACAGTAGCCTCTTGTGTCTTTTATACAGTACTCCTGTTAATATATCCCAGAATCATATTAGCCTTTTTTTTTTTTTTTAGGCAGCTGCATCACATTAACTCCTCACATTCAGTTTGTGGTCCATTTATAACCCCCAGATCCTTTTCAGCAGTATTACCACTTAGACAGTTACTCCCAATTTTGTATTTGTGCATTTGATTTTTTCCTTCCTATGTGAAGTACTTTTCACTTGTCTTTATTGAATTTCATCTTGTTAAATTCAGACTAGTTCTCCAATTTGTCAAGGTCTTTTTGAATTTTAAACACAACTTCCGAAGTGCTTGCAATCCCTCCCAGCTTGGTGGCATCTGCATATTTTATAATCATCCTTTGTATTCCATTATCCAAGTCATTAATTAAAATATTTTCTAGTACCAGACTAAGTACTGACTCCTGTGGGACCACACTAGATAAACCCTCCCAGTCTGACAGTAAACCATTGATAACTGCTTTTTGAGTATAGTCTTTCAACCAGTTGTGCATCCAACTTATAGTAATTTCATGTAGACCACATATTTAATGTTTCTGAGCAAATGGCCAGCCTGCTTTAAAAAAACAGAACAAAAAAACCCCCCAAAAGTTAACATTTAAATATTTTATTAATGTTTTAGTTTTTAAACATCTAAAAATGCTTTACACCAATGTTAAGCTAGTTTTACATCATAATGGGAGACTATTATTTTAAACAGCCTTTTATGGGGGAGGGAAGGGCCTGCCATGCTGTTAGTGTGACAAGTAGTGTCAGTCATCAGCTAAATAGACAGATGCTACTAGCTGTAGAACTGATGTGAGCCCAATTAGAGGCTTTATGTTCAAATGTTTTCCAAGATAAAAGGCATTTGACAGAGATAGGTCAAAATGAGTGGGAAGATGGATAGTTTATAAGAGATCGAGAGTGAGTATGAGGACTTCAGGTCTGAGACAAGGCACTATAGTTGAAGTGATTGTCAACATGGATATTAAAGTTTCTCGCATTGATGCCCAAAGTGATCTTTCATGTTGAGAAAATACAACTGGCCAAATGCAAATTGTATTTTGCAATAGTGCCAGTGAAAAATGACAGCTTTGTCTAGGTTGGTGAGTTCAAATCCTAGACTACTATTGTTCTCTGCCTCATCCCACTTTGTTTCTACTGACTGGGCAGCCTCCATGGTAACTTATCTGCTTATTCAGCTGTACTGAGATGTTGAGTCCATTGCTGCTGCATGAGAAAGTGAACTGTAATTGGGGGGAAATGACTATCAGCAGAAGCACAGTAGAGGCTGAAAACTTTAAACAAACAACAACACAGTTTTCTGTATGCTATAGTAGTGTTAAAAGATAAGAAGAAAGAGCGGAGGCTAGTGCTTTCCCTCCCTCCCTAGGGCTCACATTTACTCCATTGTGAGCAGGATTGAATTTTGCCATAGATTTCTACAGGTCACATGATACCTCTATTCATCTTGAGTAGTATCTTGCTGACTTCAGTAGGGTGAGAAAAAGTATATAAGATCTGGCCTGATGTTTCTGATTAGGTTCGTTATTAAGTCTGCTTATATGCTTCAGATATTTTTATAACTAATTTTTTGTCTTCATTTGCATCTTTTAAAAATATAGTATTTTACTGAAATCCTATAAAATACAGTAGCAATCAGATCTTGAGAATTGATTGTGGCCATTGTAACAGGACCAGCCACCTACTGACCACCCCCTAGTGGCCAGAGAACCCTCTGGAGCAGGGGTCCCCAACGCAGTGCTGTGGGGGCATCTGAATGCCCCCGCGTCCTGGCTGGTGGTTGAGCATCCGCCAAAATGCTGCCGAAATTCGGCAGCTTTTTGGTGGATGCTCGACCACCACCATGGTCCTTCGTCTGGCACCCGCCAGACGAAAAGGTTGGGGACCACTGCTCTGGAGTGTCCTGCTACCAATTTCTCCCTTCTTCAGGGCCCCTTCAACTCCGCCTACCAGTAATTAAAACATTCCCCTCCTGGGGTCCCATTTATAGAGTCCTTGCATATTGTCCCTTCTTAAGTTCATTCATGCTCTCCATTCAGGTAGGGAGTCCCCAGCCCTTTTTCCTAGAGCAATGCTAAGTCTCTTAGGCTTCACCTGGATAGAACTCAGCCTTTGGCTTCCAGGCTCCCAAACCCATCTCCCAGTCACGGTCTGTAGTAGGAGCTGGGGGCCCAGTGCTCCCTGACTTTATCTGGCTGAAGCTCAGACTCTCAGTGCTCTGGTTCTGGTTTCCAGGCCCAAACCCTTCTCTCAGTCAGGGTCTGTCATAGTTCAATTGGCCTCAAAGTCTTCCCTGCAGGAGCTTTTCCCACAGTCTCTCTACCATTTTCCCAAGTTTCTCCCCTCTTCATTGTAGCCTCCTGCTGCTGTCTATAGGGCAATCACCCTGATCTCTCCCAAGTGTGTCTCATTCTGAGCAGGATTGGCTACCCCGGCAGTCCAATCCTTATGGGTGAGCTACCCTGTTACAACCAATTCTTCATGGGAAAATTCCCTCGAGAGACACGGGGGAGTAGGCACATAGTAGGGACCAAATCACAAATGGTCTACAGAAAATTGACATACAAGTGGGGGAGGAAAAGGTTTCAAAAAGTATAATGAAGAAGTGGCACAAGGGGAAAGGAAGGAAAACAAAAGGAAGGATAGAAAGTGGTATAATAGTAATACAAGTCATCTGTCTACCTGGTAACTTCGAAGTGTTTGGGTAAGATAGGACTCAGTGTAACACTTGGGTGCCAGTGACTGTAGTGCTGAGTCTAGACCTATTGGAAGGAATCCTCCTGCTGTTCTTCAGTTATTTCTTTGCCATTCAACTGCCTTTTTCATACTTATTAAGGATCAAAATTTCTAACTTAACAAACCCAAAAGCTTATTTGATGCTGAATACATGTGTGGTACCTTGCAACAGAATCTCAAATACTCTTTTTTTCCCCCTACCTAGCAGTAGAAAGACTACATGACACACAGTTTAACAAATGCCGTAGTGTTGATTAGCTCGTATAAAAGGCTTGATTCTTTTTGCTTCCTGTGACGTGGTGGTTCTGATGTCAAATTGCATGACTTACTGGTGCTTTTTTTTTTAAACTCAGGCTGTTGGAGCCAATTATGAGTTACATCAATTTGTAATAACAGGCAAAGCTGAGTGTCACCATTTTCCCAATGTAACTGATGAAGGGTATGTTGTTCCACCTACACACAAACTCAGTGGCCCAAAAGAGAAAGAAATACCAGAAATTTAAAATTCAACAATGCCAACATTAATGATAGTGTCCCAGAAGGGCTGTAGCTAAATAGAAATTCTGACAGCCCTTATAAAGTTTAGTACAAGATGACTCTGGAGCTTTATAACTGCATCTCATGGGGCACTATATCCAATGTTTTAATAGTATTCTTTGCATGCTTTGCCTGTAATTTTTTTCTGTCATGCTTAAAAACAAAATATCTTTTATGTAAGATGGATATAGCAATCAAGGGAGTTGGATATTGCATTGTGCAACATCCTGGAAAGGCATTATTTCTAGATTTCTTTAAGATTCTGAGTGTCTATGTATAGGAAAAAAGGGTGAGTTACTTGCTGTGGATCTGATCTGCAAAAGAATGTTTTTGTAATGTAAGTACTAACAGAATGAATAAGAATGATATTAAATTAAGACCTGGAAAATATTTACCTGTTAATGTCCCAGCTGGAGCTGGTTAGAAAATGGAATTTCCATTCTGTGGGAAATACTGACATTTCAAAATTTATTTCCTTCTTTAATTGGAACAGTCATTTTTTTCCCCCACAGAACAGAAATGCAGAAAATTTTTTATTCAGAAACTTTGAAACACTTTTGATAATATTATAATAGATAAAATAGCTGTATAAATTGTGAAAGTTATTAGAATGTAGAAGTGAAAACAAAAATGAAAGGAGTCAAAATGATTAGTTTCAATGAACACTTTTTTTTCCCACAGAAAAGATTTAATTGAAATAGATACATTCCTGCAAAACATTTTTCAATTGTGACCAAAAAAAAATGCATTTTCCGATGGAAAACTTCAGTCTGATATTTTGACCAAGCCTAGTCTCAAATATCAACAAAACATTTTGGGGCTGATTGTTCTCTTACACCAATGTAGGAGAGTGGTGCATCTTCACCACCCGCACTGGAATTACTCTTGATTCCCGCTCGTCTTACAGGAGAATCAGACCAATAGACTCCAGTATTTGATGTTACATATATCTGGACTTGAGGAATTTATAAAAAATGACAGTGACTACAAGAGACTTACATAGACTTTTTAGACTTACATAGCTTGTAAACTAAATACGGTAAAATCTCAGAGTTACAAAATGACTAGCTAACTATACACCTTATTTGGAACTGGAAGTACACGTAATCAAGCAACAACAGAGACCTTCCCTTGTTTCCCCCCTCCCCGCCCTCAAAAAAAAAAAGCATCTACAGTACAGTGGCAAATATAACCTACCAAAATAAAAAAAAAGGTAAAGTTTAAAAAAAATTGACAAGATGAGGAAACTATTTCTATGTTTGTTTCATTTAAAATAAGATTGCAGAAGAAAACTGCTGCTTTTAACAAAGTAAAGTTTCAAAGCTGTATTAAGTCAGTGTTTAGTTGTAAACTTTTGACAGAATGGCCATAATGTTTTGTTCAGGGTTACCAACATTTCAGCATTACAAACTGTCATAAACAGATAGCTAAGGGTTAATGTTTCTTTTACCGGTAACGGGTTAACAAAGGGAACCAAACACCTGACCAGAGGACCAATCAGGAAACTGGATTTTTCAAAGTGAGGGAGGGAACTTCTGGGTGTGTTTGTCTTTGTTCTGTTCTATTTGTTTTCTCTCGGCTATGAGGGAAAGGTTTTTTCTATCTCCAAGTCTGCTTAACCCTTCGTGTTCCCAAGTTGTGAGTACAAAGGGAAAGATCGAGGTTTATATGTATTTTGTTCTCATGTGTGGAGACTTGCTGGATGTGTTAAATTGTATCCTCTTTTTGAGATAAGGCTTTTTCTTTGTCGAGGGCTTTAAAGCAATGATTCTGTTATATTGTCACCTTGACAGGAAGATCATGTTATGTCTTTTTCTTTCGTTTTATATGAAGCTGCTTTTTAAGAACGTGTTTGAGGTTTTTCTCTGGTAAGGCTAAGGAACGAAGAGAGGGGAGATCTGCTTAGTGTGTGTTGGACTAGTTGAATCATACCTCAGGGGAGGAGGCGGGAGGAAGTAAATGCCTCCTGTTTTGCATTTGCACGGGTTAGTACATATCGCCAGGAATAACCCAGGGAGGAGAGCTGGATGAGTAAAGTGAGGGACAGGGGAGGAGTTTGTTTCCCTTGGGGAGGCTCAGGTTTCTGGTCTTGGGGCCCCCAGAGTAAGATTTGGGAGACTCAGAGTTTATCAGGTACTCAGAATCCTGATTGGTGGCAGCGATATCAGATCCAAGCTGGTAATAAGCTTGGGGGAGTTTCATGCTAGCTTCTCAGTTTACGAACGCTAAGGTTCAAATCTGGGTGGAAGCTATTACACAAACAACCACCATTCCTCAGGTGTTCGTAACTGAGGTTTTACTGTATACACAGCATTGAACACATTAACAATATATTCTCCAATCCAGCCAGAACAGATGGAATCAATGGAGTTACGGATTTATAGGTAAAAACAAACATTTAATTTGCCACCAGTGCAACTGATCGGTATTTTGCGGCTTGACTGGCACCTGATCACATAACTTTCTCCCTCTGTCCCCTTTCTCTTCTGGCAGTGTCCTCGTTGACTCCTATCTCTGGCACTCTAGTTTATGTACAGGCAAGTCTCATCTTACATAGGGGGTTCGTTCTGTGGTTAGTGCGTAAAGCGAAAACCGCGTATAGTGAAACCTTCATTGAGTGGAATGGTGGGCGGAATTGCCCGCAGTACAGTTGCAGTTTTGACATTGTTATTTTTCTTCCCTCTTTTTGCAGACCACGCAAAGCTGAATTCGCGCATGTTAAATGCGCCTAAGATGCGACTTGCCTGTACTAGTTGTTCAAAGGTTAATTAGCTGCAGTGATTTTTGTAACTTCTTTTTGTATTTATTTACTGAGTTGTTGTTTTTTTAACATTTAGTTGTGACCCTGTGAATATTTTTTTAAAGAAAGGCAAACATTAAACATCTTGAAAAACAACATTTATAGTTAAAGCAAACTAAACAGCTACCTCTAAATGGATATTTGTTTTCCTTATAGTAGGACAGTGCATGCTTTCTGGTTTCCTGTAATTCATCTGCATACGACTGGAGCTGCCATGCGAGTCAGTCAGGAAGATTTTGAAAAGGCTAAAGATCAGCTGAAGCTTTTGAAGGAGGACCCTGGTAATGAAGAAAAGTTGAAGCTCTATGCATTGTTTAAACAGGTAGGTCAGATAATTTTTGTTTAAATTGTGGCTATAGTCTGAAAAGTGACTGTAAAAGAAGTCTTCTTAAAAGGCATTATAGGGTTGTACATTTTGTGTCTGAGCAACTTCATTGCATTTCAGAAATGCTTTTTAATTGTTTTTTAATAAATGACAGCTCTGCCAACTCAGCCTGAGCTCTGAGCGTCAAGCTAAGTTCTTCTCACCTCATGCATAATCACTGGTAACTGGTTTGTGAGTCATATTATGCCCTCAGTGACACCTGTACTATTCCATTACCTTCAGTGTGCTGTGAGGTGTGCCTGATTTGGACTGGGAGTGTGCGTGGAATTGTCAATGCACAAGAAGAAATAGAATCCAATTCACTTCCTTTTAGCAGTGTGTACAGGGCCTATATTCCTACAGAATTTACTTCTGAGTTAAAAAATTACTCAAAATTAATCCACCACTTAGTTTGTATGAAATGATTATAGTTTCAACCAATGTTCCCTCTAATTTTTCCCATGCATGTGCAGAATGAATTTTGTTATGTGCACCAATAAGGAGGTGATGTGCAGTGGGGGTGGAGCTGAGGGGTTTGGGGTGTGGGAGTAGGCTCAGGGCTGGGGTGCAGGGAGTTAGGACTCCAGCTAGGGGTGCAGGATCAAGGATGGGCCCGGGGATGAGGGGTTCAGGGTACAGTAGGGGGTTTAGGGCTGGGGCAGAGGGTTGCATTGTGGGGGGGTGAGGGCTCCAGCTGGGGTGCAGGCTCTGGGTGGGGGCTGGGGATGAGGGGTTTGGGGTACAGGCTGCCCCAGGGCTTTGGCGGGGAGAGAAGATTCCCCTCAGTCCTCTCTCATCGCAGCTGCACCTGGGCTAGGTGGGAGAAGTGCCTCTCTCCGGCTGCAGCAGCTCCGGGACTGAAGCTGCGGGAAAGCGTCTCTCCCCAGCTGCAGCAGCTCTGAGGCTGGAGCGACGGGAGAGCATCTCTCCCTGCCTCTCCCCAGCCATGATAGATCTGGGGCTGGAGCTGCGGGAGAAGCGCCTTTGTGCCTCCCTGCCGCAGCCCTGAGTGCCTGCATGGTACTTGATAGGCTTCAGCACAGTCAAGCAGCTTAGAGGGAACTTGAGTTTCAACCCATTATATTATTTATTACTAAGGCTTAAAGTGGACAACGTGACAGAGAGCATTATGCAAGCCCTCTATAGTTGGGGTGGGGGGAAGGGAATCTCTTTGTAATGGTATGGAGCAGTGGTTTTCAACCTTTTTTTTTTTTTCTTTCTTTCTTTCTTTGTGGACCCCTAAAAAATTCAAATAGAGGTGCGGATCCTATGGTCCATGGACCCCTCCCATAGAAGTCTTAGACTGAAAACTGGCTGAGCAGAATTCAACTATAAACGTTGTACATGCTTGGCCTTTGATGCTGTGTGAGAAAAGGTGTTAAACTGGGCTTCTGTGGTAACAACACTTGCAGGTTTTGACCTGCAGATGGAGGTATTCACATACTTTTGATCAGAAAAATGGATTGCCTTTTCTGGGATCTGAAACTTTGTCTAAGGGGTCTGTGAAGGGTGACTGAAAATAGTCTGCAGACCCCCATAGGTCTGCAGACCACAGGTTGAAAACCACTGGTATGAAGTGTATGGTGGGGGAGAGATTAATCTAGGCCCAGGGGTTAGTCTGGGCCATATCTTGTTGTATTGAGGGAACTAATTATTGTTTTAATAAAATTCAAGAACACACACTTTTTAAAGATAGACCCTTACTTGTTATTGTCAGTAACAGCTGACATTAGTAAGCTGGGGTCTAAATATTTCTCTCCCTGTACATGTAATGTGCCTTTCTTAAAGAAAGATTGATCTCATGAAGTGATATTTTTGTAAACTGTGTACACAAATACACTTTTTAAAAACATGTTTTAATTTAATTAAAATGGTTGGAGTGTCTGTACAATATTGAGATTGGGTTCTTGAGAACTTGCATGCTTATCTTAAATACTTAAAAAACTTAATATAGACATAGTGATTTTACAGTACTCCTTTCTTCGGAGCATACTTGTTTTCAGAGCTTCTGTGCCATGATCATGTAATGATTGATAGTGGTTGTGTTCTTTGCCCCCAGCCTGCTGGCTGAGAAATCTGAGCTTACTTGAAAGCTTACATGAGTTTATTCCACGCTTTATACAGGCTACCGAGGGTCCCTGCAGTTCTCCGAAGCCTGGCATGCTTGACTTTGTCAAAAAGGCCAAATGGGATGCATGGAGTTCACTTGGCAGTTTGTCTAAGGTGAATATAGCTCTGCTTTCAATTCATCACTTCATTTACAAACCAGATATTTGATACTGATTAGTGAAGGGTTAATGTGTAACCATATTGCATGTTAGTTGAAAGTCTATTTCAGACATCAGCATATTCTGCATTATGTCTTACAAACTCCTAAAATATTTTGGTTTTATATTTTTGCTTTGTAAACTTGGTGTAAAGTGTTACCAACAGTTGATGGAAATGTTCATCTACAAGAGTTTTAGGTGTAATTACTTATTCAAGGAAGGTTTGTTTGCTTGCTTGCTTTTAAAAGTGCCATTCTAATTGTGTCACATTTTAGCATTTCTTTAAAAAATTAAAAATGAAATGGGCTTTATAGTACTTTTCATTGCCATACAGATTAATTCCCTGAGTGTGTGTATGTGGGGCAGAACAAGGGTGTCTGCCTCCCTCTGTCTCTCTTAGTTGTTGAATAGATATAAAAAGAGAGAGAGAGAGAGCACGTGCACTTCTGGTGTTCCAAGAAAAGAGAGAGAGCCTTAGTTCTATACAATATTCTATCAGCTGATCAAGGACAGAAAATGACTTGTTCCAAATGCTAGTCTTAGCCAGGAGGCCTGGGTAAAACGTGTGTGTGGCTGAATTGGGTGTTGCCATAAGGAAGTTAAAGATGAGGATCTTTAGACTAATGTCTAATTTGGTTTTAGCTGATAAAACTACCCACCCCAGCAACAAATTTGTGCCTACTTTGTGGACTTTACAAGTGGAATTAAGCTAGTTTCTATCTCTTTCTTTAAAAGAGGAAGAAATCTTCCATCGTGAATGCTCATTTCATGGATGTTGGTAACTTGTCACATGAAATAGGAAACTTATAGGCTAAAAGACTGTGAAAAGTGACTCTAAAAAACAGCTTAGCTGTATCCCATTTTTATTCTGTCTCAATAGACTACTTTTTGATATGGAATCTTAGTAGATTACCAGAGCCCTAGGATGAGTTTGCAAAACTGATAGAACTATATATTTTTATTTTTAAACTAAGCACACTTTTTTATATGAAATCTATTGAGAGAGAATAAAAATATTTCCTGCTATGCCATTTTAGAGTCAGTTTTCAGAGTAAAACTGTACTTTTAAGAGCCAAATATCTTCTCCCTAAGTCGTGTCCGTTGGCAAAATTTGGACTTTCCTGAAACACTTCTAGTTCTAACGGAAAAACTGCTGCATCAGAAAAAAAAATTTCTTCACTTAGCTTAGCAGTAATATAGGTAACATCGCTTAACCAATCATTGTCAGAGGGGTAATGATTTCTTTCTTTCATATTGATTATACTGTTTTAGCTCTTGTAAGAGCTATTTCTCATGTTCTGATTCTCAGATCATGAACTGTTGATCACTCTTCACTGATGCACTATTTTTTAAAAGGACTTATAGTTAATAAGCAATGTGTACAGACTTCAGTACTTCAGAATAGTAATCATACACAGTGATGTTCACAGTGCGAGAAAGTAATGGCTCTTTGTGCCTTGTCTGAGTGGGATAGCCGCATCAGTACACTGAAGGCTGAGCTGCCTTGTACAAACTATAGTTAGGTCTTTGCACTATGCTGCCATATGTCTGACTGCTTCCTCCTAGCCACATTACTGTATGTAACAGACCTAGTTCCTGACTGTGAAACTGGCCAGCTCAATAGCAGAAATGCCAGCCCTCCCTTATTTTCCGTAATCTCTTGATTTTTCCATGTATTTATAAATTCAGGCCTCAAATCTGTGACTTTTGTATCACTTGCAACCGTTCGGATCCAACAAATGCAGCAAATAGTGTCGTGGCCATGGGGGTCATTCTTCTCCCCTGTGGCACATGCGTAGATGCACGGTGAGGGTCTGATAGAAAGGAAGCCCCAGCAATTTTGAATGGGGTTTGTGGCGCTGGTTGCAGAACCCATGCTACAAGATGTGTGTCGTGCTCTAACTGCCCCACGTAGACCCTGCTGGACTATATTAATGTGCTCTAGATAACTTTTTAGAGCATGCCAGCTGGTCCTGGTTTCTCAGTGTGGAGGAAGAGAGGTCATAGCTATGCAAAGGGGTAACCCAACACATGTGCAGGCCTCTCAGGTGCCCTTCTTATGAAAATTCTGGTTGCACCTCTAGTGAAAGGAGTGCTGTGGGGGCAAGCAGGCATGATTTCTTTTTTGCTGCACCCCATTTGTCCCAGAGTTCACCAGCAGCCATTGTTGATAAAAATGGCTGATGTAGGGGATAAAAATGAGACAAATATGCCAGAAAAGTCCTAAGTGGAATGGTTTCTGAAGTTCAAAATAGACTATACAACCAAATTTGAAGTGATTAAGCTATTGAGAGAGAGTGAAAATTGTGTGTACCATGAACTATGTCACATGGACACATACATCATGCATGGCTGTTGTAACAATGTGAAAATTTGCATTGTGCGAAAAAGCACGTTGAGACAGCAAAAACACCAGCCAGCAGCATGCAGATAAAGCAATTCTTTACTGCAGACATCAACGAGAATGTGATCTGTGCTGAAGTGTTAGTAAAGGGCTTCGTTGCTGAGCATAATTTGCCAGTTGTGGTGAGCAATCGTGTGTCAAAGCTGCTGAAAACTGCTTTTCCTGATTTGGAAATCACCAGGAAATATGTATGTATTCGCACAAAGATGACAGCCATTATCAAAGAGATGGCAAATGACCGTGTGGACCATCTAGCAGAAAGCACGTGGTGGTCATTGACTAGTCTAGCCCATGACAGCAGAAATGGTGCAGATGCTATCAGTCTCAACCTGTACAGAGTGTGCCACTGGAGAGAATATTTTTCATCTTCTGAATTCAAATGTGGATGCCAGGAAAGTCCTATGGTCAAACTGCTTGGCTTTTGATGTGACAGTGCTTCTGTCGTGATGGGCGTGCACAAGGGTGTTGTAGTGTTTATTCAAGAGAAACATCTGTCTCTTGTGGGCTGCCCACTTCACCTTGTGCACGTCACAGCAGAGAGAAGTGCAATATCTGAGAGAAGTGCAAAATATCATGATCAAGGCTACATTTTAGTCTCAGGTATTTTTAGTAAAAGTCATGGACAGGTCACGGGCAGTAAACAAATATTCGCAGCCCATTACCTGTCCATGACTTGTACTATATACCCCTGACTAAAACTTGAGCCAGAGGTGCTCTGGGGCCTGCTGGTGCAGGGAGGAGGTGAGCAGAGGTCTGCTGGTGGAAGGACGGGTGGCGGCGCATGGCCTGGGACCCCTGTTGGTGCTGGGAGGTAGGAGAGGGTTGGTGGGGTTGGCAGGCTCCCTATCTGGCTCTGCACAGCTCCCTGGAAGCAGCTGGCATGTCCCTGCAACTCCTAGGAGGAGGGAAGGCCTGGGGGGCTCTGTGTGCTGCTCCCGCCACAAGCGCTGGCTCCACAGCTCCCATTGGCTGAGAACTGCAGCCCCGCAGTCCAATCTACCCCAGCCCTGAGCCCCCTCCCACACCCAAAGTGCTGCTGCTGCTGGCCCAGGGGCTTCCCGAGTGCTGAGGCAGCCCTGGAGCCAGCTGCTGCAAATGTCATGAAGGCCACAGAAAGTCACGGAATCCATGACCTCCATGACAGACACGCAGCCTTACTCATGATGAGCTCCTAATTGACATCATCTGTTATTTCAACAACAGCATGAAATGTCCCCAGGAGTTAATCTTGTGTCAAGCTGTGCAGTGTGGAAGTCTGTAAGATATTGAAGCATGTGAGCATGCACTGGCTGTTACTTGGCCTATATTTGACCCAGTTCATCCAGCAGTAGAACCATTGGCCATGTTTTCTGGGTTGAAGCAGCAACATTGGAAGGAGTTCATTCATGCAGCACCAAGCCCAAATCTGCAGCTATCAGTCTGCACACTCCTTCTTTGCAACAACATAAAACCATCACAGATGCTGACAAGATTAATGCTAAGGTGATAAGCCACAAAGACCAGGCCATAAGAGACAACCTAATGCAAATCAAGATGGGCCAGGCAGAGCACAAATCAGCAACAACCAAAACTGAACCAGGCATAGCAGGAGCCACTCGCCAGTTATCAATAGCAAAACTGGACATCACAGCAGCAGCATGACTATAGTTGGTTGCATCACAGTTTCTGATTGAAGGTCAACCTTTCCAAGACCTTTAAAATTGACATGCATATTTGGATTTCTTTGAAATTTGGCGTTTATCAGGAGAGTGCCTGGATAGGGTTAGTGACCCAATTTTGGGGTCATCTTAGCTAGGGGTTGCAGAGAGAGAAGCTCCCTCTCCCCAGAACTAGCCATTTTTCAAAAAGTTTCTTGATGGACTTTTTTGTGTGGAGCTAGAGATCAAACTACTGATGTGATATAGGTCAAAATAGTCTTAATCTAACAAGTTTTAACTAACGTAGTGCATGGCAGCACTAAATCTTTGGGGTACCCAAATTGAATGGTAATTAAGAAAATGTAAATTTTTTTTACAGTGTGTATATTCTAATACAGAAAAATGGCCATTTTATATACTTTAAAACTCAACTCCTTTTAAGTGTTCTAAAATCCGAACAGTTACTTTCATTACATTGAAATTTGATGTGCCTCAGGGGGGCGTTAGTGGTCCAACCACGGGGTCATTTAACTAAAAGGTTCCCAAGTTACAGCCTCCACAAAAAATCCAGTTTCCTTCTGCTGCCTTGTACTGTTAAACTGAGCCCTGCTCTACACCACAGTTCGTCGACACAAGGCAGCTTATGTTGACCTAACTCTGTAAGTGTCTACACTGATATTTAGATCCTGCCAACGTAATTCACTAACTACATCGACTTAATAACTCTACCTCCATGAGAGATGTCAATGTAGTTAGGTTGGCACAGTGTCAGCATACGTGCTGCATTGCTTACATTGACTGTTGCTGGCTTTCAAAAGCCATGCCACAATGTCCCACACTGACAGTTCAGTCAGTGAAGTACTCCTGGCGAGATGCACACCGCTGACATAAGCAAAGCGTAGACATGCACAAGCGATGTAATTATTGCATCACTGTATGTTAGGTTGACTTAATTTTGTAGTGTAGATGTGCCCTGAGCGATACTAATGACTAGATGAATCACAGATCTCATCGGGATTGATGGCTGTGAACATCCTTCAGTTAACATAACTAAAGGTAGGTAGGGGTGTGTGATTAACTAAGACAAAAGGATTTTGACTGAGTGGCCGGAGGCTGCTACAGTTTGTGACTCCTGGGTGGCAATTTTATTTTGGGGGAATGTAATCAGTCTTTGTTGGGGAAAATTAAATGTGTCAATGTTTCCTGGGAAGAGATGGACATTAGGAGGGTGGAGGAGTGGTGGAATAAGGTGGGAGGGGTTTGGGGTGTAGCGTGGGAGGGGGATAAATGGGATGGTTTGTAGGGGAGGGGAGAGACCTTGGAAGTTAGGGAAAACGGAGGAGGAGGACCCTTTTCCCCCCTTGTCTATCTTTTAATAGTGTTTGATGGAATCTTGAGGGTGAGAGTGAATGGGTTGCAAGAGGAGGTGAAGAGCTTGTACACTGCAGTGCCTCTGGGGTTGGCAATGTAAAAGTATGTGTGTTAATGAGGCAAACTGGGGCATGGCTGAAAGAGGGCAAAGTTTAAGGTTGTGTGTGCAGCCTTAACTCTGCATTTCCTGGTTTTCAGACTTTGAATTTTGCTCAACTCAGTGTTCTGAAAGGGGACAACATACCACCAACCTATATTAATATATACTAATATACTTTTTTTGCCATTGATTGACTTAAGAGCCAAGTTTTCAACAGAGTAGCCTTTCCTTTTTGGCTTGCAAATTTGTGCTTGCAAAATGTGCTTCTATGGTTTATTTACCTAATTGCAGCCACAAGAGAGGTACTTAAGATGAAAGTTCTAAGATTTATGACAGCAATTGATTTATAGGCTTAAAAATGCAGGTACAAATCTTTTCAATTTAATTTATCCTGCCCAGAAGGGAGGCTGGGCTTTTAAATTCTTTTAAAAATTGACCCCAAATTACATATAATTGAATTTATAAAAAACGTGTTGGATAATTATTCTTTCCTGAGAAATCCAAGTTCAGTGGTGGTGTTTTCGTAGCTCTCTATGAGATCAAATGACTAACTCCATATAAAAAATGCAGCTCCTTGCTCTTTGGGTGCTAATACTGTGATCATCAATTACAGGGAAAACAAAAAACTTTAACCTTGGGAATGGGGGCATAAAGATGAGGTAAACCAGTGTATGCAAAATTAGAACTGAACTGAAACGGTTTTAAAACTCAACATTTAGTTTAAATTTCCCTCCTCTCATTTTTTCCTGTGTCTCCACATTTACTGGTTTCTGCCAGAAACATAGAGGGTCTGTCATGAGATTGCAGTACAATTTCTAGACCAAGAAGCCTTTGGATAAGCATCCAGAAGTTTTAGTACTTCTGTGAATTGAAACTTTTGAGCTCCACCTATCATTAGGAAGAAGTTTCCCAAATCACTTGGAAGTGGGAGGAGAAAAGGGGAGAGAGAAGGTGGGGTTTTGTTTGTTTTTTGAGCTTGCTGACCAGTCTTATGCCCTGATTGTTGTTGGTAAATCTTTCCGTTTGGAAGGTTACCACTTACAATGTTTATTCTCGCCACACCTTTTAGAGTGAGAGAAGAGCAAGTCTGGGTCATTCTTGCACCCTAGAATGAATAAAGACTCTTATCTCTCCATAAAAGAACTCGGATTACCAAGTTGTAAAAGTTTGAGGTATCAGATTTTACATATGGAAGTTAAAAAAAATAAAAAAAAAAATAAAAAATCTGTTGGGCAATCTTATCAAAATAAAAGACTGATGCATATAGAAAAGCAGTTCTCTGATGAAACTATAAGAGCTACAAAATCTGTGTGTGCGTGTTTGTAGATGGTTGTTTTAAAATGGGCTCTCTACACCCTGTAGAATGAGCTGAACAACTCATATTATTAGAGAATAATCCATTCTTGAAATTCAAATATAGAGAAATGGAGGTTGTCTAGCAGTTATGCTAATATTCAAAGGCAGCATTTCATTCAGGATAATAATTTGAGACATCCAAGAATTTACAGTATTCTTATTAATCTTTACACTGTTAACAGTTTGAGCTAAATATTTAGTTTTCTTTCACGTCTGTAGCTTACTGTTTAAAATGTGTCTTAACCTCTTTTTCTGGCATTTTATTTTCCATCTGTACTTGCATTCTGAAATAATTTTTTTGTTTTGCTGAAGGACTGTCCCAATGTGTGTCTCAGTATAGAATACCTTGAGAGACCTCTTGTCCCAAGTCTGGAAATACTAGTGACAATCCTTGCCTTTAGCATATTCTACCTACCATAAGGATTTTCAAAACCGATATTTCCCCCCTCAAACTGGCAATGCTCAACACCATCAAAACTTTTGCCATTGCTCTCACGAGACACAAAACATATGAAGTGTTCATTCAGTAAGCATCCTTATTTGCTTCTTGGTCACCTTGATGAACATAACTTCCATTTAAACAGATTTTTCTAGTTTGATTTACACTGAGAAGAAAATCCTATTTTCAGTTCATCATTGCACTAAGCAGAGGAGACTGAGCTGGACTCCAGCATTGTTTAATAATGTTTTTGGGTCTTCCTCACCACAGGACAATGCCAGACAGAAATATGTTGACCTTGTGTCAAGTTTGGTCTCTTCTGAGTCTTCTAGCCAGGTGAAAGATACTACTCCTGACAGCAAACATGGATATGAAACCCTACAGGTTACCACCACAGACCACATCACTAAGATAATGCTAAACCGCCCTGAGAAGAAAAATGCTATCACCACACAGGTAAAGACATTGACATTAGGGTTAAATATTCTCTTACATCAGGTTAAAAGCCTGGTTTCTCTGACATGTTGTAGTGAAGTTTTATAACAACTTTTTGGAGTGTCTTTCAAATATTGTGGGCCCAATCCTATGAGATGCTGACTTCCTCTAGTCTCATTGAAGCCAATGGAAATTGAAACCTTCAGCACCGAGCAGATGAGACCCACAGTTTGCTATAGTGATGCACGTGGACAAACGCTAAGCAGCTACATTTTTGTGAAGTAACTTCGAAGAATATACTTTGCTAATGCCCAATCATAGCCTAAAGCAGCAGCTGCGCTTCTTCTTGGTATTTGTCTCCTCAGCATAATGCCTTTATGGTGTGTTTTCAAAAGCAGAGAGCTGACTTTTATTTTCCCTCGAGTTCTGGCGTGTCCTTCATTTCCCTGCTCTTTCAAACAATTTATGTAATTCTGCTGCTGCTATTCAGTGTCGTCTTTGTTTTCCATTTCAAGCTGTTCTTTAGCTTTGAGTTGATGTACAAAAACTAACCACCTTGCTAGCATGAACAGCTTTTTAAGGTTTTGATTTTTTTCAAAAGCTCTTAGTGTTGACCTAAATCCTATCCTAAATTGAGACTGTAAACTGCAGAAAGACTCTACTGTGGTTGATTTCAGAGATTGTGAAATGGGTTTTCTTTTGTGACATCACATTTTTTTCTTATGTTCTTTTTTTAATCCTTCTTTTACATAGATGTATAAAGAAATTATTCAAGCACTTGAAGAAGCTGCCAAGGATGAGTCAGTCATAACTGTAATAACAGGTATCACATTTCACCGGCTTCTCAACAAAATTTATTTTTCTTTTTTTGAAGAGATTAATTTTACCGTATGCCTAAATATAATGTTGACAGATCACTGGTGCGCTGCCACCAGCAGCAGCACAGAAGTAAGGGTGACAATGGGGTGCTAATAAGTCTGCTGTGAAAAGTGATATTTGTATATTTTAGTAAAAGAGCAAAAAGCTGAAGTTTCTTCACGCCTCTCTCGCCCCCCTGAGAACCCCCAGTTTGTGCGCCACTGAACTAGATAACCTTTAGCAGACTAAGGCAGAACTGTGTGTAAACAAGGAAACTAAAATAAGAACACTTTCTTCCTCTTTTTTCCTAGGGCTGTTGATTAATCGCAGTTAACTTATGCGATTAACTCAAAAAAATTAATCGTGATTTTAAAAATTAATCATGATTAATTTCAGTTGTAGTCACACTGTTAAACAATAGAATACTATTTGAAATTTATTTCCTACATTTTCAAATACATTGATTTCAATTACAACACAGTATACAAAGTAGACAGTGCTCACTTTTTTTATTATTTTTTATTACAAATATTTGCACTGTAAAAATGGCAAACAAAAGAAATAGTATTTTTCAATTTACCTCATACAATCTCTTTATGGTGAAAGTGCAACTTACCAATGTAGGGTTTTTTTATTACATAACTGCATTCAAAAACAAAACAGTATAAAGCTTTAGAGCCTACAAGTCCACTCAGTCCTACTTCTTGTTCAGCCAGTTGCTAGTTTGTTTACATTTATGGGAGATAATGCTGCCCATTCCTATTTACAACATCACCTTGAAAGTGAGAACAGGCATTCGCATGGCACTTCTGTAGCTGGCGTTGCAAGGTATTTACGTGTCAGATATGCTAAACATTTGTATGCCCCTTCATGCTTTGGCCTCCATTCCAGAGGACATGCTTCCATGCTGATGACGCCTGTTAAAAAAAAAATGCATTAATTAAATTTGTGGCTGAACTCCTTGTGGGAGAATTGTATGTCTCCTACTCTGTTTTACCCGCATTCTGCCATATATTTCATATTATAGTGATCTCGGATGATGACCCAGTATGTGTTCATTTTAAGAACACTTTCACTGCAGACTTGATAGAACGCAAAGAAGGTACCAATGTGAGATTTCTAAGGATAGGTGCATCACTCGACCCAAGGTTTAAGAATTTGAAATGACTTCCAAAATCTGAGCAGGATGAGGTATAGAGCATGCTTTCAGAAGTCTTAAAAGAGCAACACTCTGATGTGGAAACTACAGAACCCAAACCACCAAAAAAGAAAATCTACCTTCTGCTGGTGGCATCTGACTCAGATGATGAAACATGCATCATTTTGCACAGCTTTGGATGGTTATTGAGCAAAACCCGTTATCAGCATGGATGCATGTCCTCATAAATATCTTGCAACGCCAGCTACAACAGTGCCATGCGAGCGCCCATTCTTACTTTCAGGTGGTATTGTAAGCAAGAATCTGGCAGCATTATCTCCTGAAAACTTGTTTGTGTGAGCAATTGGCTGAACAAGAAGTAGGACTGAGTGTACTTACAGGCTCCAAAGTTTTGCATTGTTTAATTTTTGAATGCAGTTATTTTTTGTACATAATTCTACATTCGTAAGTTCAACTTTCATGATAAAGAGATTGCACTACAGTACTTGTATTTTGGTGGATTGAAAAATACTATTTCTTTTTGCACTGTAAAAAACAATATTTGTAATAAAAAATAAATATAAAGTGAGCACTGTACACTTTGTATTCTGTTGTAATTGAAATCAATAGATTTGAAAATGTAGAAAATATCCAAAATTCTTTAAATAAATTGTATTCTATTATTGTTTAACAGCATGATTAATCGCATGATTAAATTTTTTTCCAAAGTGTCTCAGCAGAGTCCTTTCAAGATAATGTTGTAAGATTTGCACTTTCTTCTGCCTCTAAATATTCTTCTGAGATGCTAAGTTGTGAAAGATACTGGAAAATATCAATTTTGATATATTGTACAATTTGCATACCTCATCTCCAGCATGGGAGTGTTGCTCTTGGGGGTTTTTTTGGGTTTTTTTTTTTAAATTCTCTGCTGTAGTTACAATCTGGTTATGTATAATATATATCAACAAAACAGAAGTAACTGTTCTTGATAAACTAATAGAAAAACTACACTTGCGTGTTTTCTAGTGATCAATTAAAAGATCGTAACTTCTCTTATATGGTCTGTGAGCCCTGAGTGTGTGTCATGTCCACCTTTAAAATTTGCTTTTTCAACACACATTCAATTTATTGGGTTTTGTACCAATATTAGTAACTTTGCTCATACTACCCTTTAAAGCAGGAAGAAAGGTAGTTCCTGTTGGCATTTGTAGGCCACCCATCGCGTGGTATCTGGGTGATATTCTCAGAGAACCATAAAAATTGGCGGGGGCCCAATCCTGCAGTACTTATGCGCATACCTTTATGCCACTGATTAATTAAAAGGACTACTTGGGCACAGAGTTATGAATGTGTATAAGTGTTTACAGGACTGGAGCCTTAAGCCATCATGATAGAATATAATATGTTCTAGAAACAGGAAAGAATCATCCAGTCAGTGTGTTCTAACTTTTAACCACACCCTTCCGGTTTGAAAATTGTGTCCTCAGTAGCCTTCTGTTGTAAGATGCTAGTCTTTGTAGTCTTCACTGTAGTTTTTTTTTTTTTTTTTTTTAAAGAGACACAACATGAAATTTAGGGTTTTGTTTGTTTTTTAGTTAAGTAATTTAGATTCCCCTGTCAGTTTTGAGGGAAGAGGAAAAATCTAGAATTTTATTTTCCTATTTGTTTTTAAATGTGTTTTCTCTTCTTTGTGCTGTGTAAAAGACCCATAAAGACAGGGGAAGCTGACTTACTATGCAGCAGAAACAGTGAAACTGACTATTCACAAAGTGTGATCAGATGCAAAAAGTAAACTGAATTTTTTTACCCTTAACTTTCATTTTCACTGCTCCTAGGCATTACTGGTAACAATAATAGGTTAAAAATATCAGAACTAATATTTTTAGGTTGAAGATATCCTTTAACAAGGAATTGTTTATGCTTTGAAGCAACTTCTTAATTACTTAACCTAAATGTCTAAAGTTAAACTTTCTCTTCTAAACATGAGAAGAAAGCTTCAGTTTCTTTATTTTGCCTATTCAGAATTCTTTGTCTTTATATTGTCTGCAGGAAATGGGGATTATTACTGTAGTGGAAATGACCTGAATAACTTTACCAATATCCCATCTGGTGGAATAGAGAAGATGGTAAAAGATGGTGCAGTATTACTCGAGTATGAATTTTTTTTATATTGTATGTGCATACACTGCTGTAAAGGGTAGGATATATTTACTTGACTTAACTCAGGCTAACTGGCTCCAGCCAAGAGTAGGGCTGCATAGTACATATACGTACTAATAGAGATCTCAGTCTCAAAGAGTTTACAGCATACATAGACAAGAGTGGGAGAAAGAAAGTATTAACCACATTTTACAGATCAGGAAATGAGGCAGGTCTACATTAGAAACTTTTGCCAGTATAGTAATGTCAGTTAGGGGTGACTCAGTAGCGTAGCTAGCGGGGTTCAGTGGAAGCAGCCGCTTCCCCTCAGGGCGGCAGGCGCGGAAGTGGCGCCTGCCGGCGGGTGCTACCAACAGCACAGCTGGAAGAGCCATGGGGCAGCAGCAGCAGGCCGGCGCAGAAGTGGCGCCTGCCAGCAGCACGGCTGAAGGAGCCGTGGGGCGGCAGCGGCAGGCCAGTGCGGAAGTGGCACCTGCCAGTTGGCGCTACCAACAGCACAACTGGAGGAGCCGTGGGGCGGCAGGCGCAGAAGTGGCGCCTGCTGGCCGGCTCTGCCAGCAGCACAGCTGGAGGAGCCATGTGGGGGTGGCAGACGTTGCTGGAGGAGTGAGGGGGCCGGCTCCTCGGCTCAGGGCTCGGCGGCCAAGCACTACCCGGCCCCCCTCGCCCCTTGCTAATGTGGTGGGTGGCGGGAGGCGAAAGGGCCCCTGTGCCTTTAAGGCCACCTGGCTGGCGAGCCCCGCGTGGAGCGCGCCGAGTGCTGGGAGCAGGCTGGGGACAGGCAGTGGCGCAGGAGG
Organism: Chelonoidis abingdonii; assembly: GCF_003597395.2. Classification (NCBI taxonomy): domain Eukaryota; kingdom Metazoa; phylum Chordata; order Testudines; family Testudinidae; genus Chelonoidis; species Chelonoidis abingdonii. The sequence continues at coordinate 177,974,482 of NC_133770.1, read as the reverse complement.
AAAGGTGAGCGGGGGAGGGAGCTGAGGGGTCCGGTCAGGGGGCGTGGCCAGAGGAGGAGCCAAGGGGGGCGTGGCCAGAGGAGGAGCCATGGGAGGGCGCCTTTTTTATATTTGCTCCCCCTACACTGAAAACCTGGCTACGCCACTGGGGTGACTGTGGGATTTTTATTTTTTAAAATGACATTTCTGTACTGGCAAAAGCTCTAGTGTAGATGTAGTTTTACAATATAGCTTATTTTGTTGAGGAAACCAGTAGAAGCTATACCAGCAAGAGCACTCTTTTGCTGGTATAAGCTACATCTCCATGGGGAAGGTTTGCTCATGTAGCTATACCAGGAAACTTTTTCTAGTGTAGACTAGTTCTGGAACTGAACACCTCTTGAGTCCCAATCTCATGCCTTCACTACAAGACCGTACTTTCCCCCTATATGCTGAACAGTAAAAAATAAATAAATAAATAAATAAATTACAGTTTACAGTCTTAAGGTAGATTGGGAGATAATACAGTGCAGTAAGATGCAGGACAAATATAGGGCAGGTATGTGGGATGACACTGTGGCTGGAATCTATCTTAGAACAGGCAGGAACTGATGAATATTAAAAGCAAAAAGAGGATTAGGAGCTCTTTGACCTTCACCATTGCTTCTGTGTGCTTATAAATTTGAGAAGGAAACTTGGGAAATACTCTTGCTTTGGATTCCTGACTGAAGCATCAGATACTACAGTAATGCACACTAGAAAACCCGAAAGTGGATAGGTACCTGCTGCTTTCTATCCAATATTTAAAGATAAACCGCAAGTGAAGGGCTGCAGGACTGTGTCCTCACTTAGGCAAGTGGCCTGTGGACCTCAGTTCTCCCCCCGGCAAGAGACAAGAATACTCAGATCTATTTTGTAAACTTCTTTCACCTCAGTGCGTGGTAAATGCCCTCATTAATCATGCTAAGTAGGGGATTCAGCACAATACCTAAAATTTCACCTGTTTGCTTTTTCTTTCAAGTTCTGTCAGGCCTTCTCCCTCTTACTCTTGTGGTGCCCTTCTGTTCCTTATGCTGCTGATATTCCAAAACGAACATGTGTTGTACCCTTCAGGATATAAAATAATTGTGTAGAATACAATAGAACGCCCTTACATGACCCTGTATCGACAAGTGGTAGTGAGGCTCCATAGTAGTTATGACATCATTAGCCTGGAGCATGCTGGGTCATCATGGCAGAATAGAAGCTAAACAGCTGAAGAAGGGATGCATATCTCAAGAATGGAAATGAGATGAATGGGGAGAAATGTAAGTTATTAAACAATGATGTGCTTCCTGTCCTTCTTAGCTTGTCTAGTACCTGTTTTTTGTCTGTTACCTGTTTCTGAAGGGAATGGATGGCATTTTCATAATTTGATTTGCAGTTCATCTTTTAAGAAACTAGCACTGAGCACGTCCTGTGAATCCTAGCCAGAGAGGCAGTGTAGATTCTGTGTTCTTTGTTAATGGACATAGGGAAAGAGAGAGAACCATACGTTTCATAGTACGTCATTACACAACCATAGACTATGTAACTAGTCTCAAGTTTTGCAAAAACTTGGTCTTCCTCATCAAAAGGTAAGGTGTCATCCTGACACACTCTGCTCCTTCCCCTCTCCAGGAACTTTGTCAACCATTTTATTGATTTCCCTAAGCCATTGATTGCAGTGGTGAACGGTCCAGCTGTTGGAATCTCTGTAACTCTTCTTGGACTCTTTGACATTGTCTATGCTACGGACAGAGTAAGTAGATTGCATGGCTGATCTCAATCCAGTGTTTGTAAATCCCTGTCTACACTAGACATTTGTGGGAATGAAATTTACCAAAGTAAGCTGCACCTGTGTAAGCACTGCTTTGCATCAGTGCAGCCCATCTACAGTAGAGGTTTGCGCTTGGGTAACTAAACTGATGTTCTTACACCCATGATATTTCTCTCATGTAGATATGGCCTGTAATTTGAACACAGCCACCAAGAACAATGAGATGTGATATGAGCTCTGTTGAGGAAAAAGTCATTACATGTCAGCACAGGAAAGGGTAGATGATATGAAATTACGCTTTTAATGAGTTTGTTAACAATTAGGCCATTTTTAACCCACTATAACCAATGCCATTAGAGAATCAGAATACAATAAACTAACTTTACCAAATGTAAAACCCCATGACAGCTTTTCTTTAGTGAGCTCAGAGATGACTGAGATTACCAAGTTTACTATACAAAGAGCTATGCTGAAGCTTGACAGAAAATCCAAATACATACACAATATAGATTGTTACTTCACAAAATAGGAAGCATCTGTCATTCATTTGTTGTAAATTATTCTTTACTGCTTCTACATAATTAATGTTCTCTCTGGTCTTGAGGCCCATTTTCTCATTCCTCAAACAAGAGATATTATTTCTGTTCTATACTCTTAAACATCTAGTGTGGAACGGAGAATTTTATGGTTTTGTCTTGTTTATTTGGGTTACTGTTCTCTGTGCCAAGGAAACTGTGGCAACAAACCCTGAATTGACTGACTCCTTTGCTGAACTTCTCCAACAAAAATCTGGTGAACATTAAATAGAACAAGTGATGTATTGTTACCATCTCATATTTGATATTGTACAAAAACTGAGTCCTATAGTGGTGCTAGAAGCTGTGTCCAGGTTTGTTGTGAGTAGAAGATAAATTTTAAACTGAATGTGATACCCCATACCAATAAAATGAGAGAGATGTTTACTCAAATTTACATCACTGGTATATTTATTGCCATTATCTAATGGTACAGAAGGTCCATACTCAGACAGAAAAGAAGTTTTGGAAGAGAAATGAATCCACATCAAATTTGAGGCAAACCCACAATATAAAAACCCTAGTTGTTGTTTTTTTTTAAGACAACTTATTACCTCCTGAGCTAAAAAACTAATTCTTAATGGGTACCAGTCTCAGCTTGTTGCTTCAACGTTTATATCAATCAAACTTCTTTCTGTCAATCTGTTAGATAGTAGTTCATCATTCTAAGATTCGATATATTACTTGCATAAATTGGTATTCAGTATGTCTTTTTTTAAATGAAACCTTATTTAAGTGTCTCACTGTATAACTGTTTGTAATAGAGTAGAGGTGCCCAGCCTTTTATTACAGTGAGTGCGGTATTGGAAACTTGGCAGAAACTAGAGATTCATACTCAGTTTGCATGTACATTTTTGTTTTTAAAATAGAAGATACTCAGTGAAATCCAGCAGTTTAATTTTTTTTTTACTCTGTAAATGAGTTTTAACTTGGAGCTAGTTTAGGGTTCCATGTGACATCACACTGTGCACTTTTGCCATAACTTCTTTTTTTAAATGTTCAAGGTTTCAGCTCTGAAGCAAGTATGTAATAGAATTTAAGTAGGGAGAAAAAAGTCTTACAATGTTTTTTTAAAAAAAAAAGTGCTATGATTCTTTACAGACAACTTATCTGTATTGCTGTAAATTAAGAACTGTTGTGTTCAGAAGTGATATTTTTGCATGTATTTATGCTATTTACACTATTTAACTTCTGGGGGAAATGTATGTAAATATTCTATATGGAAAAGTGCTGCACATATGCATTAGTTAGGGTTTGTTAGGTTTTTTCCCCAAAAGGCTTTCAGTAGTCAAATTTAGGGTTCAGTCCTGCACGCACTCTGTGCATAAAATTCACTGCCAGAATTGGGCCCTTTGTAACTCTTGGTTCCTGCCTTGGGTCTCCTCTAAATGAGCTTGTTGTACCATTATTGATTCCTTATTAGGCAGTGTCGCTTTAGTTCTCCCCTTGCAGAGGTCTGTATGTGTCTCTCTGAACAAGCTGTTTCTCTGCAGTTCCAGGCAGTCCCCTGTTCTATGTCCAAGTCTGTGCCTCTTTCCCAGTGGCTGATGGGGAACCGGGCCTGCCCTGTACTGCAGGCGGGGGTGCTGGCACAATTTGTATAGTGGAGGTGCCGAGAGCCATTGAACCAAACTATAAACCCTGTATGTAATGGAAACCACTTCAAGCCAAAGGGTGCGGTAGAACCCCTAGTTCCAGCATCTATGACTCCAAGTGCCATCCCAGGGACCCTGTGCTCTGCAGCTATGATCTACTTACTCCCAGCCCTGGTTACTACTTCCCTAGGCTCTGTCCTACTCCCTTCATCTATCCTCTGGCACCTCTGGGTTTACCCCCTATCTAAGCTTCCTCTTCTCCCTATGACTACTTCCCCCTTTGGCTTCTTACTGGACCCTGTAATCTGACAAACCTCCCTTCTGTCAGAAAGTGATTGATTACATGCTATTTCCCCTTGTCCCCCTCCCCCTTCTGTTCTCAGCTTCTTAGCTTCATAAGCACCCCCACCTGTTCCTGCCCAGGTGAGCTTCATACTTAAGCTTTATTGATCATTTGCTCCCCTTTAGGTGCAGCCTGTGTGGTTAACTGGCCCATCTAACCTACCTTAACCCCTTCAGGATTGGTGTGGGTGAACACCCATGTTACTAAATTGTGTTTTAAAGCCTGTAAAGGTAATTGATCAAATTATTCTCTGGTGCAACTCCATTGTAGTCAAGACTTCAACATAAAAACTAGACTCTAGTATTTTTCTTCTATTTAAAATGACAAAATTAATGTTTGATTCCTCACTTTAAAGTTGGATTTACTCTTTAATAGGCCACGTTTCACACCCCATTTAGTGAACTTGGCCAGAGTCCAGAAGGATGTTCTTCTTACATGTTTCCAAAGATAATGGGCTTATCCAAGGTAAGAGAACACAAGTCGGTACTTTAATTTAGTGCTTTCTACCTACGTTAACTGAACTCCAGTTTTCCTCAGTAGTGCCATCCAGCTACATGAGTGAAAAGGGTGACACTGGGAGAGTCGTTTAAATGGAGCCCACTCCCATTGTTCTTTGCCCTATGCTTAATAAAACTCATTTTTTAAACATGAGGAAAGTAGTCAAATAGTATCACAATGGTCACTGAAATAAAGAGAAAGCTGAATATCAAAACTAAAGAAAAAAATCCACTGCCAGAGGTATGCAACCGTTCTCTCTCTCCCGTTTTTCCCCCAAACCATATCTCTCAGCTTTCACTGAGGGCTTGCATCTTTCCTCCAGCAATGCCGAGGCAGTTGTAAAGTTGTCAGGAAGGACATTGCACTAAAAAGCACCCCTCAGCTGAGAACCTCTGTCAGGCAGGGAGCAGTAGATGTAGGTACTCCTGCTGAACCTTTGGGAAAACTATATATCCAGTCTTTCCTCAGTTTTGTTAGGAAGCTTTTTCACAAATTCCAGAACCTTTCTCTACTGCCTGTCAAAGGCTGAGTTATTTGTTAGTCTCCTATCAACAGACTCATGCATTTCTCTCTTCTGAGTCTTCAGTAGGAATAAAAAAAATCCCAATAAAAAGGCTTAAATGCACACAATCAAAATAGAGCAAATCTTATCTTCCTATTAAAGTTGCATAATTCCCAATAGCTGTTATTTAGGTATGCCACCATGACAGTTCTGGCAGTTTTAAATAGCTATAGCAGGTATATATTGCCTTTATGTTAACAAAATTTCTCAATATAAGTTACGACGATTTTGTATAGTGCATAGGGAAATGAGCTTTATAGTCACTAGGAAGACAAGAATTATCTCTTCAGCAATTTACAGAGTGTCAGTCCTTGTTCTGGAGAATTTAGAGTAGCTGAATAAGTAACAATTAGTTTTGACATTAGCTAATCTGGGGTGATCTTAGAGGGGATGGCCCTTCCTGTGCTAGATTCTCTGACAGCTGTACAGCTACCCACAATGCTCTAGGATGCAATCCCTCAGTGCATACCTGTGGCCAAACCCTTTTCGGAGAACAGAACTAACAGGCAACATTTAAGTTTCCTTTTCTACTATGAAAAGGAGCACTGTAAACTGGAGGTTTGTGTTTCCCTATTTTTCTTTTTAGTTTCTTAATTCTTGTGTTTTATTAGATTGAGAGCCTTTTGTTTTCTTTCATTTAGGCAAACGAGATGCTTCTTTTCAACAAGAAGTTGACTGCAGGGGAAGCATATGCCCAAGGACTTGTGACGGAGGTTTTCCCTGACAGGACTTTTGAAAAGGAAGTTTGGATAAGACTTAAAGCTTATGCAAATCTCCCCAAAAACGTTAGTATTTAAAAATTGTGTATATACAGTCTGTAACAAGAGAGAGTTCCTGCTCTCTTATGAGCAGACACTGTAACAGGGTACTATATAGAGTCCAAACTTACCATCTTGGGGTTTGGCTTTATTGGTAATTGAAAAAATAACAAACCTCAACCTAAGTTTTCTTCTCAAGCTTGGTTGTTCCTATGGTTTTTCCTCCAGGAATTAATGTCACAGTTGCCTCTGTCCCAGAGGCTATCCTGGTTGAAGTTGGCAAGATGCACTTGCATTTATGGCTCATCACTTTTCATTCAAGTACCTTTAAGAAATTAGCTGTTAATCCACTTGAAAATTATGTACATTTGCCTTGGATGCTAACTCCTGTAGGGTTGACAGAGATACCGGTTTCAACAGTTTGTTTATTTATTTAATAGTTACAAGTTTGCTACAACTGTTGTCATGCGGGATATTCATTTTACTGAATTACCTAGGAGTGGTACCTTCAGCACCTTCAAAAGTGGATTACTACACAAACCAACAAACAACCTACGGAAAAAAAAATCCTGAATCTCCGCAAACACATCCATAGTCCGTCTCTTTTCTGACTGCTTGGAATGTGTAGAAAAACATAATGAGCTGGTCTCACAATAGACATTCTCATACCACCAGTTTATAAAAACTCAATTTATATTTGGAGCTGCAGGTAGTCTAACAAATTCCCAATTCACACTTGTCTGCCCACACACATTCTGGGCATTGACTGGATGGATGTATTGTTCTTCCTGAAACCGCACCCTGCTAAGTAGCTTTAGCAGCAATTAAAGCAGAGGCCCCTGTGTATAATGCCAAATTAAATTAAAAATCTAAATGGAATCCAGTTCAGTTTAGATATTGCATATTGAGTGCTTCTCACATGCTACTTTTCAGAATGCTGGACTGAGGGAATGTGTAGAATAACATACTTGTACTGTGTATGCCTCACAAATTGTGAGCTTTTTGTTTGTTTTTTCTTCTCCCAGTCCTTGGCTCTGTCAAAGCAGTTAATACGAGGTGTGGAAAAGGAGAAGCTGCATGCAGTGAACTGTCAAGAGTGTGAACGCCTTAGGGAAAGGTGGTTATCTGACGAATGCATGAATGCTGTTATGAGCTTCTTTGGGAAGAAATCAAAACTCTAATTTTTATTGTTGGTGAAGATCAGACTCCTGAAGCTCATCTGTTTATCCTCACTGAAAGGATTTTAATAAGTGAATACTCTTTTGGGGGGGTAAATCCTAGTTTTGCCTTTTTATTGATGTTGATTATTACTGTATGTATTGTTGTATAGAAACAATTTAATAAAAATGTTGTTAACTTGTAAGTTTTATCTTTCTGTGGCCTGACATTCTGTATTCAGACATGAATTTGTGATGCCAAACACACTGGATCCTTCTGCCTCGGTTGTTGGCTGGGAAAGCTTTCATTGCTTTACATGCTGAAATGATGTCTTTGAATATAACTACAGCTGTTTGTCTTCCAGAAGGAGTCACGGATTCTATAGCACCGAATCTTGATAGTTCTTGGATAACTGAGTGATAGTCAAATGATGCTAATATGTTTCTTTTTGTCCATCTAATATAGAAAAGGAAATATTGTATAAGTAAAAAATAAATATTAATTGCAGCTCATTATTGCTTTGGTAAAGTGACATGAAGGGTAAAGGCCCTATTACTTTAAATAATTCCCTGAGGTTTTGTTGATGTACCTTATTTCTTGGCCTTCCAAGTGAATACTATTGTTTAAAAGGTGTTCACCTGGCAGGCATTATAGAGATCTTCTCATTTTATATTTATTTCCAATGTTAGAAATAACCTCTTGCCTAAGGCTGGAGCACTAAAAAGCTTGAAACTGCAGGAGATTTTTTTAAAATGCTATAAAGACTCAAATCTGGTATTTTCAAAAGACTAGAAAAAGTGGTTGCATATCTGCATACTATCAGGCAGCACATCCTGCACTGCAAGCTGCTGCTCTGGCAGATCTCAGCATATGACTATAGGCAATGTTTCCATGCCTATTTGTGACCAGTACGGCCACTGTTGAACCCACATATGCCTCATTCTGACTGTCCAAGCTAGGACAAGCTCCCTAGCCATTTACCTATCAGTAGCTGCTAGTAATGCTATTTGAGAATAACTTTCTCAACTGCAGGCCCAAACCGGCTCATTCAACTTGAGTGTGTTCAGGAAAGATTTATAATTATAAAAAAGTCTGATGGCTTTTTGAGGATGTCTTAATTCCTTCTATTCAAGACTTGTATCTTAAAAGGACACATTCTAATCCTAACTACAACAGAAAATATTTTCACGGATTAAAAAATGTGGCCAGGATTTTGCCCATTAACTTCTTCTAAGTTAACTGGAGATTTGCCATTGACTTGAGTGGGAACAGGATTTTACCCAGTGTATTTTGAACAAATCAGTTTCCTGAGGGAGTTGAAACCATATTCAACAGCATTGAGCTGTCTCATGAGAGTCAAAGAAACTGCTGTGCTAAAACTACACATAAGATGAACAAAGTGCAAAAAGTAAATGGCACTAAAGATGAAGAATAAATTGTTTTAATAATCAAAGGTTTCAGCAACATAGGTAGATTGAAAAAAATTCTTGTTGTGTCTGTTCTGGAAAACACCAACCAGCCTTAAATTATATGATTGTGACATGCCAACAAAATGTAGGTTGACCTACCTGCTCTAAGGCGCATTGGCCTTCAGTTAATTTCCAGCCTCTTGTTAGTTTATCATAACCGTAACACTATAAATATACTGCGCCAAATTCATCCCTGATGTATCTCCACTGAAGGCAATGGAGTTACAATGGGATAAATTTGGTCCATGTTAGTGGTACTGAAATATGTGGAAAGGAACAGGGAGAAGGGAGTGAACTAGAGAGATCCTGCTAATTTATCATAAATTTCACTTTAAAAAAAAAACAAAAACAAAAACCATTGGAGACAAGAGAATTCAACAGACAAGAAAGTTGCCTTCATGCATAACTATAATTAACAGTACTTAACAATAAGAAACTTGATGTACTTAGTCTCTTTGACAAGCAACTGCACATTTTCCTATTATGTCAAAATCTTGACCACATGTATGAAGTCATAATGACTAATGGGTATTATGTTAATAAGTTACTGTGATATAAAAGACTCAGTTTAACAGGACTGAAGCAAAAGAAGAGTGCCCTTTCTCTTTTTGTCTTCTCCTTCCCCAGCTGAGCAAGCTAGAGCCAAATTCATCACCATCCTAGCAATAGTTTCTGTAGGGAAAGCAAAATTGATTGGTAGAGCAAGAGTGCGTTAATGCTGCTAACCTTTTTGCAAATAAGTGTAACTGACAGCTAATTGCATATTCTATCCCCTGGAGCGCTCTGCTATTATTAAACCGGTCACTTGGTGGGTCTTCAGATTCTCCAACAGGAGTAACGGAACCATCTGTAGCATTATATGCCCCAGAAAATCTGCTGGCTGTGAGAGTCCTGGCTCATCACAATTCCATTGACTTGCTCAAGGATAATACGATTTAAAAGGATCTTGTGAAGACTGGGAGGTCAAACTCTTGAGCTGCTTTGGAGCACAAGGATGTAATTGCAGATACCTGCATGTGACCACCCCAGCTTTTCTGTAATATGAAGAGGTCAGTTTTCTGTTATGCTTAGGGCTTCCCGCACCCCTACTTTTTGCAGATTTCACTGTTGCCTCTATACTAGAATGAAACAGAATGACACAGCTGGGGAAAACTTTGTACATATATGCCAGCAATCATGTTGGGGAAACTGAGCAGAGACTGACTATTGTAAAGTCAAAACTAATGCAAGGGGTTATGTTTTGATTACATCATCAGAGCCAAAGGCAGCAGGAAACTGTAACTGAACTACTGATGCAGCTTTTTAGAGGGTAGATAATTGTTCTTCTCAGTCTGCTGTTTATTGTTATAAAAATGACACGCCAATCGTGTTTACAATATTCCTGTACCTTTAGCACCGTGTGGTGATTGTTATCTGATAGCTAGGCAAAGAGGTGCATCAATCACATAAATTGGGAGCCTTTCAGCTTACTGGATTCTAAGCTTGGGATTTTGCAGCAAGGTTGCTGGAAAACACCATTTCTAATTATGAGGAAGCTGGTTGCAGCAGCTTCCAGCACAGCATATCTGTTAAGACCACCATGGCATCTACACCTCTCAAATGAGAGGAATCAAGAAGTCTGCAGGAAAGGATGTAGAACTTTTCATGTACCAAATGCTGAGTAATAACATGAAGGGACACCACGTTTCTAAAACTAAACTGACACTCTTTATTCAGAAAACGATTCAGAGATACTGCAGCTAGCATTCTAGCCCATGTGCATAAGAAGTGTGTTCCTGGTGCCTCCTCCACATTTTCCTTCTGCCATCTGTGCTCTTCCCTCCAAGCTCCATGCAGGTTGTTATTAGGGCTGTCAAGCAATTTAAAAACTTAATCACGATTAATTGCACTGTTAATAATACAATACCATTTATTTAAATATTCTGGATGTTTTCTACATTTTCAAATATATTGATTTCAATTACAACACAGAATACAAAGTGTACAGTGCTCACTTTATTTTGTTACAAATATTTGCACTACAAAAAACAAAAGAAATACTATTTTTCAAGTCACTTAATATAAGTACTGTAGTGCGATCCCTTTATCATGAAAGTTGAACTTACAAATGTAGAATTATGTACCAAAAAAACCTCATTCAAAAATAAAACAATGTAAATTTTTAGAGCCTGCAAGTCAACTCAGTCCTACTTTTTGTTCAGCCAATCTCTCAGACACAGAAGTTTGTTTACACTTGCAGGAGATAATGCTACCCACTTCTTGTTTACAATATTACCTGAAAGTGAGAACAGGCGTTCACACGGCACTGTTGTAGCTGGCGATGCAAGATATTTATGTGTCAGATGCACTAAAGATCATATGTCCCTTCATGCTTCAACCACCATTCCAGAGGACATGTGTCCATGCTGATAACGGGTTCTGCTCGATAACAATCCAAAGCAGTGCAGACTGATGCATGTTCATTTTCATTATTTGAATCAGATGCCACCAGCAGAAGGCTGATTTTCTTTTTTGGTGGTTTGGGTTCTGTAGTTTCCGCATCGGAGTGTTGCTTTTTTATGACTTCTGAAAGCATGTTCCACACCTCATCTCTCTCAGATTCTGGACGGTATTTCACATTCTTAAACCTTGGGTCAAGTGCTGTAGCTATCTTTAGAAATCTCACATTGATACCTTCTTTGCGTTTTGTCAAATCAGCAGTGAAAGTGTTCTTAAAATGAACATGTGCTGGGGCCTCATCCGAGATTGCTAGAATGTGAAATATATGGCAGAATGCCAGTAAAACAGAGCAGAGGACATAATTCTCCCCCAAGGAGTTCAGTTGCAAATTTAATTAACACATTTTTTTAAGGAGCGTCATCAGCATGGAAGAATGTCTTCTGGAATGGTGGCCGAAACATGCTGGGACATAAATACCTTGCAATGCCAGCTACAAAAGTGCTATGCAAATACCCTGTTCTCACTTTCTGGTGACATTCTAAATAAGAAGAGGGCAGCAGTGTCTCCTGTAAATGTAAACAAACTTGTTTGTCTTAGTAATTGGCTGAACAAGAAGTAGGACTGAGTGGACCTGTAAAACTTCAGAGTCTACATTGTTTTGTTTTTGAGTGCAGTTATGTAACCAAAAAAAATCTACAATTGTAAGTTGCACTTTCACAACAAAGAATTGCAATACAGTACTTGTCTGAGATGAATTGAAAAATACTGTTTATCATTTTTACAATGCAAATATTTATCATAAAAATATACACTGATTTCAGTTACAACACAGGATACAATATATATGAAAATGTAAACAAAATCCAAATATTTAAGAAATTTCAATTGGTATTGTTTAACAGTGCAATTAAAATGGTGATTAATCACAATTTTTTTAATCATGATTAATTTTTTTTAGTTAATTGCGTGAGTTAACTGATTAATCAACAGCCCTAGTTGCTACATCTTTCCTTCTTAACAATTTTTTTTGTTGTGTCTTTTGTGCAAGCTGGGGCCAGGGTTTACTAGTACTTAAGCCTCAGTCCTTCAAGTGTGCTGGTCTGCGACTCTATCTCCCACTCTTGTCTGTGTTATGGCTTTTGCAGGGAACTTGCTTCCACCCTAGTGATGCCTTCATTCAGTTGACTGGCATCCTATAGTGCTGTGTATTTCTCATATATCTTGTTTCTTCTGACCAGTCTTCCTCAGGTCAGCTGATGTCTGAGGTGCTTTGTACATCCCACTAGTCCTGGCCTTGTCTCCTGCTGTCTGCCGCTATTTAGCAGTTGTCTTCAGTTTCATCTCCACTATTGTTCTGAGTCTGTAGCTACCTCCTATGACCTGTATCTCACTGCAGCTTGGACTGTTGCCTGTGGCCTTTGCTTTGTGTGACTATTTGATGGTTAGACCCAGAGCTGCTGACCTGTGCATAGTGGCCTCAAGTCTTTGGCTCTTTTGTAGTGGAGTGCTGCCTGCTTAGCTTGGCATTCTCATAAGTGCTGTTGTGTACTGCTTGTTGTGACTCTGCTGGGCTGCAGCAAACTATCCTTCATGGGAAGCAGGGTTTTGGTTCTCCAACCCATAAGTCTCTGTTATTGGGCTACTAACTAGTTCCTGGGAGGGTGTATTTCAGTGGTCCAACATTGCCAGGTATGGATCCCTTTCTATCTCTTTTGCCTCTGCCATCAGTATCTTGGCTGTTTTTAATGCCAACTCTGCCTTCTTGTTGCTTTGTGGGTACTCAAGGGGAAGCTGTCTTGTGCTCAGATTCTCATTTGGCGCTGAATCATTTGAATTTGCTCCAGTAGCCCATTGTCTGAGAACAGTGTGTCAGATATGCTATATCTTGCAAAACGTACCTTCAATTTCTAGATCATAGTTCTTGCCGGAGTCCTCTAGATATCCACCTCTCAGAAATTGGAGTTGTTATCTCCTATAACCATGTCGTTCCTGTCATTAAAAGGAAACCGATCTGTTCCAACCTTTTTCTAGGGTTGGGCTGGGATTTAATGAGGCTGTGGCATGTCCATCTATTGATCACTACACTCTTTGCACACCTCGCACTGTTCCATATATGCTCTCAATTCATACTTGACCAATTTAGATACACATATCCTGATGTGTCTCAGGCATGTCTATATCCCAGGAGTGAAGTGTGTATCCATCTGAAGATGTCAGCTCTTAAAACTGTTAGGATTATTGCTTGGTTTCCTTTGAACAAAATCCTGTCTTGCTCATCCCTCACCTGAGAGTTAGGAGTAACCTCTGTGGGCACTTGCTGTTTGTGATCTGGCCAACCCTGAAGTCTGAACAGTTTTGTTGCATGTAAAACCCCATTCCATTCAGCACTTTGCTGGATTGCCTGGAACCTCCCGTCAGAGATGTGACAGTATTATACATTGTAGCATAATGACAGACTCTATCTTCTGTTCCACCAAGCTGAGAAATGACTTGCAGGTGGAAATGAAATCTCTTTTGGAGCAGGAACTAAAAAGTGTCTTAATAGATTGGGAAGTCCATTTGCAGAGCTCCTTGTCTGAATGGCAAGATGGCTTGATGAGGTGACCAGCAACCTGACTGCCACGGACCAGCAAGTTTGGACTTCATTATAGCTTAATAACAGTGTAATAAATGCCAAGAACGGGATCTTACAAGGTTAGGGTTACAAAATTTGTCTGGAAATTCCCTTTACAGATGTGGCTCAGGTGAGGCAAATGATATGTAGGCAATGGGTTTGCAGTGAACAAGTTGTCCTGCTTCCAGGGTCAGAAACAGTAATAACAGCTATATGCTGTGGTAACTTTCCAGCAAAAGAAAGATGAGGAGTGGTTGTGACCTGCTGAGACCCAGATTCTCAGGGAAATCTTAGCGCTAAAGCTCCTGTGAATCTGAAGCAGGAACACATTCCTGTTTGTTTGCTGAATGTTTCTCAAAAACAGGAACTAAAGTTGCAAAATGTGAAGCAGTGGATCTGGAAATGCTGGTATAGAAGAAAAGCTACAAAGGGGAAAGGTTGCAGTTTTTGTTGGTCTTGTTTCAGCATTCTGCCAGAACATTTAAATGAGGGGCAGAAGAACAGTCTAAGGGACTTTCTGTTAGGAATCAGGAGTCCTAGTCCAACAAAGAGAAAAGTAGTACTGTTCTGGGCCAGCGTAAGATTGATACTGAGGGGAAATGACCTGTCAAGCAGCCACTTCATCATTTCCTAACAGCAAAGAGAAAAGGCCGGTTACATTTTCTCAATGGCCTATACCAGGAATGCATAACTGAGCCTTCAACCAGTCCTTGGACCATACCCATAGTTCTGGTTAAGACAAAGCTGATAGGACCAGATTTTGTGTGGACAACAGAAAATTAAATTAAGTCACTTTAAAGGACTCTTATCCATTACCATGAATAGGTGATACCCAGGATGCTCTAGTGGGTTCTATATAGTTTTCCACACTAGGTCTTAATAGTGGTATTGGCAAGTAGAAGTGGATCCAAAAAACAGGAAAAAACTGCTCTCTCTGTGGCAATTGATGACTTTTAGCTTGTGCAATGCATCACACTTTTGAGAAGTGAATGGACAGAGTATTATATGGCATGCCATTCTCCATCAGTTTGCTATACCCAGTGTGACAAAGTTCCTCCTCTACCTTGATGGGGCCTGCGCTTATTGGCAGATTTGCTCACCTCAATGATCTTCCCCACAGTCTGGGTCAACTTCTCCTGTGTCTGATCAGGAGTTGGGAGGTTTGGGGGGAAGCCAGGCCCACCCTCTACTCCAGGTTCCAGCCCAGGGTCCTGTGGATTGCAGCTGTCTAGAGTGTTGCCTGTAACAGCTGCATGACAGCTGCAACTCCCTGGGCTACTTCCCCGTGGCCACCTCCAAACACCTTCTTTATCCTCACCACTGGACCTTCCTCCTGGTGTCTGATAACGCTTGTACTGCTTAGTCCTCCAGCAGCACACCCTCTCACTCTCAGCTCCTCACACACACTTCCTCTCCTCTGACTCCGTCCTCCCTCCCCCCGACTGGAGTGAGCTCCTTTTTAAACCCAGGTGCCCTGATTAGCCTGCCTTGATTGGCTGCAAGGTGTTCTAATCAGCCTGTCTGCCTTAACTGGTTCTAGCAGGCTCCTGATTACTGTAGTGCAGCTCCTGCTCTGGTCACTCAGGGAACAGAAAACTACTCATCCAGTGACCAGTATATTTGCCCTCTACCAGACTCCTGTACCCCACTGGCCTGGGTCTGTCACACCAGATGCTATCCTGCTGCTAAAATCTTTGAACAGGAACTGATGTTTACAAGTGGTTTGTGATAAGATTAAAGCTGCCAATCAGAAATTGAACCAAAAATTGAATGCAAGTTGTTCCAAAAAGAGGTAATTTACCTTGGGTGTACAGGTAGTTTGGGGTGTGGGAGATTTCCACAGAAACAAAAGAAAATTGAGATTATGCAGAACTGGCCAACTCCTCAGACAATCACACATCTGCAGTTTTGTAGGGCCCTTCTCCTAATATAGAAAGTTCATGTGTGGATTTGCTAATATTGCAAAATCACTACATAGAATGGATGAGACAGGGAAAACATTTTAATGGTCAGCAGAATGTACTTTTCAGGGCTAATAAGGGTTTTTGTCACAGCTCCTGTCTTGGCCTATCCATATTTCAAAACCCTTTTCATATTGGATGCTGATAGCAGTGACTACTGATTGGAGTCAATATTGACACAAGAAAACAAAGGACTTGAGAGGGTGGTGGCTTATCTTTCTCCAGAAAGAAATTATTTCCCCACCTGAAATAAACTCTTGGCAGCGGTTAAATCTATAGAACATTTTCACCATTTGTACTGAAGGAAATCTGTGGTCAGGGCAGACCTCACATCTCTGCCATGATGCTTTAGATTTAGGATCCTGAGGGGCAACTTGCCAGGTGGTTGGAAAAACTACAGTGTTATGATTTCACAGTCATGCCCTTTAGTAATGCTAATGCCTTGTCCAGCAGTCCTTGTTGGAAGGCTAATTGCAACACTGCCTTTACTCAAGAGAGCAAGGAATTAGTTGCTCAAGGAAATGAGTGTGCTCAGGAAGACATGGCTGTCTCCTCTCTTTTATAACTTGCAGAAGTGCAAAAGTTCCCGGTTCACGCACTGGAACAGTGGATATGGGTGTCCAAGAGTAGACTTCAGAACAAATAAAAGCTTCCTAGAAAGAGGATCTTGATATCAGAATAGCATGTGATTGGAAAAAACAGCCAACTTTGAAAGGTAACATGCCTCTCAAAATACTATAGTAAAAGCTTTCTGGTCAGAGTTGCAAAGCTTGGAGTTCAAAAATAAAATATAGTATAGGATATAATAAACATTAGCTGGCAATGGGTAGCGATATCAGCTGGTTCTCACAGATGCACTGAAAAAAAGAGGATATTCATTAATAATCTGGAAGAGGACGTTTGTAGCATGTTAATGTCATTCACAGATAATTTTGGAGATGCTGTGAACACCAGATAGTCAGAAACATTACAAAAGGACAAAGATACATTTGGTAAGAAATAACAGCACCATGAGATTCATCTCAGAAGCGTATGAGGATAAACCATCAGTGGACGTGGGATGGGGGAGAAAAAGACAATAAATGGGAGGAGAAGCCTCTAACATGCTCAGACTGCAAAAAGTGTTGTGTGAGAGTGCACAGCAAATTAGTGAAAAGTGTGCAATGTGAAACCAGAAAAATGAGCTAATGGAATTGTGGGTTACCTATGATGAGGCATCAAAGCAGGGAGGTAACTGTCCCTCTAAAATGTTCGCAAGTTCTATTCTATTTAAGTTCTTATGCTCTCACCACACCTCGGAGCACCTAGTCCTGGGCATCTCATTGCCAGAAATATGTAGAGAAGCAGAACCTTTGAATACATCTTAGTATTTTAATTTTTATAGAACTCTCTCTCTAATCCCTTTGCCTGTATAGCCAGGGGTCTTAATTACCACCTGACACTCTGTGTATGGTGCAAAAGGAAGATAAAACTGCCACAATGGGGCCAAATTTAGCTAGTATAAAACTGGAGTAACTCCACTGACTTATTTCTGTTTTACATCAAGTGAGAGCAAAATTTGGCCCTTAACACCTCCTAAAATAGTGTTCCTAGCTATATCCCCACATATAATCACACTGTTAAAGTGATATCTCTGTCTACAATATCCTGAAAGGATAAGACTGATGAGTTTTACCTTACAATTACTGCTGACATCGGGGTGTCCTTTAAAGTAAATCTGAATTGCGTGTATTTCTCAGCAAGCCTGTTAGAAATGTTTCTTTTCCAGAGTGGTACGTGGTCTGGCTCTGGTGAAAAATAAAGCTCACGGTGTAGCGCCTTACCGGTTAAAAGATTTTCAAAGCTGAAGCTGTGGAAACCTGAACTCAAGCAAGAGAGAAATTAAAAATATAGACTGAACCTTCAGTTCTCTTAGCCAAGATTTTTTGTCACCAACAGTGATTTTAGCTGCCTCAATGTTTGGGGAACTAACTTGTGACACCTTAAAGAGGGCCCAATTTTCAGAAAGCACTGTGCACCAGCTCCTTGGAAAGCAGGACCTCTTAAAGTGTCTCAAATTGGGCACCAAAAATCACTAGTCATTTTTGAAAATCTTGGCCCTCAAACATATTTAAAATCTATTGCAGCACAGAATCTGCTTCTTTATATGGAGTGGCTGTGTTGGCAGAGACTCTTAAATCTATCCAGGACTGATGCCTGTCATGAAAAGTGCCATCTTGGAAGTTTTAATAACCAGAAGTAGTTGGAAACGTTTTCTTCTATTTTATGCTGAAGATGGCACCTCTAGTAGCTGAGACCCTCAACACCAGACTAATGTATTGGGTCAGTACTGACAACAGTGGAAGATTGAGACTGAGCGAGCAACATTACTTTCAGTAGCATCTAGGTTTTAGTATTGACCTGACTTGACCCTGTTTAGCTTGTAAGAACTAAAGAGATCACAGATCTAAGTGGTGTGGCTGCAAGCAAATGAAATTAAATCTGAATGTAAGTTTGGGATTTTTTGGCTTGTAACAATGATATTTTAAGCAGAAGCATTAAACTTCACTTATCCTGTTTGAATTCTGCTTTTTGGATCTGTTCTAATAAATATAGCCATTATGAGCAAGTATTTCCCTCAGTAACCATCTTTGCATTATTAATAACTAACTCAATTTGACTTGCTAGAGTAAGAGCTTTCCTTAATATGTCCGACTACGTTCAAGTAACAGTCATTCATGTAAGGTTTTCCCACTAATTGCTTTCTAAGCACGTCACTAAATTCACACGGTCTTATCACTAAATTCACATGGTTAGGTGCTTGTTCCCTAATGCAGAGACTAAGGGACAGCTGAAGAGATGAAAGACCAAAGAAGTGGAACAGAAATAAAACGAAGTATGAAAATGAATATTAATAGTCCACAGCACAAGGAGTGAGAATGAAGAGAGAGACGTTTATCTGGTGCATTTAGAAGAATGAGAGTTCACCAGGTAGGGGATTTACAGGAACAGTGAAAGTTTGAGTTTGCTGGAGTTCCATGACTGAGGTAACAAAATTATGACTATGGGTGAAATACTATAATTAAATTCCTGATTGGTCTTTGCTCAGGCAAAGACACCATTAAAGTCAACCACTGTCATCAGATCATGCAATAGGCCAGCACTGTTACTAGCTCCTGTGATTTTATTGTGAGTCCTGCAATATCTGGGTGTTTTATTTTTTTTAAAGCCCTAGTTCCTGAAGTCATGCCACTACATGTGAATCACAGCTATCACTTTTTTTTTTTAAAGTAGTATGTTTCTAGCCCTCATGGTTGTGGAGAGAAGTTGGAAAATGTGACCCCTAAATCAGAATGCAAATACAAAGACCCCAAAATGTATTATTTTTAAAAATGATATGATCTTTTTTTGTGGGTGCCGACTCATGATTGTTGAATCTTGAGGCTGGCAATACAGCAGAAGGGGAAAATTATTTGAGAATCATTCACTTATCTATATGCAGTAATACAATATTTCTGTTCTAACCACACTACTTAATCATGTCCAGAGGATAATAATTAAAGTTTTAAAAGGTTTTTTTTTTAGTAAGCATATACTTTAATAAAGGGAAATTTGTTTTACATCATCTGCGACGGAGGGAATAGAATACAGAAGAGCTTTGCAATACTATGCTGAACAGCTGCTGCATTTTGATTTAGAGTGGGCTGCATTTTAGTAGTGGGTGAAGTGATCATTCTATATAAACCTGATCCCACAAGCTGATCTAAACAGGTTGGGATCCCGCTACTTGTTAAGAGCCTTACTTACTTCAGTATGGTTCCATGCAGGCATAAGTATTAGCCAGCACTGGCCAGCTTGCAGAATCAGGTCCACAATTTGTGATTCTGGATTCCTTTGGATGAACAGTGCTCTACACAGTAAGGACCTGGTTTTTGGAGGTATTTTGCATCCATAACTCCCATGAAAGTCAAACATTGCTGTGTGTTGCTCAGCAAGTTTGAAAGTCATGCCATAAATGTATATTATTTTTTGTACAAGGTGTGGTCTGTATTCATAGCCTTAACCATGATTACCTGAATGTCTATGATATTTTGAACTAACTTTATGGTTAGCACCATTAATATTTAATTTCTTTCAG
This sequence comes from Chelonoidis abingdonii, assembly GCF_003597395.2. Taxonomy (NCBI): domain Eukaryota; kingdom Metazoa; phylum Chordata; order Testudines; family Testudinidae; genus Chelonoidis; species Chelonoidis abingdonii. Next base: position 177,954,616 of record NC_133770.1, on the reverse strand, counting down.
GAGCTGAATATTTTTGGGGTCTTCACCACCCCCAAGACGTTTTTCTACTGAACGTTCAAAGATCGTAAATCATAATCATTTTACTATAGTATCATATACACTATTTTCTCTTAGGGTAAATGTAAAGTTGATAAATATGTTAAGGTAGTGGTTTTCAAACATATACCCTTGAGGTACGCAAACTCTGTAATGGTGAACAGCGCAATTTATTAAGTAAGAGTTGGCAATCTAATCATAGGTATATTCTGACTGTATCTCAGATGGGGGTGCGTGGTAGACTACATTATTTGGAAAGGGATATGCAGCCTAAAAAGTTTGAAAACCACTGTTATTAAGTAACTGGTACTTCCTTTTAATGGACGTGTTGTCGTGTTCTTACACGTTCCAGGGTAAGAAAATGAAACATCCATTGAACAGCAATGTAAAAAACAAATGATATTTAGAACACCTTTAGTCAGTGAACTTCTTGTTCCTTGTTTAGAATAGGAATAGGGTCCTTTTGAGATATACTCAGAGATCAGCCCATGTTGCATTGAGAAATTGTTACAGTATTTTAGGAGAAGAGGCAATTTGTATTCTGTAGCCAGGAAGAGACTAAAATTAGAAATTAGCAAATTTGGTGTTAAGATCACTTGACCTGGAAAAAGTTATAGGATAACATCTCTGCTTTTCTCTAGATAGAAGTGAAAGCAGCCAACTCATCCTGCTATTGGATATTATTGGACTGACATAAATGTTGCTTTTGTGGGAGCTGAGTATGGAGTATTTGTTTTATGTAGATTTTTTTTGAACTGTTAGGCCACAATCCTGCCTTCTGTATATCTTAGTGACACCTTCAGTAAATTATTCCTTTAGTTGGGGATGAGGAGGGTAGTAGATGTCTGGTTAGTTAAACTTCTTTATTAGGTGTGTCTGATATTCTAATTAGGATCTGTTCCGATCCCATGGCTCTTTAGTACTGACCAGAGATGGGCCTAAGCCACACAACCTGAATCTGGAAAGGGTTCAGATTTTAACCCAGAGGTAATGGGATGTTTAAATTTGGTATTCCTGTTGAGACCCATCTTTACTACTGATCTAGGAAATCAAGCAATTCTCCTGATCTCCATGTTTGAGGAGGAGGAGAACAAGTTGAACTCTCCATTCCCTACAAAGAACATTTCATATAATCATTCAAATCAGAAACTCTGAAGACTTTAGAAAACTGTACAGATGGAACTCATGTATTTTAAAGGTACCTTGAGCACAACCTTACTTTCTCCTTCCTTGGGAAGAGACAAAATTCCTTGTACTTGGACTTTTGTTCTACTTTAAAAATCAAAGCACTATTACCCTAGTTGATATCGATTCTGAAGCCGTAGGATAATGTTGTAGTGACTGCATCTAGAACTGTCCGTTCATCTAGAACTGCCTGTTCAGATCAGAGCATTTTCATCTTTGATAGTGAAAGGGCTAAATCAATAAGATCTGGGCTCTTTATCAGCTGACTCAGTCAGTGGTGTGAGGTAACTTGTGTTCTGCCATTTACGTAGATTTTTTTCCTTTGTAAGATGTAGTTGAGAAGGGTGTCCATTCTCCCTGTTCCCAGCCTCTCAGCTCACCTGCCTCCTGAAACTCATTTTAAATTTCTGGCAGTAATCTTTCAGGATTTAAAATCTCTTTTTAGCAAGTCAGGGGTATTTTGTTAATTGCATCCTCCAAAGTCCTTGATTTGTGCTTTCCTTTCACACAATCTCACAAGTGTTTTGTGGATTGGAGTGTCAAGTTTAATGCTGCTGCTTAGAAAAGTACAATTGGATTTGTCCAGATGGACACTCTCACAGGTCTCTTTTTATAGGCAGGATTAATTTTATTAAAATATAATCTGCCCATGCTTACATTATCCCCTTCAGGCATTCTCTTTTAATCTTTTGCAAAGTAGCATTAAAACAATCACTAGCACTGATTAAGAATTACGTTAAAATGCAGAGACACCTTTTTAGGCTACAGCTGCTGAGAGAAAATGAACCTGGGATTTCCTTTTCTTAGAGTCAATCTCCAAGCCAATCAGATATGATAAAATGTGGTTACACTAGTCATTTGAACATTATCATTAAAGGGGAATAATAGTCATCTCTTAATGCTCAACGAATTGCTTCTATGCTGTAAGGAAGTCTCTGCCCCCTAACCTTAGAACTAGTTGTTTGTTGTTCCATAGTCTTGCTTTGGAGGAAGATCTACAGATTTCTGATTTGCCAATTCATATGGGGTGAAATTCGCCCCCATGAAACAAAAGAGCAATGCACCACTTAAATCCCACTCAAACTACGGCTCAAGTAGTGCCTAAGCTTTGGCAGAGGAGTGAGTTTCACTCACATTCCTTTTAGCCTGTTGAGGTACTTCTCTTTCTTTTTCTACTTTTTAGGAAGTATTGCTACATACCTACTTGGGATTTCTTTCTGACCAAGATTTTGGTGACAATGTTACTGTGTCTCTGTCTCTTCATAATTTTTTACATTATGAGTTGCAAGAAAATTAGAAATCTTTGTTCATCTTATATTAGGTTTCAGTGGCTAGACATTTCTATATTACACTATTAATCTCAAAATAAGAGATTCTCAAGTTTCCAAAATAGTCAGGCAGTTAAAAGAAATGCCCATTCACTCCAAAAAAAAAATCTTTTGAGTTGGTCCTGACATCTTGGAGAATATTTCAGAATAAATAATTTCCCATTCACACCATCATATGAAAGCCCACATGTAGATGGAAGATGTGGTAAAGTTAAATATATCCATGTCCTGTTGCAGAAGGAGGACCAAAAGATTTTGGCTGCTTTGTTTGTTACAACTGTCTTGTCGTTGCTATTTGTTTGCTTGTAAGTTGTTGGTTTGAAGGTGTGAGGATGTTAAATAAACAGGCTGAACTCAGTGCTGAAGAACATGAGAATGTCTCTTCTCTTTCTCCTGAAAGTGGAAGACACACTGCTTTCAGGAGCTTGGCTGGATTCAAATATCAGCCTCTGTCACCTTTCATAGGCTCAGCACCTTCACGGGATGGTTTTAGTAGCATCCTCAGCTCACTTAATATGCAACCTGCTAATGCACATGTAGCAGGATTGTAATTAAACATTATAGTTACATTTCTTTTGTCTTTGTGACAAGAAATTCTCATTTTTCAAGTTGGAGTTTTAACTTTTTATTCAATTCATTTACTGAATTATCCCCTTGGTTCCATCCAGACTTAATAACAGTTTAACTTCTGTTTCAAATGGGTCCACATGCTCCTATTTTCTAAAAAAGTCTTTCAGCTTTAAGTGCTTTTAAACTTAAAAGATTCTTAGACTCTTTGAACTTAAATCATTAACAAAGGTATTGTCTTTTCTTCTTAACAATCTTTTGCGAGGTTCTTCTTGTCTTCCTGAGTGTTGTAAGCAGGTTGCTTAAACATTGCCAGATTGCTAATTCCTCAATTAATATAAACAAGTTAATACTCAAATGGCTTCTTATAGTAGTAACCAGTTATAGGCAAGTTCATATGATTACATATTGGTACATAAATCATCTCACTATTCATGTCACAAGGATATCAGGAAATTGTTATATTAAATGCTTACATTCAGATCCTAGCCAACTGCAAATGAACATAACAAAAAGAAGCTTACAACATGGTAAGCATTTGGAATAAATGAAGGATTCTTACTGGTGCCTGGAGTTCTTAGAGATAGCTCAGCATATTCACACTTACAAGTACTGCACTGCTTTGTGGTTCCTTATTATAGCACCTTCTCCAAGCAGTGTCTGTTAGCATCCTTTTGCACCCCCAGCCTTTCCCGTCAGCATCTCTGAAGGTCCTGAGAGCAAGGCTATATAAGGGGTGCAGCACCCGCTATCACCTCAATTCCTTCCACTGCAATGGCAGAGAATAAAAAGTGACTATGACTCTGACAAAGACAGGGAGGTGTGTGGGAAGTGTGAATGTGCAGCGCCATCTCAAAGAACTCCAGTTACAAATGAATAACCTTCATTTCTTCTTTGAATGGCTCTGTATATTCCCACTTATGGGATAGACTAATAAGCAGTGCTGAAAATAATATGGAGCTAGGCACAAAGTTGTAAATGAACAGAGACTACAGCACCACTCTAACAAATTCAACATCTGCATTAGCAGCCAAGTCCAAAGCATAATGCGTAGTGAAAGTTGTGAACAGAACTCCAGGTAGCAGCTCTGCAAATCTCCAGAGCGGAGACTTGTTTAATGCAAACAAAAACAGTTGCCACAGCTCTAGGGGAATATGGATGTATTGTCCCAGGTATAGGAGTCTCTGCCAACTAATAACATTCAACAATAAATGGCTTAATTCATCTAGAAATGGTCTGGGAAAAAATGCATATCCCACGTGATTTTTTTAGAACAACAAAAACAATCTGGATGATTTATGAAAACTTTTAGTTCTGTCTAAATAAGATGCAAGGACCAGCCTTACATCCAAAGTACATAAAGTCAATTCAACCTTATTAGAATGTGGCTTGGATGAAAAAACTGCAAATTAATGAACAGATTGACATGAAAATCTGAAACTACCTTTGGCAAAAACCTGGGATCAGGCCCAAGAACCACATTATCTTTGTCGAAAACAGAGAATGATGGATCAGCCATAAGAGCATTGAGCTCATTCACCCTTCTGGCAGATGTTATAACAACTATAAAAGCTATTTTAATAGATAAACAATGTAAAGAACACTCAGCAAAAGGTTCAAAGTGTGGTTTCATCAGCCTGGCTAGAATAGGGTGACCAGACAACAAATGTGAAAAATCGAGACAGCGGATGGGGGGTAATAGGAACCTATATAAGAAAAAGACCCAAAAATCAGGACTTTCCCTATAAAATCAGGACATCTGGTCACCCTAGGCTAGAACCAAATTGAGATCCCAAGGAAGGAAAGTATGTCTCAAAGGAGGATGCACATATAAGCCTTTCATACATTTCTTAATGGCATTATGTACAAACAATGATCTACTATCAAACAAAGGCAGAAATGGCTGCCAAGTGAACCCTTAATGATGAATTAATCCTGCATCTTTAAAAACATAAAATATTCTAGTACACAATGTATGGATGCTGAAGCAGAAGAACCACCCTTTCCAGTCATCCAAGTCACAAATCTGGTCCATTTTGACTTTTGTAACCATGTCTGGTTGACTGATTCCTAACATTAAGCAGCACATTGCAAACAGCCAACATGTAACTCACAAGCCAAATGCAGCTATAGTCACCTCATCTTTAACATGGAGGGTGGCCTGTGGAGATGACAGTTCCCAGCATATGATGTTCCACCTTGATCCAAGTGGTATCACATGATAGAACTAGTCATTACCAAAAGCTGTGCTTCATCGGTAAAGAGGGGGGCACCTGCAATCTCCACTCCATTTAATATATTTTAGGTGCTGTTATTACTGTGCTATTGGCAACTGACATCTCTCTCTCAGAAGCAAGGCAAAGTTTTGACGCTCCTGCCTGCCCCATAACTATAGGTTATATACAAATGTATATACATACATTCTCCTTCCTCCTCACTAGCACACTGATAGAGCAGCTCCTTCAGTGGATCCTGCAGTTTGCAGTGAAGTCTGGATAGTTTTATAAACATTTTGTAGATATCCTCCTCCTTGTTATAGGAGTTAACTTTCTGACACTTTCCTAGTGGGGGCAGTTTCAGGAAAGCTCGCTCCCCAGACATCCTTCTTGAAGAGAGATGGCCCTTTATTTCATGGGACAAGGTAAGTAAACACTCTTGCAAGGTAGGCTGAACTCTCCTTTCTCCTTTATAGACAGGCTGAACAAAGTGCCCGCCTGGTGGGAATCGGGCTCTCACATCCTTGGCCTTGCTGCTTTGGATCACAGAAGTCACAATAGTTCTGTGACATCACAAAAAGACAATGGAAGGAAGAGAATGTATGCTCCAACACACTAGATAGTGGGCTCAGGAGCTGAGTGGTTACATTCTTCTACTCTATTGCTTCAAGTTCTAGGACTAATACGGGTCCGTAACATCAAGTAGACTCTGACAGTTGACATTGCTATCTCCTCCCTCTACACTAAGAGCTCCAAGATCTTTTAATTTCCTGTGTTATAAGATGAATAGTTATAGGTAATAGTAATTTGGATTATTAATACAATTTGATTATTAGAAATATAGACAGTTTGGTTTTGTGATGACTAGGAAACCCGCATGGTTAATTGCCTACTGGGCACAAAGGTTGTGGATCTCACGAGACCTCTAGATAGATGTATGTGCATTGCTGGGGAGGACTCGGAGCCAGTGGTCATGATGCATCTGGGTACCAGCAACACAGGAAAAGGTAGTGAGAGGCCCTAGAGGCCAAATTTAGGCTGCTTGGTAAGGAGATTAAAGTCCAGGACCTACCTCCATGGTAGCATTCTCTGGACTGCTCCCAGTTCCACACGCAGGGACAGAAAGACAGGCAAAACTGCAGGACCTGAATGCATGGATGACATGACGGTGAAGGGAGGAGGGGTTTAGGTTTATTAAGAACTCAGGCCCCGTCTACACGACCCGTGAAAATCGATTTTAGATACGCAATTTCAGCTACGAGAATAGCGTAGCTGAAATCGAATATCTAAAATCGAGTTACTCACCCGTCTTCACCGCGCCGAATGGATGTGCACGGCTCGCCATGTCAAATCTGGAACTCCGTTTGTTTTGGTGGAGTTCCGGAATCGATGTAAGCGCGCTCTGGGTTCGATATATCCCCGTCTAGACGAGACGCGATATATCGAACTCCGAGCTTTCGATTTTAACGCGCCTAAATGGCGCATCGTATAGACGTGGCCTCAGAAACCTTTTGGGTAAGGAGGAGCGTATGCAGGAATGATGGGCACCACTTAAACCAAAATGGAACCAGATTGCTGGCAACTGACATTTAAAAAGGTCATAGAGGATTTTTTAAACTAAGGGCTGAGGGTAAGCTGACAGATAAGCACCAGTACACAGTTCAGGCGCAGAAGTCCCTTAGCAGAGGCCCGACTTTCTAATGTGCAGGGGGGTACTTCCCCCAGCTCTGCCCCCACTCCATCCCTTCTTCCAAGGCTCCGCCCCACCTCTTCCTGCCCCTGCTCCTCCCCTTTTCTCACCAGCACTTCCTGCACACTATGGAACAGCTAATCGTGATGGGTGAGAGGCACTGGGAGGGGGGAGGCACTGATCGTCGGGGCTGCTGGCAGACGGGAGGTGCTGGGGGGAGGAGGAGAAGGAGCTGATGAGTATTAAAAAAAAGTATAGTAGTAGGAAAATACCACCTGACCAGGATGGTGAGGGTGATTGTGAAATGCTCTGGGGGATAAGAGAGGCTACAAAGGCAGAAAATAAGTGATAATGGGGGATTTTGGCTATACTTATATAGACTAGGTATATGTCACCTCAAAAATTTCTAGACAGAAATGAATGCCTTTAGGAGCAGCTCATCCTGCAACCCATAAGGGGAGAGGCAGTTCTTGATTTAGTCCAAAATGGAGCACAGGTTCTGGTCCAAGAGGTGAATATAGCTGAACCACTCAGTAACAGTAACCATAATGTAATTACATTTAACGTTCTTGCCGGAGGGAAATGCCAAAGGTACCCACCCATAGTAGCATTTAACTTCAAAAAGGGAAGCTGTGCAAAAATGAGGAAGCTAGTAAGTGGAAATTAAAAGGAAAAGTCACAAGAGTGAAATGCCTACACTCTGTATGGAGACTATTAAAAAAACATCAGAATAGAGGCTCAAACTAGACAAACTCTCCAAGTAAATTTAAAAAAAAAAAAGTAAGAGGACCAAAAAAATGCCCCCATGGCTAAACGGCAGAGTAAAAGAGGCAATTAGAGGCAAAAAGGCATATTTTAAAAATTGGAAGTCAAATCCCAATTAAGAAAATAGAAACAGGTATTAACTCTGGGAAATCAAGCGTAAAAATAGAAGAAGGTGAGCCAAAAAAGAATCTGAAGAGTAACTTGCTAAAGACACAAAAACTATCAATCAACAACAAAATTATTTACATTAGAAGCAGGAAGCCTGCCAAACAGTTATTGGGGCCACTGGACGATTGAGTTGCTAAGAGAGCACACTAGGAAGGCAATGCCATTGCAGAGAAATCAAAATGAATTTTTTACAACGGATTTCATTGCAGAGGATGTGGGAGAAATTTCTACATCTGAGCCATTCTTTTTAGGTGACAAATCGCAGGAACTGTCCCAAATTAAGGTGCCAATAGAGGAGGTTTGGAACAAACTGACACATTAAACAGTAATAAGTCACTGGGATCAGATAGTATTCACCCAAGAATTCTGAAGGAACCCAAATATGAAATTGCAGAACTACTACCTGTGCTATGTAACCTATCACTTAAACCAGCCTCTGTACCAGATGACTGAAGGGTAGCTAATGTAATGCTGATTTTTAAAAAAAGGCTCTAGAGGTGATCCTGGAAATTACAGGCCTGTAAGCCTAACTTCAGTACAAAGCCAATTAACTGAAACTATAGTAAAGGACAGAAATATCGGACACAAATAAAACATGGTATGTTGGGGAAGAGTCAACGCAGCTTTTGTAAAAGGAAATCAGGCTTCACCAACCTATTAGAATTCTTAGAGGGGGTGAATAAGCATGTGGACAAGGGTGATCCAGTCTATATAGTATACTTAGACTTTCAGAAAGCCTTTGACAAGGTCCCTCACCAATGGCTCTTAAGCAATGTAAGCAGTCATGGGATAAGAGGAAACATCCCTTCATGAATCAGTAACTGCTTAAAAGATTGGAAACAAAGGGTAGGAATAAATGCTCACTTTTCACAATGGGGATAGGTAAATAGTGGGGTCCCCCAACGATCCGTACTGGGACCTGTGCTGTTCAACATAAATAATCTGGAAAAGGGGAGTGAACAGTGATGTGGCAAAATTTGCAGATGATACAAAATTACTCAATATAGTTATTTTATCTCCATGTGGAAAAGCATAAGAGAAACTTGTGAACAACAGAAACAAATTAGGTTTTCATTTTCTTAACTCAGAAGTGACTGACACAATTTTTCCTCAGCTTTTCAGGAGAAATAATTTTTAAGCAGAGGAGAAACTTGGAAAAATTCAACCCCAAAGAGAGAAATTGTGGATAGTTAAAAGTACATGAAAACAATGTTATAATGGAAATGATTATGAAACCTTAATTATGTTGGTCAGTGTTAGTGACTCCTTCATTAATAACTGAAGAAAAAAACGTGGGCAAACATGCAAGGATTTATACCCAGGTCTTCAAAAGATAATTCCTGGTTATTACAACCTAATAAATCTTGTGAGAAAGAAACTGGGCTTTTTTTCTTGCATATGTATTGGACCAATTCTACCATGCCAGCTTTTATATGACAGCCTCTGGGCAGGTCTACACTTAAAACACTGCAGTGGCACAGCTTCAGTGAAGATGTTACTATGCTGATGGGAGAGCTGCTCCCATCGACATGATTAATCCATTTACATGAGAGGTGGTAGCTCTGTTGATAGGCGAAGGCTTCCCGTTGACATGGTGCTATCTACACTGGTTGGGTTAGGTCAGTATAACTGTGTCATTCAGGGGTGTGGATTTTTCATACCCCCTGAACAATGTAGTATTACCAGTATAAGTTTGTAGTGTAGACCTGGCCGCTCTGATGTGGTCATTGTCAGTTCTTCCGATTCTGAAGATTCTGATCAAGTGTGAAACAAACATTGATTTGTTTTATATTTAGGGTTGTTTATCTCACAAAGTAACTGTGGAGTGGAGCTAAGAGCTGGGCCACATTTATTGGTTTAAGGAGTAGTTGTGGGATAATGGAGCCTTTTCATTGAACATTTTGGTTCCACTCACTGACCATAAAAAAAAAATGTGTTTAATAAGCATGAAAACACACCTAGCTCTTTAAAACTCAAAATATGGCTATTACTACCTATGAAAACAACAATTTTCAGATGTGTGCATGTTAAACATATAGCCTAGCCAAAATGGTTTGCCCACAATTTAAAAGTAATGTACACCATAATATATTCTTCATTTACCTAGTTAGTGTAAATTCAGTCTGAACAGTGTGTACTATCAGTCTAGTGTAACATTGCTGCAATCCACATATTAATTCAAACCCTAAGCTGTAAGTCCTCCTTAGACCTTTTGATTGGGTCATAATGTCTTGGTGATTGACAGAGTAAAGTTCTGAAGAACAGAGTTCTGATAAACTTGTACTTATAAAAACTATACAGCAGCACATTGTGAGATTATTCAATTGTAATCATGATTTAGGATTTGCTATGCTGTCAGGAAACAAATGTTCAGACTCAGCTTTTATTTTGTCATTCATCAACTTTATTATACTTTCAAGGTCTTAACTTGGTTTATTATTGATATTTTTAGGATGTGAAAGTGGTGTTTTAAGCGAACATTTATTCCCCCCCCCCCAACAGATAGCAATAAACTCTGAACTGCTATATATTTTGTTTCTGTGATTTGATGGCAATATTCCATGTATTTAAACTTAAGCTATATCATTAACTTAAATGATCCTATGTGCATAGTCCTTGTCAAATTTTCTCTGTTCTTCTAGTAAGGCTCCTCTAATCATGCCATTAAGGCAGATACTATTTATTGTACTAAAGGCAACAGTTGTATTCTCTCTCAATACTGAACCTTCCATTTATCCTGCTTCTTATTATAAAGCAGTTGGATCTCAGCCACAAAGAGATTCAGCAATGTGCAAAGAGAGAAGATGATCTCAAGAATACTTGATCACGCTGCTTGGAGGACAACATTTTATTCCAGGACAATAGAGTTGATAGATTTCACTAAGAGGAAGAGGATTCTAGATTGTGTTTTAGTGCCAATGAGCAGTAGTTTCAATTTAACTGAAACTGTGTGGGCTTTAAAATAAAGCATAAAAGATTATTGACTAAAAAAAATAGAGATTGATATTAGTAAGTATCTGAAGAACAGGGAATACATTTACAAGGAACTTAGTAGAGATTTTAATAGCAGTTCAAATATGGCATTAATATGAAAAGTCAAGGAAATTTGTAGGGAGCAAAACTACAGATATAAATCTAGTTGAGCAGAATAACGCAAACAAATAGTAAATGGAAACAAGTAGACATGGAGAAAGGTAACAAGTATTGTCTTCCAGTACTTGTCGTTGGGACTAATTCTATTTACATAATTCTCTTGGAGCAAGAACAAATTGCGTAGTATTGAAATTCACCAATAGAAGGAACAGTGGACTCAGGTGAGAGAAGTACACAACTGCAAGAGGTTCTGAAGATTTAGTTGTGGCGTGCCAGTGGATTTATTTTGTGCAGAAACATGTTTAGTCTCAGCTAAGCACTCACACCCACTTCATTTATCACTCATCAAAAAAAATAGAGGGGTGGGAGTAAGCATGTTGCATCACAAAACAAAGTTGTTGTTTTTTTAAGATAACAGAGTAAAAAAACCTGGCAGTTAGCAAAAGTGAAATATTTTCCAATCTTCTCTATCATCGTTTCCAGCAATAAATACTATTACAGTATAGGAGAATCCCAATTTCCTTACTACGTAAAAGAATATGCACAACTGCTACAAATGGTTTAACTTCTGGAACTGCTTGTAACACCAACCACTTGCTTTTTTTACAAGTGCCATCCACGCATATTGTATCCCAAAATACTTTGTGCAGACTAAAGAATACAGTAATAGAATTAAAATTAAAAGTAACATCTGTGGCAAAGAGAAGAGACATAGGCAAAGGAAGAAATATGTTTGAATTGAAATGTGAAGTTAGATTTGGTGTAAATGCCTAGACAGACCTACAGTTTATTCAATGAAGAGACCTGTTACTTACCTTACAGTACCTGTTGTTCTTCTAGATGATTTCTCCATGTGGATCCCATTCTAGGTACGAATATGCTCCTGCTGCCCAAGATTGGATTTTTTTCAGCCAGTAGTGTCTGTTGGGGCCAGGCATGCACTCTACATATCCTTGCACCCTCCACTCAAGGGCATAAAGGGTACAGCAGCCCCAAATGCCAACACAGAAGAGAATTCCAAAGCTAAAGGACTTTGCATTAGTGTGGAGGAAGGATGGCTCATGGGATCTGTGTGGACAAAATATCTTGAAGAACCACTGTTACTTACATTACAATAACTGTTCTTTCTTCGAGTATTTGTTCATATGGATCCAACTCTAGGTGATTGTCTAGCACAGGGGTCTCAAACTCAAATGACCATAAGGGCCACATGAGGACTAGTACATTTGCCCGAGGGCCGAATTACTGACAACTCCCCCCACACACACCCCCGCCGCCCTCATGCCCCCCCCACTCCATGAGGCCCTACCTCGGCCCCGCTTCTTCCCGGCCCCCATTCCAACCCCTTCCCTGAAATCCCCACCCTAACTCTGCCCACTCCCTCCCCCAGGGGGTGCAGGAGGGGTGTGGGGTATGGCAGGGGCTCAGGGCAGGGAGTTGGGGTGTGGGGTGCAGGAAGGGTGAGGGGTGTGGCAGGGGGTCAGGGGATCGGGGTGCAGGAGGGCTGCGGCAGGCGGCTCAGGGCAGTGAGTGTGGGGTGCAGGAGAGATAAGGGGTGTGGCAGGGGATTGGGGTGCAGGAGGGGTGTGGCAGGGGGCTCAGGGCAGTGAGTTGGGGTGCAGCAGGGGGTTCAGGGCAGGGGATCAGGTGCAGGGTGTGGCAGGAGGCTCAGGGCAGTGGGTAGGAGTGTAGGAGGAGTGTGGCGGGGGTCAGGGTGCAGCAACGGGCTCAGGGTAGGGGATTTGACTGCAGGAGGTGCTCGGTGGGGCAGGATCTGGCCCGGCGCGCACCGGGGGCAGGGCAGGCTCCCTGCCTGCCTTGCCCCCGCGTTGCTCCGGAAAGTGGCTGGAACCTGGGGGAGCAGGGTCACTCTGCATGTGTGTGTTGCTGTTGCTTCAGGCACGACCCCCAGCATCTCCCATTGGCTGGGAATGGGGAACCGCGGTCAATGGGAGCTGCTGTGGGCAGTGCCTGAAGCAACAGCAACACACACCCCCGCACCCCTCCTTCCCCAAGTTCTGTCTGCTTCCCAGAGCAGTGCTGGGGCAGGGCAGGGAGCCTGGCCTGCACCTGGTGCGCGTCGGGACGGAGCCGCTTTAGGTAAACGCTGGGGGAGTGTGGGGGGGCTGCAAGGAGCTCGTGGGCTGCAGAAAATAACCTTGCGGGCCGCGTGTTTGAGACCCCTGGTCTAGCAATTGCCAGGAGTCCTATTTAAATAAGGACTGTAGGATTACCCTGCCAAATTGCATATCAGGTGTACAGTCTACCACTAGGGAATAATGATTGGTAAAGGTATTTATCAAGCTCCAAATAGCTGCCCTATAGATTTTAGATCTAGAGATGCTCCTCAAATAAGCTAAGGAGGCTGCCTGAGCTCTAGGAGTGTGCGTTGATCTGAGAAGGAGAAGCTAATTTATTCAGTTCATGTGAGATCCTAATAAAGTCTGACAGTCACTTTGAGAATCTCAGAGGCAAAATAGCCTGCCTTCTAGACAGTCTCCAAAAGTTACAGACTGGGTGACTTGCAGAAAGATTTTATCCTATGGCGATAATAGGAAAGAGTGCTCAGTGCACCATGTATGGAGTTTTGCTTCTGCAGGAGATGAGTGAGGACCTAGGTAAAAATACTGGTTAGTGTATGTATGTATGTATGTATGTACTAGTTCAAGCAAAATCTGAAACGACTTTGAGTAAAAGTTTTTGGTGAGGTCAAAGAGTAGCTCTGTCTTGTGAAAAGAAGTCCTGCCATTAATGCCTGAATCTTGTTCATCCACCAAGCAGATGTAAAAGCCACCAAGAATGCCTTTTGAATAGAAAAGGTGGTATAAAATATATGATGACATACGCTCAAATAGGTGTTCCATGAAAGATAGAAGTGCTACATTTAAGTCCTAGGGAGGGGGAATTTCCTTAACTGGTGGAACACATGAACCAGCCCCTTTAGAAATTTAGGCCCAGTCAGCTGTAAAAATACTGAGACCCTGAATGGGAGGGTGACATTGTTGCAAAATGAACCTTTATGGAGCTGACTGAAAGACCTAAGAGTTTCAGGGCTAACAAATGATCCAGAGTGATAGGAATGGAAGTCTCCAAGGATTGAAGAGGATGTTAAGCAGCTCATAATGAAAAATGTTTCCAGTTGGCTTTATATGTTGTCATGGTACAATTCCTCACTCTGAACCTTAGCGTCCAAAAGATGGGGTACCAGCATGAACTCCTCTAAGCTAATTAGCAGCTTAGAACCTATAGCGCTGCCACCAACCAGGAATTCCAGTGCCTGGTACACTCTGGTCCCCCCAAAACCTTGCCCGGGGACCCCCAAGACCCAGACCCTCTGGATCTCAACACAAGGAAAGAAAACCCTTTCCCCCACCGTTGCCTCTCCCAGGCTACGAGGAGCTTCACCTCCCTGGTGTACCCTGAAGATTACTGTTATTCAAACTCCTTGAATCACAAATAGAGAGGAAAATTCACCTTCTCCATCCTTCTCTCCCCCCCAGACTCGCCCTGAGAGAGAAATAATCCTGGACCAGAGAGAAATTAGCCTTTCTCTCCCCTTCCCTCCTTTCTCCCTCCAATTCACTGAGTGAATCCAGACCAGTCCCCTGAAGTCTCACACCAGAATACAAACAATCTGTTCTTAAACAAGCAAAACTTTTAATTAAGCAGAGAGAAAATAGTAAAATTCTTTTGTAAATTAAAATGAATAGGTACAGGGTCTTTCAGCATAGACACTGGGAATACCCTCCCAGGAAGTATTCAAGTACAAATTAAAAATCCTCAGCAAAATACAAATTTGACTCCTTCCAGCCAAAATGCACATTTGCAAATAAAGACAACCATAAGCCTAACTTGCTTTATCTATCTAGTACTTACTATTTGGAATCTATAAGAACTTGTATCAAGGAGATTGAGAGAACCTGGTTGCAACATCTGTGTCCCTCTGACCCCCAGGAGAACAACTAACAGCACACACAGAAACTTCCCTCCCTCAAGATTTGAAAGTATCCTGCCCCCTGATTGGTTCTCCGGTCAGGTGACAGCCAGGCCTACTGAACTTGTTAACTCTTTATGGTCAAAGAGATATAAAGTACTTCTGTGCTATTAACTTTTCTTAT
Source organism: Chelonoidis abingdonii (assembly GCF_003597395.2). Taxonomy (NCBI): domain Eukaryota; kingdom Metazoa; phylum Chordata; order Testudines; family Testudinidae; genus Chelonoidis; species Chelonoidis abingdonii. The sequence goes on along the minus strand of NC_133770.1, from coordinate 177,939,450 downwards.
CTGTTTATGACTTATGTAAACCTCAACAAAACTTTCCTGCTATAAATTGGAATGTCCTGCATTGTAGAACAACAACATATGTCTACCAAACTTAGCCAGCTGTCCCATACTATCAGATGTAGAAATGATGTAAATGGGTCCGGATGTAGAATAGGTTCTGCAAAATGTTTTCTGGAAGAACTGGGAGTATGAAGATGGATGCATTGGCTCCAAGTACCAAAACTAGTGCACCCATGATTGTGCTGTCAGAATTAATTTGGCCTTGCTCTGGCTTATTTTTCTGAGGACTCTGGGAACTAATGGAATCAGAGGGAAAATTTATATTAGATTTGTGTTCCACCAAATAAGAAATGCATCCAAAGGAAGACTGGGCGCATACCTCCTTGGGAATAAAATAATGTAACACTTCTTGTTCGAGTTGGTTGCAAAAAAGTCTGTGGTGGAAACGTCCTGGTCCAGGGTTCATTTATGAATGGAAGAGCACTTCTGGTTGACTTGGCCTACTAAACTATCCTGAACCCCACCAAGCACAGGGCTATCAAACTGACAATGCTGAACTCACTACACCCATAGATAAATAATCTCTTGACACAGAGGTGATGACCTTATTCCTCCTTATCTGTTTACATAGTGCATCACTGCAATATTGTCTATCAGGATTTGGATGGTGATCCCCTGATGAGAAGTAAAAATGCTTCTCAAACCAGATTAATGACCCTGAGTTCTAGCACATTTATATGTAGCTGAGATTATGTTGAGAACCATCATCCCTGTGTCTGTCTGAAGATGGGCCTGGTGTGCTTGCAAGCCTTGTCTGGAGGCATCTGTTACAAGAGTTTTTGTAGGGGATGGTGATGTGAACATCACACCTTGGCAGACATTTTTCAGATTCTTCCCTACAGCAGAAATGATAGAACCCCAGGGGGAAGGACTTGTATATTCTTGATGTGTCTGCTTCGCTGATGGATCTATGTTAACCAATCCTGAAGAGGACAAAGATGAAGTCTGGCATGCGGTATTGCATAAATGCAAAAGAATATATAACCCAATACACTGAGACTGATGGGTTTCTTTGAGTGTAAAGAGCTAATATGAGATGCCTTATGGTGCAGAATTGGTTGTGAGGAAAGTGCTGATCTTGAGCTGAGAAGTGTTCCTATGAACTCTATTGACAGAATAGGAGTGGGAGCAGACTTGACTAATCCAGAGGCCTACCAAGGAGAATAGATGGAGAACCACCTACAGAGTCTTGGTGACCTGCTGTGACCATTTCCCTTGAATCAAGAAGTCATTGAGATAAGGATAGAAGTGAAGACCTTGTCTTCAAAGATGCACTACTACAACCACTAGTTGATGAACATCCTTTGTGCCACAGAAAAACTAAATGGTAGCACTCGGAACTGGTAATGAATTTCCTTCACCATTACATGTACTTCCTGAGGGGTGGAGAGAAGGAGATTGGGAAATATGCATCCTTCAAATTGAGAGTCATGAACCAATCCAGTAGCTCTAAGGAGGAGATTGTAGAGCAGGGGTTGGCAATCTTTGAGAAGTGATGTGCCGAGTCTTCATTTATTCACTCTAATTTAAGGTTTCACGTGCCAGTAATACATTTTAATGTTTTTTAGAAGGTCTGTCTCTATAAGTCTATATATTATATGACTAAACTATTGTTGTATTGTAAAATAAACAAGGTTTTCAAAATGTTTAAGAAGCTTCATTTAAAATGAAATTAAAATGTTGATCTTTACGCTGCTGGCCCGCTCAGCCCACTGCTGGTCTGGGGTTCTGTTCACCTAGGCCGGCAGCAGGCTGAGCTGCCTGCGGCTGGGACCCCGGCTGGCAAGGGGTCGTCAGCCAGAACCCCAGACCAGCAGTGGGCTGTGCAGGGCCAGTGGCCAGGACCCAGAGGGCTGGGGGCAGAGGGCTGGAGTCAGGGCTGGAGGCTGGATATGTGGGGGGATGTAGGTGTCACGGCAGAGGGGGGGTTGGGTATGGGCGGGGGTGCCAGAGTCAGGGCTAGAGTTGTGGAGGGCAGGGATGAAGGAGTCAAGCGGAGGGTTGGGTGTGTATGAGGGAGGTACGGGGCTCAGGGCAGGGGGCTGTGCAGGGCTCAGGGAAGAGGGTGTGGTGTGTGTGTGGTGGGGGAGGTCGGGGCTCAGGGCTCAGGGGAGAGAACTGGGTGCCTGCTCCCCTAAGAACTCCCAACCGCACTGCTCCTTGTCCCCTGACTATCCCCTCCTGGGACCCCTACCCCCAACTGCCTCCCAGGACCCCACCCCCTATCTAAGCCTCCCTGTTCCTTGTCTTCAGACTGGACCCTACCCCCTACCTGTCCCCTGACTTCTCCGACCCTTATCCACACCCCCCGTCCCCAGTCAGACCCCCGGGACTCCCATGCCCATCCAACCCCCCCCACTCCCTTCCTGCCCCAACCCCTCTCCACACTCCTGCCTCCTGACAGGACCCCCAGAACTCCCAACTCATACAACCCCTTGAGCTCCTTGTCCCCTGACCACTCCCTCCAGAGACCCCCTCACCCTAACTGCCCCCCCCAGGACCTTCCTTGCTCCCAGTCCTCTGACTGCCCTGACTCCATCCACCCCCTGCCCCTTCATAGACCCCGGGACTCCCATGCCCCATCCACCCCCCCTGCTCCCTGACTGCCCCCTCCAGAGACCCCCACCCTAGCCACCCCCCCGGGATCCCACCCTGCTCCCTGTCCCTTGACTGCCCCCACCCCTTATCCAACCCACCCAGCCCTGGGCCCCTTATCATGAGGCTCCACACAGAGCTAGATACGCTGCTCAGTGAGAGCACACAGCCCCGCCCCTCCGGTTGAGCGGGGAGCATGTCTGCCTCCCCGCGGAGACAAACGCTGCCCAGCGGGAGCACGCAGCCCCAACCCTCAGAGTGCTGCGCGCGGCGGCGGCAGGGCTCCACGGGAGGGGAGAAGGCGGGGGAGGGGCCGGCAGCTTGCTGCACTCGGCCCGGCGCTCCTGCCCAGGAGTGCGGACCCCGTGGCTTGCTGTGCCGGGAGAGTGGGGGCATTTGCCCACCCTGTGCGCATGGCTATGCTTCTGCTCCCTGCCCCCACGGGGGGAGTAGAGGGCAGAGGAGAGCAGGCTGGGCTAGGCAGGATTGTTAATGGCATGCTGAATTCCTGGCAGGCTCCAGTGTGCCATTAAAAAATTGGCTTGCGTGCCATCTTTGGCCCGTGTGCCATAGGTTGCCGACCTCTGTTTTAGAAGCTAGGGTGACCATCCTGAACTGAAGACTATGGATGAACTTTTTGAGTCACTTGAGGTCCAGTATGGGATGCTACTCTCCTTTCTTCTTCAGAATAAGGAAGTAATGGGAGTAAAATCCTCTGCCCCCAAACCCTCTCTATTGCACTCAGATGTAGAGGAGAGTCTTGCTCTTGCTGTTGCAGGCTGTCATGAGAAGTATCCCTGAGAATGGAGAAAGTTGGGAGGCGAGAAGTGAGTTAGGACTAGAATTGAACTCAGTAGCCTTTCTGGATAACTTTGAGGACCCAGCAGTCAATAGTGATTCCAGTCCATGTATCCAAAAAGAAAGATGTTGCCAACAACAAAAGATAGGTGTTTGCCAAATGGAAGAACGGTTATAGATCCTTTTATTTAGTTCAGGACTGTTGACTGTGGCCACAGACTTGCTGCCTTCAGACCAGATATGTGTCAAACCGCTCTTCCTCTGATAATAAGGTCTTTTCTTAGAGGGTTCTGAGGACTTCTCGTGGTAAAATTATGATAAAGGTGATCCCTGTCTTTTAGAAAAAGACTGAGACCTAATCTGCTTTCTCCTCTGGGCTGGAGTGTATGGGTCCAGGGATCAAATGTCACTCTAGAATCTTTTAATTAGTGAAGTCCCTCATTGGTCTTTGAATTAAAAAACTCATGACCTTCAAAAGGTCCTCAATTGTAGACTGGACCCCTTTTGGAATGTCTGATGACTTGCAGCCATGATGTCCTCTCCAAGTTGACAGCAATGGCCATTATTCTTGTGTCTTTGTCAGATTCATCCAGTGCTGTTAGTAGAGCCACCCTGTCAACCAACTGATCTAAGGACATGGAATTTAGTTCTACCCTTGAGTCCTCTGAAAGTTTTTCCATAAACTAGGAGATCTTGTCTCATTAGAAGTAATCATATTTGACTAGCAAAGCATGGTAATTGGCAATCTGAAAGCTAGCGCAGGAATTGACCTTCTGAATAGGTCTGTTTTTTTTTTCAAATATTTACCCCTTGGTGTTGACTTTGGCTAATTGTATTGCTTAGCTTTCTCATGAACAGCAGCCACTGTGAAAGAGCTGGAACATGAGAAGTACAAAAATACTCAAAACCTTTTGGAAGGACTCAGTTCAGATGCTCTTTTTGTTTGGGAGATAGCTAAGGTGGAGGTTGTGTCTGCCATAGATCCCTGACTGGTTCAAGAATACCTTTGTGTATGGGCATTACCAGTTGACCGTGAATTGCACGGTGTAATGCATCAAATTATTTGTTACTTGTGACAGGGTTAGGCCAGATGACTACAGGAGAGTGTTAGAAGACAGATATATTAGTCCCAGATTAAGTAGATACCTTTTTCCTGCGTAAGGTAACGGGCAGTTCCAGAACAAGCAGGAACTTGCTGCAACCAGTTAAGGCAGGCAGACTAATTAGGACATCTGGAGCCAATTAAGAAGAAACTGCTAGAATCAATTAGGACAGGCTGGCTAATTGGGACATCTGAGTTTAAAAAGGACCTCACTTCAGTTTGTGATGTGCATGTGAGGAGCTGGCAGCAAGAGGCACTAGGAGCTGAGAGTGAGAAGGCATAGTGCTGGAAGACTGAGAAGTACAAGCATTATCAGACACCAGGAGAAAGGTCCTGTGGTGAGGATAATGGTGGTGTTGGGAGGAGGCCATGGGGAAGTAGCTCAGGGAGCTTTAGCTGTTGCACAGCTGTTCCAGGAGGCACTCTAGACAGCTACAGTCCACAGGGCCCTGGGCTGGAACCTGGAGTAGAAGGTGGGCCTGGGTTTCCCCCAAGCCTCCCAACTCCTGATCCAACACAGGAGGAGTTGACTTGGACTATAGGTTCCACCAGAGGGGAAGGTCTCTGGGCTGTTCCCCGACCCACATGGTAAATCTCTGAGGTGAGCAAATCCACCAATAAGTGCAAGACCCACCAAGGTAGAGGAGGAGCTTTGTCACATACTATTATTGTACAACTTCCAAAAGATTTCTATAGTGTCAGCCATCCTCTTTAGGAGATCTTGAAAAGTCTTAAAATGGTCCATCGTAGATAGATTAACCACTTCATCCAGCAAAGATGAAGAAATTTTCAGAGGAATAGAAGGATACATATGATCGTCATTCTCACTTTGGATTTCCGCTCCCAAATCACAAGGGTCACTCTGCCAAGATGGTTGCACTGATCTTGAAGGCTTCACAGTAGGACATGACCTATTCCTGGACAAAGGGACACTCAAAGAATATGTAGCAGATTAATTGAGAGTTTCAGTGAGGCCAGGACTAGTTACCATAAGGATAAGCCATATGAAGCCAAAGTGGAGGAATCCATGGAACTTGTAACCTCCCAGAACAGTGTCTTCTGCAATGAGAGGAAGACTGCCCTGACATCTTTTGCTGGTTCTTCCTCGTGAACTGACCCAAGAAAAGAGGAGGCAGTCCTTGGAGAAGGAATTCTGCTAAGCTAAAGAGGAAGACTCAGAATAACAGAACAGAATACATCTTCTCTGTAGGATGTACTGATCTCTGCAGAATCTGAGGAAGCTGAAGAGAGTAGTTGAGAGATGGATATCGGTGCCAAAGATGATGAGTGTGGAGAAATCTTCAGAGAGGAAGCTGCTGATAATAGTGAGACATAAGATGGGGAGATTCTGGCATAGCTATTAAGCCCCCAGATGTAGTAAAGGTAGCTGGACAGAAGCTAACTGCACCACACTGGCATTACTGATGGAAGCAGCAACAACTAAGTTGGTACTGGAGTGGGATGCAATGGAGAAATACACGAAGAACAGAGCTATCTGGAAAGGCTGTTCTACCTGGTCAAAGCTACAGCAGTGACTTTCCATCTAGAAGAGGTGAGATTGTGTGACGAAATGGAGTGGAGAGCTTCGTGCTTAATAAGCAGGATAGGGATCAGAAGAAAACCTAGACCAAGTTCTGGGAGCCCTATATACAAACTGGATCTTAAACAAATAAGGACCTCCTTGAGTTATTTGAGAAGGAGTTATACAGTTGCTCTCCTTTGTACGAGTTAAAAAAAACAGGCCTTGCATTCTTTACATGCTGCAGTCGGGAGAAGGGCAGGTGGAGACGCCCCAGACAAGGGACCTGCACTAGCCCAGGGGAGAGGCGATGAAGGCCCAGGTTGTGGTGGAACTAAGGCAGTGTCGTAGAGGCGGCGCCAGGCAAACACGCAGATTTGAGACAAGGCGCACTGGGGATGAAGATGATGGGAGCGTGGGGGAGGGACATACTCCAGGGGGTGAGGCGACAGGAAGGGAGATGGGGCGCCCCCCCCCCCCATTGGGTGGCAGGCCTGTGTGGGGCCGGGGCAGCGGCTGGGCCCCGGCCCGTTCCCATAGTGACTCCCTGTGACGCGGGGCGGGGCCGGGGACGCTGCAGCAGCGCCTGGGGTGGCCGAAGCGGAGGCGGCGCTGGTGGCGGGAGGGTCCGATGCACCGGGCCGGGAGCGGGACCGGAGCCGCCGCGACACAGACACCCGGGGGCTTCCGAGGGTAGGTCGGGGGAGCGGGCCGCTCCCGCCCCAGGCCCGGCCGGCGGCTGCCCCCGCCCTCACGCCCCTGCGCTCTCTCCCCCCAGGTTTGGCAGGAGGAGCCGGCGCTGCAGCTCTGTGGGGAAAGGGGACTTCACAGGCGGCCTCTATGGCACCAGCCTCCCGCTCACCAGCCTCTCCGACTCCCGCCAGGTACAGGATCCCCGCCTCGCTGCTGCAGGGGCAGAGCGGAGCCGTCGCCCCCACGGGTGCTTGGCCTGGGCGGGTCCGCGGGGGGGGGGGGGACAGCTGGGCAGCAGCTGGTTGTTTGTCATTGTAAATACAACTTAAACCACTACCCTCGAGGGCACCAAACATGGGTCACGGGCGCAGGGACGTCGCCACGTGCCTTAGAGCTGGGAGTCCGGGGCTGTGGTGCCCGTTTCCTACTTGCAGCCTCCCTTTCAGTGGTTGTTACTGCTTGGGATCCCCTTCTTCACCTCGCTGCTTCTGCTCCGAATCCTGAGTCTCCAGACGTGACAGCCACCAGCTTTGACCCCCCTACTCAAGGTTAAAACATGCCCCTACTAAACGGAAAGCATGAGTGGCTACAGGCTGTCACAACGAGGGTCAGGCTCTGCAGCTGGGGTTGTAAGACACTCAGCGCTTCTGTGGATTAGGTGCAGAGGAAGACACACGCATTACCAAACAGTGAGTTCCACAAACACAAGGACATAACCTTATGCGCTCAAGTAGTCTTACTGAAAAAGCCAGTGGTAATTCTCATGCATGCAGTTACTTGTGCATAACTCTAAAGCCCCAATTCCTTAATGAACCCTATACAGACAGACCCACTCTTCCATCTGGAGCCCCAGTCAGACTAATAGGACTTTGCAAAGGGAAAAAGGTCTGCCCACATGAAGCCCCGTAGAGGATCAGGCCTGTGATTTGTAAATTGCTTTGGGATACTTTGAGATTAAAGGCATGGTATGAATACACAATATTATCTTTTCAATGTATTTTTTATTCTGGCACACAATAATAATAATAATACCTAGATCTTATATATCACTCTTCATCAGTAGATCTCACAGCACTTTATTTCAGCGGTCAATATTATCCCATTTTTATAGATGAGGAAACTGAGGCACAGAGAGGTGAAGTGACTTGCCCAAGGTCACCCAGCAGGCCAAGTGGCAATATACCTTTACTTCATATAATTTCTCTATTCCACGGCCCTTCCATTCTCAATTTCCTCGCTCCAGTTCATAAAGTTATTAAACCTAAATTGTCATAGTTACCATATATTTTTAGTTTCTGTGTTTTTACACTCACTAAAACTCAAATATTGTTATAGAATATACATACCAGTGATTTGGAAGATGATGTCCACCTTCCTGAAAATAAATACTGTGTCTTGGGAGACAAGACTGGCACAGGAGGTAAGGAATCCCAGCCATTCAAAATTCTGTATGGAGAAAATTTTTCTAGTGGACTTCTGTAAGCACAAACCAAGTATTGATCTTTTACAGGTGTTCTTTCAAGCAAGTTCCACAAGGTAAGAGCAGAATTAATATCAGTCTTTTGATAGTAATTGAAATCAAATTTATCTGGAATTAACTTAATAGGTTTCAGACCTAAATGCTGGCTTTAAAATCCATCAAACTAATTAGACACTTATGTTGAAAAGGACTAAACCACTATTGTACTACTTACAAAGCCATAAATGAAATTATGGCTCTGCTAGGAAGAAATTGGTTTCTTTTAAAATAATTTTCAAATAAAGGTATGGATAGGAAACTGCATTTGTGAACAGCTTTCTCATAGTAATTGGCCAGTCACTTATTCATATTCCAAGTTTTCTTTAAGCGTTATAGTTGCCCTCTTTGATTTACATGAGGTTAAACTATAAGATGCATTAGTTTTAAAAAGTGAAAACTCATTTAGTGCACTTTACACCTCAGCAACGAGGAAGACTGTTTTGATTGCAGAATCTAAACCTGCAAAATATAGATTTTTGAGCAAATATAGCAATCTGTGCTATCTTTGTTACATATTTATATCTCTGTTCCATTCAAGGGGAGTTACATTTATGCAGGTGAGAACAGACCGTTTTTTATTGTTGAACATTATTTTCCTTTCTGTTAAGATACAATGATGAAATATCCATTTAGTGGCTGTTCAGCAGCCTATGTGAAATTAATTTGGCAAGTTCCCATGGGGTGGGGGTGTGTGTGCTCTTAATTAAACACACATACACACAGACATACATAAAAATAAAACAACTCATTACCATAATTAGCAACTATAATGGCAGCAAGGATAGTTGAAGCAAACCTGGAAGGTCCTGGGAAGCATTCCAGTTGGATCCGTTAATACAGCAAAAGCTATTGTCACATTCATAGAATATCAGAATTGGAAGGGACCTTAGCAGGTCATCTAGTCCAACCCCCTGCTCAGAGCAGGACCAATCCCCAGACAGATTTTTGCCCCAGATCCCTAAATGGCTGCCTCAAGGATTGAACTCTCAACCCTGGGTTTAGCAGGCCAATTCTACTTTGTTCTGAATTAGAGCAATAAGTCAATATTAGCTTCAGAGTTCTGCAGAATTCAACAGTAAGGTCTCAGGGCGTGAATTCTTCCGTCTGAATAAAGCCTTTCCTATTTTCTCATTTGTCCCAGTATGGCAGAAAGCAACAGGACCCAGACTGCTCTTGCGCTCATCTCCGTCTTGGGGCCAGGTTCACAGATGATGGGACATTGGGTTAGGACATCATCTCTTGTACCATCAGCCCAACCTGGTAACAGAATGAGGCTCTCAATAGAAAGTTGACTAACTCATTCACTCTCATGGATTGAGTTTAGCAGCACTGCTGATTTATTGCCTAAGGAGGATAGCCTGACACATCTAAAACAGGCTTGAGGAGTTGCAGCTCAGTAGGCCATGTTTACCACAGCAGGAATCTTTCTGCTGCTCCAGGTGCACCAGTTGCTGCTCCTCCATGTGCTCTAACAGTACATTCTAATAAGAACTGAGCATCTGTGACAAATCATATTAGCCCAGAGACACAGCCAATCCATGACTCTCTCTGTCTGCAGGTTTCACAGCTTGTCTGAACTGGTAGTCTCAACAGAGAGCTCAAAAATTGAATGAGCATGGAGACTACTAATATGGAGTAATATTAGCCCTGACACCTATAGAGAAGTGATTCCTCCTGGACAACATTGCTATGTAAAGAAGCCCTGCCCATGTGCTGTACTTTTTCTGTGAGATTCCAGGCCTCTCAAGCCATCACTTTTCATGAGCTCTAAGTTCACACAGCGATTTAAATGTTTTATTGAAAGCTAAATTCAGCCCTTAATTGCACACTTGGAACTTCACTGAAGCAAATGGGGTTGCATGGTTTTAACTGAGGACAATTTTTGGACCAAAAGATCCAAGATAAATAAGTGATCATGCCTGAAAAGTGTCTTCACACATAGTAAATATTAACAGACCTTTTACCTACTTCTAGATATTCACCCACGAAAGCTCATGCTCCAAAACCTCTGTTAGTCTATAAGGTGCCACAGGATTCTTTGCTGCTTTTACAGATCCAGACTAACATAGCTACCCCTCTGATATTTGATAGTAAATATTGTAGTTGCTCTTCTGTCTTACAGGATGCTTACACAACAGCAGTAGAACAACTGGCAGATCTTAGGTTGTCAAAAAATAGGACTGGAACACAGGTGGGATTTGTCTGTCAAATAACTTTAATTATGCCATTTATTTCATTTTGCATTCTTAGTGCTTATTCTAAAATATATCGATAGTATTTTTATAGATATTCTTTCTACTTATTGCAGCTCAGTCAAAATAATAGCCAGGAAGGGATCTTTCATTCCTGGAGATATACACACGATCAAAGCAATTCTACTGTGAACAGGTAAAAAAAAAAAATATATATATATATTTTTAACATCTAAATCCAGTTAAACTGAAGAGTTTTGTTAAAAGCTGTCCAATCATTCTGAACAAGCAAGAGAATTGAACCTAAAACATGCATTTAACACTCCAAGTGAAGTTATATACTGATGGTTTATTGTCAGCTGAAATCTGTCTGGGGATTGGTCCTGCTCTGAGCAGGGGGTTGGACTAGATGACCTGCTAAGGTCCCTTCCAACCCTGATATTCTATGAATGTGACAATAGCTTTTGCTGTATTAAGGGACCCAACTGGAATGCTTCCCAGGGCCTTCCAGGTTTGCTTCAACTGACAATAACAGAGTAGAGTTCAAAGGAGTTTCATGAATTAATACATAGGTATTTTAATTAAAAGTGAGGTAACAAGAGTTATGAATTCTGTTGTTCTGGTAAATGCCTTTTGGAGCACAATTATTTTGCACTATGATTAAACCCAAAGGATATTTGTTTGCCATCTTGATATGCGATTGACCTCCCCCCCCCCCCCCCCATAAGTCCTTCATACACTCTGTCAGGCTTCAGTTTTCACTGTTAATGGAACAACACCAAATATATATAGCAGTAGTTCAGCCTTTTTCACACTAGAATACCCCTCCACCCCCTTCCTGTCTAACTGAAGCCCCTTTATTCTCCTCTTTTAGCAATCAGGGAAGAGCAGGGAGAACAGCACACAAGCTGAGCTTCAGCCAATCTCTATTCAAGCGTTCTGATTGGCTGAGCCCAGGGCAGGGAGCCAATCAAAAACAAGCAGCAACCCTACCTGGCAACAAGTGCCCCTGCTGCCTTGAAGGCAATCAGAAGTGACTACTTCCTCCTCCGTACCAGTGTAATGCAACCAGGAAGTGATTTCAAGCGATCTTTATGGAAATCAAATTTCATAAGGGCAAAATAGGCAGTCAATTGAAAAGCGTTGTAAGTGGCATCCGACGACTCCCTATATATTTACCTTTACGTGTGGGGTTCCACTGAACTTTTAATTGTTAAACCATGCAAACTCTTGTGGCCTTTTTAATTAATTATAAAAAGTAAGTAAGTTCTACAACACTAAATAAACTAGACACCATAACACCAATAAAACAGACAGCTCTTCTTCAAGTATTGTCTCTATGGGTGATCCACTTCAGGTGCACATGTATACTGTGCACCTTTGATTAGAGATTTTTAGGTAGCAGTGCCAGTTCAGCCCATGCATGCTCTTTACTCTGCCTTGTGCTCTGTGCTGTGGTTATATAGAGCTGTGCGGGTGAACAACTCTCAGTTCCTTCTCAACTGCTTTGGCCTGAGATGGAGTCCAAGTTGAGCTTAGTCCAATTGCAGTTTTTCTCATAGTTTTACTTATCTTAGTTATTGTTCTAGTTAAAAAAAATGGTTGTAAGGACCATTATCCTTTCAATTTTTCCCTGCTGGGTGGCTATGCCTGGCTCTAAAGTTTTAAACATTGCCTTCTCTGTCAGGAGGCAATCCTAATGAGCAACAAGCAGTCCTGGTATGATCTGCTACACTTCGGGGGTGGTGGGGAATAGCAGTGCATTGATTTCCCCAAGGAAATTTTTGCCTGGTCTTAAAATCAAGACCTGGAAAAAAACAGGAAATTAAATTGTGTTTCCTTATGATGGAGAGCTCCCACCGTCCAGCTTCTCACTCAGGCCAGGGATTGTCTTCCCTCCCCATACATTGGTCTCCTGAGTAAGTTGACTGTCTATCATTTTGGTGCAACACTCCCCTAGAGCTTCTAAGTGGAAGACTCAAGAATCCTCTCAATAGGACTCTAGGAAATTCATAAATTCATAGACGCTAGGACTGGAAGGGACCTCAAGAGGTCATTGAGTCCTGTCCCCTACCCTCATGGCAGGACCAAATACTGTCTAGACGATCCCTGATAGCCATTTATCTAACTTTCTCTTAAATATCTTCAGAGATGGAGATTCCACAGCCTCCCTAGGCAATTTATTCCAGTGTTTAAGAGAGCTTGAGTTCCTCCACGTACACCATGTGGACCCCCTTCATTGGCCATACTGGGATCCATGGGCAGCATACCGCCAATAATTCTCTAGGACCCTTAGCATCACTTGTTGCCATGATAAGAGTAGACAGTCCCTCCCTTCGTCTCTCTCAAAAAGGTCTGATCCAGAAGAAGATATCTTTGAGAAACAGGAGATGAAAGTGAACAAAGAAGTCATCCTGCCTACCAACCTCTCTTCTTCATCCCCAGTGAAGTAGTTATGCCTGCCTCACCATCCCTGTCTTCATGACTTCAAACAGTTCCAGAACTTCATTGAAAGGACAGCAAATGCCTTACAAATTCCACTTGAGGAGACTAAGAAGTTAAAACATAAACTGCTTGATATATTGCATACAGCATCATCTGCCTGACTTGCACTACCTATTAATGATGCTCTTCTGTAGCCTGCAGAAGTAATCTGGCATACCCTAACAACAATATTGCCCGCCTGTAAACAGGCTGATAGGAAATATTATGTTCCATCTAAAGATTCAGAGGTTCTGTTTTCTCATCCCTCTTCCAACTCCCTAGTTGTCAAGGCTGTACATGAATGTGTAAGGCATCACTATGCTAAATCAATACCATATGACAAAATTCAGAAGTATCTCAAATTTATTTGTTTGCAAATCATATTTGTTTACATTTCTGCAGTTTAGAATTGCTAACTATCAGGTGTGGATGGTGAAATGTAATCACACCAATTACTCAAGTTTACTTTGTTTATTGAGCATCTGCCACCACAGCAGAGGAGCTAGTTTCAGGCAATCATTACAGAGGGTCAGCTTCTTGCCAGAACATCTGTGCAGGCCTTGCTGGATGCCACTAACAGAGTGAGTAACTATGTTTCTATGGAGGTGGTCAGCAGAAGGGCCTTCTGGCTTTAACTCTGAGGATTTCTGAAGAAGGTCCAGAATACAGTTGAAGACCTTCCCTTCAATGGCTTAAACATGTTTGTGGAGAATACAGTTTCTGCATACATTAAAAGATTCCTGGGCCACTTTGTGGTCTCTGGGAATTTATACACCTGACCATAAATTTAATAAGTCCCAGACAGCACAGAGATCTTGTCCTGCTCAATTCCCCAGCCCCCAAAGATCTTATGAATCCATACAAAATATGAAGAGGTTCTAGATAAAGAGACTGACTGCTACACGAGCATTGATCTCACAAGCCTCATCTTTGAAACACCAATTTTGGTGGATGGTCGAGGTTCTGAGTCACCCTTCTCCTTACCAGCTGCAACTGTTCACATGCCTTCCTCCCTTTCTCACTTCTGACAAACTTGGGAGCATATCACTTCAGACAACGGATGAGCAGGATGTTCCATCCACTTTACTTCCCTTACTCCCTCCCACCCTTTTTCCCTGTCCTTCTTCAGGGACCCATTTCATAAGTACCTTCTAAAGCAGGAAATAGACTCCCTCCTGAATATAGAAGCAGAACACAGAAGCAGTTACTGTAAAACACAGAGGAAAGGTGTTTTATTCCAGGTACTTCCTGTTTCTGAAAAAAAATGGCAGGTGGGGACCCATTCTGAGTCTAAGGCTCCTCCACAGGTTCGTGCAGATACAGAAGTTCATACTGATAACACATGCAGCAGTACCACCATCATTGGCCCTAAAGGACTGGTTCTTGGCCCTCAGCCTACAAGATATATATTTCCATATAGTGATTTGCCTTTTTCACAGAAGTTTCTTATGTTGCATTCTAGGCAAAAACCACTTTCAATACAGAGTGCTTCCATTTGGTCTCTCTCTTCTGCTCCCAGAGTGTTTTTGAAGATTCTGTCAGGGGTAGTGGCTTATCTTTGCAGAGAAGGAATCCTACTATTCCAATAGCTTGACAGTTGGCTTCAAAAGGGACATTCCTACAGTGAAACCTCAGTGGCCACTCAGAAGACCATAGATCTACTTCTCAGGCCATGTCTACACTACCACTTTTGTTGGCAAAACTTATGTTGCTCAGGGATGTGAAAAAAACACACACACCCCCATAGCAACATAAATTATGCTGGCATAAGTGATAGTGTGCACAGCACTGTATTGGTGGGAGAGCTTCTCCCGCCAACATAGCTACCACCGCTCATCGGAGTTGGTTTAATTATGTTGACAGGAGAGCTCTCTCCTGTTGGCATAAAGTGGCTACACGGGAGATCTTAGCTGCATCGGTACAGCTGTGCCACTGTAAGCTCTCTAGTGTAGACATAGTTTCAGCCTGAGACTGCAATTAAAAATTTAGAAGTCCACGTTGACCTCAGTGCAAAGATGGAAGTTCATAGGAACTTGCTGCCAAAACATACTTCCAATGCACAGGTTTAGAACCCTATCAAATTTAGTCACTACTGTCCAAATCAGCCCCCAGACGTAGGTGAAAAACTGTCTCCAGTTATTGGGGCATTTGGCAGCTGGGACTTTTGTGGTAAACCATGTCAAGTTGCATGTGCGCTGCCTCCACAGGTGGCTCAGAAATAGCTATTTGCCAAGCAAATGCAGCTTGAACAAACTACTCTGGGTTCCTACTGTTGTGAAGAAGTCCCTCAACTCAAGAGACAATGCATGGTGGGGCATGTGGGGTCACATCCCCCCTAGATTTCTGTGAGTGCTGAGCTGCCCTTGCAGGGCTTGCTCTGGTTTACCTGTTGGGAGGTGGGGGGACTCGGTCCTTCTCATGCTCCATCTCCTGCGCAGCATGTTTCTGGCTCACTTGGTAGCTGAGCCTGGGCAGGGAGTGGAAGGGGCAGGATGGAACCACTTCTCCTGCAAGGTGAGGGTGGTGGCTCTAATCAATGCCTCTGTGCAGTGTGGTGGCTGCCTACGAGAGCCCAGCTGGGGAAGTGGCAGAGGCCTGCCCTCTCTGCCCCCTGCCAGGTTGCCTGGTAGAAGGGGGGCTCTGGCTGTGCCCCTCTCCCCCAGCATGTTTCTGGCTCACTCAGCCCCATTCCCCAGCCACCAGGCCTGGGCAGGGAGCAGAGGAGGCTGGCCGCCACCACCTCCCCAGCCAGGCTCTCACAGGCAGCCACAGGAGCTGATGAGATTAGGAGGAACCTTCTGGTCCAGGGCAGCCAGAGGCAATATGTGGGGGCAGTCACATGCCCTGCCCCCAACCTTTAAATTGTGCCCCCCCGCCCCTGGTATCATCAAGTACAGATAGTCTTTGCCTCAACTGGTGGAAAGAACATTTGCACAGGAGTCCCCTTCACTCAACCATCTGTAACAACAGATATCTCCCTGTTGGGATGAGGCGCACATCTCATCACTCACGTTGCTCAAGACAGGTGATTGTCTCACAAGAACACTCTGCACATGAACTTGATGGAACTCATGGTGGTCAGGAATGCACATCTCCATTTTATGGCATTGATTGGGGCAAATATGCAAAGATCATGACAGATGATAGGTCACGCATGTTTTATATCAGTTGTCAAGGGGGAGTGAGATCACTCTCTGCGCTAAAGCAATGAGACTCTGGACCTGGTGATACGAAATCATATCAGCATGTCAGCATGCTTACCTTCTGGGCATTCAGAACATCACCGCAGATACCCTCAGCAGATGTTTCTCTGAGGATCGCAAGTGGGAGATAGATCCCATTATATTCTACTGCATATTTCAGTGTTGGGGAGTTCTGCAGGTAGACCTCTGTCACAGCCAGATACAAGAGTGCCCATAGTTCCGCTCAAAATGCGGCGTGGGCCACCACTACTTGGGAAATACCTTTCTCCTTCATTGGATGTCAGGTCTGTTATATGCATTTCCTCGAACTCCTCTGATATCCAAGGTGCTGATCAAGATAAGGAAAGACAAGGCCAGGGTTATTCTGGTAGTTCTGATGTGCCTAGACAAATGTGGTTTCCTAACCACATCCAGTTCGTGCTTCTTTTGTAAACCCAGCCTGAATTAGGCGGATGTGATATTACATACCCTTGATGTCAGAATGAAATTAAACTTTACTTGGACAGGAATAAACCATTTAGAAAATCTCCCAGATATTTTGTCTCTATTTCGGACAGATCTAATGGATCTCCAGTTCCCAAGCAAAGACTCTCTCCATGAATATCTGACTGTATTACTGAAATATATAGAGCCATACACACCTTTTCTGAATATTATGACACAGCTTCTGGTGCTGTATCTGGCACTACTGTACCATCTTAAGTTTCGGATTAGATTCTGAAGGCCCCTCCGCTTTGTGAGAGGATACAGCTCAGTACTCACCTGAAGTGGAGCACCTCTAGGGACACTACTTGAAGAAGGAGGAGAGATTACTCACCCTGTGCAGTAACTGTAATTCTTTGCATTGTATTCCCCTGTGGGAGCTCCATTACATGCCCTCCTTCCCCTTTTCTTCAGATTTCTCTGCTACAAAGTTTTGCTATAGAGAAGGAACTGAGGGTGGTTTGCCTACAAAGTTCTGTATAGTCACAATGCACAGCATGAGGTGGAGTAGAGCACTTGCACGGGCTAACAGTACTGCTACCTAAAATACCCAGTTGCAGTGCACCTGAGGTGGAGCTCTGATGGGTGACTCATCTCAAAGAACTACAGTTACTGCACAGGGGGAGTAACCTCTCTTTATGCCTTTTAATGTATGTGGGCCAAATTCAGCAATGCTTTAAATTTGTACAACTTGCATTGACTTCAGAGGTAATCTTGGTTTCTTACACCCAGAATTAATGAGGCTCATTTTCCTTTTGGCCTTTAAGAACTGTGCTTTCCTATTTTCCCTGTTTTTAGCATAAGTTTGTTGTGGTTGTTCTGAGACCTCTTCCACCTCATTCCCCAATAACTCAGTCTCTGGTCTTGGTACTCAGGTTCCTTTATCTTGCATGCAGCAAAACTACGCTGAGTTGATCAGACTCAGCATAAGGGGCAGGTATAGGGTGTACCACACATCCAAAGTTACACAGAAAACTTTACCTTATATGCATTTTTACTAACACTAATAACACATGCATTCTTAACTATACATTGCATCATACATTTCATGAGTGACTTGGTTACTTTTCAGGAGCCAATCCCTATCCAGCATGCTCTGTAGATGTGCTGGTCATATATAACCTGATCTTTACATTCCAAGTTTATGTTGTCCACTGTCTCTAGTACCAGCGTGTTCCTGCTTATGTTAGCTAGCACAGATATCCTGAGTCCTGTATACTGTTGCTAAGCCCCTATGTACAGCTTAACCTTCTATTCACCTTCCCACTAAGAACATAAGAATGGCTATACTGGGTCAGGCCAATGGCCGTCTAGCCCAGTATCCTGTCTTGTGACAGTGGCCAATACCAGGTGCTTCAGAGGGAATGAACAGAACAAGCAATCATTGAGTGATCCGTCCTCTGTTGTTGACTCTCAGCATCTGGCAGTCAGAGGCAATGGGCATCCAGAGCATAGAGTTGCATCCCTGACCATATTTACTAATAGCCATTGATGGACCTATCCTCCATGAACTTATCTAATTCTTTTTTGAACCTTGTTATAGTTTTGACCTTCACAATATCCCCTGACAATAAGTTCTACAGATTTACTGTATTGTGTGAAGAAGTACTTTCTTATGTATGTTTTAAACCTATTGCCTACTAATTTCACTGGGAGATCCTGGGTTCTTAGTATTATGTGAAAGGGTCAATAATACTTCCTTATTCACTTTCTCCACACCATTCATCATTTTGTAGGCCTCTATCTTATCCTCTATTAGTCATCTGTTTTCCAAGCTGAAACCTCCCAGTCTTTTTAATCTCTCCTAATATGGAAGCTGTTCCATCCCTTTAATCATTTTTCAGAGAGGTAGCCATGTTAGTCTGAATCTGTAAAAGCAGAAAAGAGTCCTGTGGCACCTTATAGACTAACAGACATGTAGGAGCATGAGCTTTCGTTGGTGCATCCGACGAAGTGGTATTCACCCATGAAAGCTCATGCTCCTATACATCCGTTAGTCTATAAGGTACCACAGGACTCTTTTCTGCTTAATCTTTTTTGTTGCTCTTCTCTGTACCTTTTTCCAATCCTAAATTATTTTTTTTTGAGATGGGGTGACCAGATCTGCACGCACTATTCAACATGTGGGTATACCATGGATTTATAGATTTGCATTATGATATTTACTGTTTAGGATCTATCCCTTTCCTCTTGGTTCCTAACAATCAGCTTTTTTGACTGCTGCTGCACATTGAGCGGATGTTTTCAGAGAATTGTCCACAATGACTTCAAGATCTTTCTTGAACAGCAACAGCTAATTTAGGTCCCATCATTACGAAATTATGTCCATTTTATGTCAAGTAACTTACGCCCAGATAGGCCTACAAAATCAAGTTTGAGTGACATTGATTTTTTTTGTATTTAATATTTGAACACCTAAAGGAAACATGCTATTTAAACTGTTCATACTGTACTGTAGGCTCTGATCGTCCAAGATTTAAGCATATGTGTAATCTTACTCTCTGAGACTTCTCAGGTAAATAAAAATGACACATTCTTAAGTCTTTGCCGGATCAGGGCCTAATATTAGTGTAAGGAAAAGCAGCAGAAGCAATTGTGCTACAGTCACTAACTGACTCAGAGAAAATAGTTTCTTATAGAATCTTTTTTACAGTAAAATGTCTAAAATTATATTAAAATACTAGAAATAACTCATGTCCTGTCCACAGTATGGTTGAAACCATGACAGTAATAACCACAGGTGGTGGTTTTTGTTTTTTTTTCTTGTAACATAAGTTCAGTAATAGTGCAGACAGGACATAACGTCTCTGAATCCACCTTTTTCAGAAGGATGTTCCCCCTGGTGCATAGTTGACCAGATGTATTCTGGGACCTTCCCTCCCTCCCACTTTTTCTGAAGCAGAGATCGGCAACCTCTGGCACACAACCCGCCAGAGTAAGCACCCTGGTGGGCTGGACTGGTTTGTTTACTTGCCACATCTTTGGCTGAGCACGGCTCCCACTAGCCGCGGTTTGCAGTTCCAGGCCAGTGGGGGCTGCAAGAAGAGGCACGGGCCAAGGGATGTGCTGGCCACCACTTCTCGCAGTCCCCATTGGCCTGGGATGATGAATCGCAGCCAGTGGGAGCCACGATCATTGAAACCTGTGGACGTGGCAAATAAACAAACTGGCCCTGCCTGCTAGGGGCCTTACCCTGGTGGGCCACATCCCAAAGGTTGCCAATCCCTGTTCTGAAGCATCAATGATTGTCACAGCTGGAGCCAGAACAGTGGATAGGGTGGACCAGTGCTCTAAAGTGGTACAGATAATCCTCTCTCAGATGCTTTTCTGGTGTGTCTAGCTCAGATGCACAGGATCAAACTGATCACTAGATCTGAGATCAAGAAGAAATTTTCCTGAAGGCCTCATTGGCAAGGTCCTTGGGGGTTTTTCACCTTCCTCTGCAGAATGAGGTGTGGTTCACCTACTGGGGTCATCTGGGCATATCATATGATCAGTACTCTGCCATTGCAGGAGCAGTGAGCATCAGTGGCACCTTGGTTCCACCTGGTCTCTGCCTATGTAACACAACTGTTTAGTCTCAAGGATTGAAATGTTTTAGTCTAACAAGTTACTGAGCCCAATATATGGGTATCTGGGTGAAATTTAAAGGTCTATGATATATAGGAGGTCAGACAAGAATCTGATCTAATGGTCTCATCTTACCTTAAACTCTGTGTTCATGCTAAATTCCTGCTAGACTATATGTTGAAAACTTATCAGTTCTTCTCAGTATACTATTAGACTGATCTATTCCCCAATTTCTGGGGCAGGGAATGAGACTGCAGTAATCTGACATTATGAACAGTTGGAAGAGTAAAGAGAAGGAGGCAAAGCTCCTGATACGTTTTTCAGTAGGTTCAATAATTAACCAGCATTGTTCTGTCATCACAGTCTAGTGCAGGGGTCAGCAACCTACGGCACATGTGCCGATTTTGCCTGGCATGCAGCTGCCGGCCAGGGTCCTGGCTGCTGTCCCCACGCAGTGTCTTGCCGGCCTGGAGTTCCATTCACTCAGCCGGCAGGAGGCTGAGCGGGGCTGGTGGCCGGGACCCCAGACAGGCAGCAGGCGCACACCTTGGCTCCCCCCGTCACCATGCTCGGGTTCTGCAGCTCCCGGGAGTGTGAGCTGCCGGGGCATAGGGCCCTGAGCCCGCTGCTGCATCCGCTGCAGGAGCCCCCAGGAGGGGAGGTACCGGGCCACAGCCTGGGCAGCCATGCCCCCTCCCAGCCCCCTCTCACCGTGCTCAGGTTCTGCGGTGACCAGAAGTGTGAGCCGCTGCCCCTCCTGCAGTTCCACCCCTCCCGCTGCCTCAGCACTCCACATGGAGTTTGCCTCCATGTGGAGCCAGTGTCTGACGGGCATGGGCATGGTAAGGGGAGTCCCGGGGCGCAGTCAGGGAGCAGGAGGAGGGTTGGATGGGTTGGGAGTTCTGAGGGTCCTGTCAGGGGGTGGGGAGTGGTTGGATGGGGCGTGGGAGCCCCGGGGGCGTCTGTCTGGGGATGGGGGTGTGGATAAGGGTTGGGGCAGTCAGGGGACAGGTAGGGGGTAGGGTCTTAAGGGGACAGTCAGGGGACAATGAGCAGGGAGGCTTAGCTAGGGGACGGGGTTCTGGGGGGCAGGGATACCAGGAGGGGGTAGTCAGGGGACAAGGAGCAGGAAGGCTTAGGTAGGGGGTGGGGTTCTGGGGGGCAATTAGGGGACAAGGAGCGAGAGGGGTTGGGGGTTCTGACAGGGGCAGTTGGGGTGTGAAGTGGGAGGGAGTGGATGGGGGCAGGGCTCTCCCCTCTTCTTGATTGTTGAGATATGGTAATCCTAGGCAAGGGAGGAGCGAGGGGCACATGAGGGCTGGTGCCCGCATACATCCACTGCAGCCTGCAGGAGCCCCCTGGGGGGTGCTGGGTCGCAGCCTGGGCAGGAAGGGCAGGGGGCGTCACTGCTGCTCCCTGCTAGTGACACCACCACCTTTGCAGGGTTGCTGCCCCCCTGCACTGCACCGGCTCCTCCATGGCTGGGGCTCGCTGCTGCTGCAAGCAGGACGCTCTGGCTCTCTGGTGCCTCTGGAAGGTGGCTCCTCCCTGCCGAAGTGCTGCAGCAGCCCAAGCCCGGCAAAGCCAGTGAGTGGACTCGGGGAGGGGGCCACTAGGGTGGGAAGGGGAGGGCTCGTGGGGGGGCTGTGCACCCTCCAGGGGAGTTCAGGGGGTGGTGAGGGGAGAACCTGGTCTGGGGAGCAGCCCCTGGGCATGGCTGGCCCCTGGGGTCTATAAAGGCTCATTGGGATTTGCCCCTAAATGAACTGATGTGTGGGGGGTGGGGGAGGCGCAAGGTGGAAGTTGTGCCTAGGGTGCAAAATATCCTTGCACCAGCCCTGCCCCCAGGGTGCGTGCACTCCAGGTTAAGAACCACTGCACTAAATTGATAAGATCTGCAGTTTAATTTAATTTTAAATGAAGCTTCTTAAACATTTTAAAAAAGTTGTTTACTTTAATACAACAATAGTTTATAGACTTCTAGAGAGAGACCTTCTAAAAACTTCAAAATGTATTACCGGCACACAAAACCTTAAATTAGAGTGAATAAATGAAGACTTGGCACGCCACTTCCGAAAGGTTGCCAACCCCTGGTCTAGTGTGTAGCAAATAAACTGTCTGCTGAATTACTGGCAGATCTTTATTTTCCTCTTCTGCAGTACTAATGAGGGCTAAAAGAATATTTTCTTTTAGTTGTTTTCCAGTAATGCTTTTGCTGAACTCAGGTCCCCCCACAAGTACTGTAATTGCTATTAAAATATTTGCTTTATTTTCACAATTACCTAGAAAATATTTTAATAGCAATTATCTTCATTTGGTAAAACCTAATAGAGCATGCATGGCCTTTAGCGAGTTAGTGTGAAATACATTTCACACAAATCCACCCACAAGCAGGAAAGAAGGAATGCTGCTGTGTATAGAAAGAACCTGAGAGCTCTGTTGCTGCTGTATGTGCCTTCTCTCTTTTTCATTTGTCTTTCTTTTAGCTGCAGGAAATGCCGTTGCCACTTATTTCCCTCTCCTTGTTCCTCCACTTCCTTCCCATTTAATAAATGCTGAGAATCCCTTCCCCTGTTCTGGGCTCTATGGAAAGCATTAGATCAAGGACACAGAGAGATGATGTCCCCTGGGCAGGGTTGCTCTGTATTCTGCCAATTAATAGATGGCATCTAGTAATGAGTATTGTCTTCTCAAAGATCACATATTAATAGAGAGAGAATTTCACTAACACTTCTTTCCGCCGATCATTTCAGGAACAGCTACTGCAATTGCTTCCATAAAAAGTAATATGAGGTTGGTATTTAATTTGAATGTAACTGTCCAATGAAATGTAGTAGCTGCAAACAAGGAGAGCCATCACCAGCTGCTTCACAGACAAACTGCAGTTCACGGAACAGAATTGAGGCAACTGGCTTACACAGTGCATTACAAAAGGGAAGTAATATTCTATTTCCATTGCAGCTAGGAGCCAAATTCTGAGACATCTTACACTCTTGTCCAACTCCCTTGAATTTCACTGGGTGTAAAAAGAATGAGGAGTACTTGTGGCACCTTAGAGACTAACACATTTATTTGGACATAAGCTTTCATGGGCTAAAACCCACTTCACTGGGTGTGTCAGCTTAAAATTTGCCTTAAAATCTCTTGCTGCTTTTAGAATTCTTTCCAGTTGAATACCAGTATCTGTACCCTAGCTGGTATGTTCCTTCATTCTTAACTTGCCAAGCTTTCCTTATTAGTAATTTTGTAGCTCCTCTCCAAATATATAGGCTCTTCCTGGACATCTGATTTAAGGAGCTTGGGGCTAAATAGTCATAAAACCAGGCCAGACTTCTATTTCCTTAGTGCCTGAGACCCCTTACACAGTAAATTGCTCACTGTTACTGACTTTTCAAGTGTCTCAAGCTGCTTTTCTTGGAGCACTTTGTTTTGAGGAGTTTGTGTCACTAATAAGGATAAACTTATTTTTCATCTTTTCCTCCATTTACTTTTAGCTCTGCTGTGTAGCAGATGCAGTTTCTCAGACCTAGTTCCTATCCATTCGAGTTAGCAAGATGTCAAACTATATATCAGCTGTTTTGGGCAAAAGGCTTCAATGCACTGTTAACTTTTAGATGTTTTACCCTGAGTTAGTCAGGGTGATGGGTCCTATATAATGGTAGTACAGTCTAGATGTACACTTTTTGTTCTTGTTTGTCATCTTCCCCTTTCTACTTCCCCTCCCAGTGCAGTGTGTTTGACTAGAGCAAATCTTAGGGTACGTCTACACTGCACGATTATTTCGAATTAGCTTAAACCGATATTACAAAACAGATCTAATAAAATCGGTGTAGCGCGTCCACAGTGGGATCCCGAAATCGATTGTTTGCGTCCATGGTCCAAAGCTACCATCGATTTCAGGAGCGGTGCACTGTGGGTAGCTGTTCCTCAGCTATCCCATAGTTCCCACTTCCGTGTTGAGAGCACAGTGCCTGATGGGGCAGAAAACACTGCCCCGGGTGGTGCTGGGTACAGCCTCACCCCTCCCTTTGTGAAGGCAGCAGACAACCCTTTGGCGCCTTTTTCGCGGAGTGCATTGAGCAAACGCCATAGCACAGCAATCTTTCCCTTTTTTTTTTCACGTGGTGGTGGGGGGAAATAAACTGAGGAGCTGTTCCCTGAACCACGCCAGACACTGTGTTTGAACCTACAGACATTGGGAGCTCAGCCAAGAATGCAAATAATTTTCAGAGACTGCTGTGGACTGTGGGATAGCTGGAGTCCTCAGTACCCCCTCCCTCCCTTCATGAGCGTCCATTTGAGTCTCTGGCTTCCCGTTACGCTTGTCACACAGCGCTGTGTATCCTGGAGTTTTTTATTCAAACGCTTTGGCATTTCGTGTTCTGTAACGGAGCTGGATACAACAGATTTGTCTCCCCATACAGCGATCAGACCTAGTATCTCCCGTACGGTCTATGCTGGAGCTCTTTTTCGATTTCAGACTGCATCGCCAGCCGTGCTGATCAGAGCTCCACGCTGGGCAAGCAGGAAATGTAATTCAAAAGTTCGCGGGGCTTTTCCTGTTTACCTGCCCGCTGCATCCGAGTTCAGATTGCTGTCCAGAGCGGTCAGTGCTGCACTCTGGGATGCCGCCCGGAGGCCAATAACGTCGATTTCCGTCCACACGAACCCTAATCCGAGTTATCGCTATCGAATTTAGCGCTACTCCTCTCGTTTGGGAGGAGTTCCGAAATCGATTTAAGGAGCCGTTTAACTCGATATTAATGACGACGTCGTGTGAACGGATACAGCGTTAAATCGGTATATCGGCCATTAAACCGATTTAAAGTCGCAGTGTAGACCTGGCCTTAGTGGCTTTCCTTGCTGGTATCAAACTATGTGCCCCTTCCACTTAAAGTGACATTGTACTTTTCCCTCTACATTTCAATGAAAACAGGGCACTTTGAATGCTCAGATAATTATAAACAAGGTCCTCTGGTTCATCCTACTCATAACTTCTTTATTGTGAGTCTTACATTTGCATGACTGCATGTGTAATTAGACAGGCTTCTTACTTGTGCAATGTGGAAATAGGGATGTCTGACAGATAATTTCTCTCTCATGAGTTGTCCATTGAGTCTTGACTGATTCAATTAACAAATCGTAACATATTACTTCCAGTTCTTTGCATTATAAAGCACTTACATATCTCATCCCTCAGAATAGGGTGACCAGACATCCTGATAAAATCGGGACTGTCCTGATTTTTAGGCGTTTGTCCCACATCCTGATTGATGTTTGGTTGGGAAGCAATTTGTTCCGATATTTCGCACTCCTGTGTTTGTTTGTTTGTTTGTTTTGAAAGAGCACTGTATAATTTTTTAGATATCTTTAAGAAAGCTGTGGTAAGTATATACTGATTGGTTATTGCAAGATAACAATACCTTACAACCAATGTTCCAGTTAATAAATAAAAATAATAATTGGAGATAGGTATATTTCCTAGAACTGGAAGAGACCTTGAAAGGTCATTGAATCCAGCCTCCTGCTTTCACTAGCAGGACCAAGTACTGATTTTTGCCCAGATCCCTAAGTGGCCCCCTCAAGGATTGAACTCACATCCCAGGCCAATGCTCAAACCACTGAGCTATCCCCCGCACCCTATTGTTAAACTAATATAGAAAAAATGTGCCACCTCAAGGCCAGGCATAGATATCTGAATGTTTTACACTATTATGTGTGTCTAATGGCTATTCCATTTTCTTACAGTTATTACAGTATAATTTTCACTCCCTAGTTATGATTGGCACTCTAAATACCTTAGATCATATTTAACTCATCTTCTAAACTGTTTTGAGATAGATACATTAAATAAAAAAGGTGCTCTATGACATTAGATTTTCTGTATAGCTGACATTTGTTGAAACAGAACTAAAGACCACTAATTGTGACTGATAAACATAATTTTTTTGCATGAGTTCTGATGAGAACCTTACTATATTTTTCAGACGGGTAGCCGTGTTAGTCTGGATCTGTAAAAGCAGCAAAGAGTCCTGTGGCACCTTATAGACTAACAGACGTTTAGGAGCATGAGCTTTCATGGGTGAATACCCACTTCCTTGGATGCATGTAGTGGAAATCTCCAGGGGCAGGTGTATATATATGCAAGGAAGAAGCAGGCTAGAGATAACGAGGTTAGTTCAATCAGGGAGGATGAGGCCCTCTTCTAGCAGCTGAGGTGTGAAAACCAAGGGAGGAGAAACTGGTTTTGTAGTTGGCAAGCCATTCACAGTCTTTGTTTAATCCTGAGCTGATGGTGTCAAATTTGCAGATGAACTGAAGCTCAGCAGTTTCTCTTTGAAGTCTGGTCCTGAAGTTTTTTTGCTGCAGGATGGCCACCTTAAGATCTGCTATTGTTTGGCCAGGGAGGTTGAAGTGTTCTCCTACAGGTTTTTGTATAAGACGGTTACTTACCTTTGTAACTGTTGTTCTTCGAGATGTGTTGCTCATATCCATTCCAGTTAGGTGTGCGCGCGCTGTGTGCAGGTTCATCGGAAGATTTTTACCCTACCAACACTCAGTGGGCTGGCAGGGCGCCCCCTGGTGTGGTGCCGCTATGGTGCCGGATATATACCCCTGCCGGCCCAACCGCCCCTCTGTTCCTTCTTGCCGGCTACTCCGACAGTGGGGAAGGAGGGCGGGTTTGGAATGGATATGAGTAACACATCTCAAAGAACAACAGTTACAAAGGCGAGTAACTGTCTTTTCTTCTTCGAGTGCTTGCTCATATCCATTCCAGTTAGGTGATTCCCAAGCCTTATCTAGGCGGTGGGGTTGGAGCGAGATGTTGCGGAATGTAAGACTGCTGAGCCAAAGGCGGCATTGTCTGTGGACTGCTGGACCAATGCGTAGTGTGATGCAAAGGTGTGGATAGAAGACCAGGTAGCCGCGCAACGTATTTCCTGGATGGAAACATAGGCCAGGAAAGCGGCAGATGAGGCTTGAGCCCGAGTAGAATGGGCGGTGAGGTGGCCAGTCGGAATGTGAGCCAAGTCATAGCATGTCCGGATACAGGATGTCACCCAAGGTGAAATCCATTGGGAAGAGGTTGGCATGCCCTTCATGCGCTCTGCGACAGCTACAAAGAGTTGAGGCGAACGTCGGAAGGGTTTGGTCCTCTTGATATAAAAGGCGAGAGCACTGTGGACATCCAGAGTATGGCAGCTGTTGTTCCCGACGTGATGAGTGCAGCTTTGGGAAAAAGACTGGTAGAAAGATGTCTTGATTAATGTGGAAGGCAGAGACCACCTTAGGGAGGAATGCCAGGTGTGGTCACAGCTGTACCTTGTCCTTGTGGAATACCATATACTGGGGATCCACAGTCAAAGCTCGAAGTTCCGAGACTCGCCTAGCTGAGGTGATAGTGACGAGGAAGGCTGTCTTCCAGGACAGGTACAGCAGTGAGGATGTGGCTAAAGGCTCAAAGGGGGGACCCATGAGCCTAGCTAATACGAGGTTTAGATCCCAGGTAGGGGTTGGGCACTTGACCTGAGGGTAGAGCTGCTCCAAGCCTTTGAGAAATCTGGAAACTATGGGGTGAGAAAAGATTGAACTGCCAGTTTCTCCAGGATGGAAGGTGGAAATAGCTGCAAGATGCACCCTTATAGAAGAAGCAGCAGAGAATCCCGTGGCACCTTATAGACTAACAGACGTTTTGGAGCGTGAGCTTTCGTGGGTGAATACCCACTTCGTCAGACGCAGGTAGTGGAAATTTCCAGGGGCAGGTATATATATGCTAAACCGACTTCACGTAGAAAAAATTAAGATAGGAGGATCTACAGGCGACTCACTCACATCCGTTTACAAAGGAAAAAAGGACTGTAAGCTGTCTAAACTCCTTACCTGACACATGGGGCCACAACCGTGGTACCCCCTACCCACCCAGCAATATTGCAATCTACCAACTACACGCTCAGTCCCAGAAGAAAAGTCTGTCCTATCTCGGGACTTCTCTTTCGGCCCTCCCCGCCACCCCACACATGATACAGTTCTGTGGCGATCTGGAAGCCTACTTTCGCCGTCTGCGACTCAAAAGAATACTTCCGGACAACACTGAACAGTGCACCCAAATACACAGGTAACCCACCCACCACAGCAAAAGAAGAAGAACTCCACATGAGCCTTCCTCTGAGGGCCGAAAATGAAGTCTGGACCTATACATTGAATGCTTCCGCCGACGTGCACAGGCCCAGAAATCCGTGGAAACAACACCGCTTTGCCTATAACCTAAGTCGTGCAGAACGCAATGCCATCCACGAGCCTCAGAAACCACCTGAGAACATTAACATCAAGAGGCTATAAAGGAGGTGCTGTTGTCATCATGAACAGGTCTGACTACCAGAAGGAGGCCGCCAGACAAACTCTCCAATACCAAATTCTACAGGGCCACTTCCCTCAGATGGCGCATCGAGGCATACTGAGGAATACACTAAGAAACTGGACCATCTACTCAGGACACTCCCTACACTAACACCAGAAACAAATCAGCATACCCTTAGAGCCCGACCAGGGTTATTTTATCTACTACCAAGATCCACAAACCCAAAATCCTGGACGCCCCATCATCTCGGTATTGGCACTACTCACTGAGGGGCTGTCTGATATGTGGACTCTCTATCTCAGACCCTATGCACCAGCACTCCAGCTATCTCCGTGACACCACTGATTTCCTGAGGAAACTACAACGCATTGGTCACCTCCCAGAAAACACCCTTATTCGGCTATGTTACACCAAGGATGTAGAGCTCTCTACAAACACCAAACACAGATGGAATACAAGATGTTAGGACAGTATCGCCTGATGATGCCACAGCACACAGTGGCTGCCAAGTGGTGTGAGCTCTGTGCCTTTATATCTACACACACAACTATTTCAAGTTTGACAAAATATACCTCCAGAATCAGTGCACTGCTATGGGCACCCGCATGGCCCACCAATACGCCAAATATTTTTATGGCTGACCTGGAACAACGCTTCCTCAGCTCTCGTCTACCCTCACGCCCTCTTCTCTACTACGCTACATTGATGACATCTTCATCATCTGGACCATGGGAAGGAGCTCTAGAAAATTCAACCACGATTCAACAACTTCACCCCACCATCAACCTCAGCCTGGACCAACACCATAGAGGATATCCACTTTCTAGACACCACGGTGAATGCAATAGTGATGGTCACATTAACACCACTCCTATATCAAAAACCTACCGACCGCTATGCCTACTCATGCCTCCAGCTTCCCTCCCGGCCACATCAACGCACGATCCAATTGTCTACAGCCAAGCACTGAGGTAACCGCATTCTGCTCTAACCCTTCAGACAGAGACCAACACCTACAAAATCTCCACCAAGCTTCTCAAAACTACAATACCCGCACGAGGAAATTAGAAACAGAATACAACAGAGCCAGACGTGTACCCAAAGCCTCCTACTGCACAGACAAACCCAAGAAAGAAACCAACAGGACTGCCACTGGCATCACTTACAGCCCCCAGCTAAAACCCTCCAACGCATCATCAGGGATCTACAACCCATCCTGGACAATGATCCACACTCTTCACGGATCTTGGGTGGCAGCCAATCCTGTGCCCACAGACAACCTGCCAACCAAACGTATTCTCACCAGCAACTGCACACCTACCATGTAACCTCTAGCTCAGGAACCAAATCCATGCAACAAACCTCGATGCAACTCTGCCCACATATCTACACCAGCGACAACCATCAATAGGACCTAACCAGACAGCCATACCATCACTGGTTCATTTCACCTGCACGTCACCAATGAAATATACGCCATCATTATCCCAGCAATGCCTCTTTCTGCTATGTACATTCGGCCAAACTGGACAGTCACTACGGAAAGGATAAATGGACACAAATCAGATATCAGGAATGGCAATATACAAAAACCTGTAGGAGAGCACTTCAACTCCCTGGCCACACTATAGCAGACCTTAAGGTGCATCCTGCAACAAACTTCAGGACCAGACTTCAAAGAGAAACTGGCTGAGCTTCAGTTTCATTTGCAAATTGACACTAATCAAGCTCTGGACTCAACAAAGACTGTGAATGGCTTGCCAATTAACAGAACCAGTTCTCCTCCCTTGGTTTTCACACCTCTACTGCTAGAACAGGGCCTCACCCTCCCTGACTGAAACTAACCCGTTATCTCTAGCTTGCTTGCTAGCATAAAGTCATGCTGGGTGCACCAGTGGGAGAAGCGCTTCCACTTGGCGAGATATGTCGTCCGCGTGGAAGGCTTTCTGCTTCCCAGCAGCACCTGTTGCACTGAGGTGGAACAACGCAACTCAGATTGGCTCAACCAGACAGCAGCCATGCTGTCAGATGAAGGGACTGCAGTCCGGGTGGTGAAGCCTGCCAAAGTCCTGTTGTTATGAGGTCCGGGGCAGAGTGGCAGGGGGATCGAGTCTGCCAGAGAGAGGTCGAGCAGCAGGGTGTACCAGTGCTGTCTCGGCCATGCTGGAGCGATCAGTATTAGTTGGGCTCTGTCCCTGCGGAGCTTGATAGAACTCTGTGGATGAGAGGAAATGGTGGGAAGGCATAAAATAGGTGACCTTTCCACGGAATTAGGAAGGCGTCCAAGAGGGAGCCCGGGGAGCTACGTTGTAGGGAGCAGAACACCTGGCATTTTCTGTTCTCTCGGGAGGCAAAGAGGTCTATGTGGGGAAAGCCCCACTTCCGGAATACAGAATGGAGAATGTCCGGACGGATGGGCCACTCGCGGGACAGGAGGGATCTGCTCAGTTGATCTGCGAGAATGTTCCGGACTCCTAGGAGAAAGGAGGCTACCAGGTCTATTGAGTGGGCTATGCAGAAGTCCCATAGTTGAATCGCCTCCAGACAAAAGGGGGAGGATCGTGTCCCTCCCTGTTTATTTATGTAATACATGGCCGTTGTGTTGTCTGTGAACACTGCAACACAACGGCCCTGTAGATGACACTGGAAGGTTTGGCATGCCAGTCGGACCACTCTCAGTTCTGGGACATTTATGTGTAACGCCAACTCCCGAGACGACCAAAGGCCTTGAGTGCAAAGGTGCCCTAGGTGAGCACCCCAGCCGAGAGATGACGTGTCCGTTGTTAGGGACGCGAAGGGCTGCGGTGGATGGAACGGCAGACCTGCACACACCAGGGATGGCATCAGCCACCAGTCGAGGGAGCCTAGAATGCTCGGTGGAATTGTGAGTATAATGTCTATGGCGTCTCTGCCCGGATGATAGGCTGTGGCAAGCCAAGTTTGAAGGAGATGCATGCGCAGTCTGGCGTGCTTTGTGACGAATGTGCATGCAGCTATGTGACCGAGGAGGCCAAGGCAAGTGCGGCCAGCGTGGCCCCGATGAACTCTATCCTTTGCGTAGGCACCAGAGTGGATTTTTCCAAACTGATTATCAGGCCTAGACGTGTGAATAGGTCCTTGATGATGCTCACATGACTGGTGAGTTGTGCCTTGGAGGTCTCTCGAATAAGCCAGTCGTTGAGGTATGGGAAGACATGTATTCGATGACGACGGAGGGAAGCAGCGACTACCGCCATACACTTCGTGAATACCCGACGGACCGAGGAGAGGCCAAAGGGAAGGACCGTAAACTGATAATATTGATGATTCACCACAAAGCTTAGATACTGTCGTGCGGGGGGTAAATTGCAATGTGGAAATATGCGTCCTTCATGTTGAGAGCGGCGGACCAATCTCCGGGATCCAGGGAAGGAATGATGTTTCCCAGGGATACTATGTGGAACTTGAACTTTTTCATGAATTTGTTCAGTCCTCGCAGGTTTAGGATAGGCCGGAGGCCCCCATTCGCCTTGGGGATTAGGAAATATCGGGAATAAAACCCCTTGCCCCTTAATTCCTCTGGTACCTCCTCTATTGCTCTGATTGTAAGGAGCCTCCGAACCTCCTGCAGGAGGAGTTGCTCGTGAGAGGGGTCACTGAAGAGGGACGAGGAGGGGGGTTGGGAGGGAGGGAGAGAAAGAAACTGAAGATGGTATCCAAGCTCCACCATGCGTAGGACCCAAAGATCCGAGGTTAATTGGGACCACGCAGGGAGGAACAGAGAAAGGCAGTTGTAGAACTAAAAAGGATCCTGGGAGACAATTGATACACTGCTCTCGGGCGCACCCTCAAAAGTTTGATTTGGGTCCCGCTGTTGGCTTGGTGGGACCGGAATTGTTACCCCCTTGAGGTCC
This sequence comes from Chelonoidis abingdonii, assembly GCF_003597395.2. Classification (NCBI taxonomy): domain Eukaryota; kingdom Metazoa; phylum Chordata; order Testudines; family Testudinidae; genus Chelonoidis; species Chelonoidis abingdonii. The sequence continues at coordinate 177,906,980 of NC_133770.1, read as the reverse complement.
AGACTGACGTCTGTGGTTGGTACGACCTCGCCTTCTGGTAAAGTCTTGCCTTGGTCTAGGCAGGAGGTAAGGGTGCTGAGGTTGGGAGCGGAAGGAACGTCTTTGAGTCTGTGGCGTATGCATTCCTAGCGAACGCATAATTACGCGATTGTCTATTAGACTCTGTAGCCTAGGGTCCGTCTTCCGTGAGAATAGGCCTTGGCCATCAAATGGTAAGTCTTGTATAGTATGCTGAAGTTCAGGTGGCAGGCTTGACACTTGCAGCCATAATATACGTCGCATAGCGATTCCAGAGGCAACCGTTCTAGCTGCTGAATCAGTGGCATCCAGCAAGGCCTGTAGGGAGGTCCGCACTACTTTCTTTCCTTCCTCCAGGAGTGCTGTAAATTCCTGGCGGGAGTCCTGCGGGACCAGCTCGGTAAACTTTCCTACCGCCTCCCAGGTGTTGTAGCTGTACCTACTCAGGAAGGCTTGTTGGTTTGCTACCCTGAGTTGGAGGCCACCCGCAGAATAGATTTTGCATCCCAACAAATCCATTTGCCTAGCCTCCCTTGATTTAGGTGCAGGGGCTTGTTGGCCATGGCGCTCCTGTTCATTGACGGACTATACAACCAATGAACAGGGAAGGGGGTGCACATATAGGTACTCATATCCTTTGGAGGACACCATGTATTTCCGTTTGACCCCTCTGGCTGTGGGCGGGATGGATGCCGGGGATTGCCAGATGGTGTCTGCCCTATCCTGGATTGAACAGATGAAGGGAAGGGCCACCCTCGTTGGTGCCTCCGCCGACAATATACTTATCACCGGGTCTTCCACCTCTGGAACTTCCTCTACCGGCAAGTTGATATTCTGGGCGACACGCCCAGAAGGTCCTGGTGTGACCTGAGGTCGATTGGAGGTGGGCCCGATGATGACGTCCCTGCTACTGCTTCATCCAGAGAAGAGGAGGATGAAAGCCCCGGGACGAGTGGGTCCTGTACTGACTCCTGATCCTGGGGGACCTCCGGAGCGGAAGATCGTGTGGGTCCGGTGCGTGAGCAGGAGCTTCCTCCATACCAGCTGGGGGAGGTCTGCTAACAATGGCCTCTGGCACGCGGTGTTCTGAGGGACCAGAGCGTGATGGTACAGCAGGTTCACCTTGGGCTTGGTGATAAGCCCAAGGTGTCCAAAAGGACCTCTGATGAGGTCCCTGGTCCGGGCCATGGGTTCCTTGGGCGAACCTGCTGTGAGTGTCCGAATCCCTATAGGAAGCACTGTCCATATGGGATGAGACAGACGGATGACGAGAAGGCCACAGAGGAGCTGAGACCGTTTGGGGATAGTCTCTGAATCCATTCGATCCGTTTCCACGCGGCACCGGAGAACAGTACCAGGAGTCGTACCGGTGCTGGGAGTGAGACCGAGACCTGCGACCGGTGCGGTGCTGGGAGGTCGACTGGTGCCTTGAATCCCCGCGTCGAGATCGGCTGCGAGAGGTACGGTACCGCGAGCGGTGCTGGGACCTGGATCGGTGCCGAGAATATCGGGTCGGCGACCGGGATCTCGAGCGGTGCCGCGAGTACGACTGGTACCTAGATGGAGAGCGCTACCGGGACTGCGAGCGGCGTCGGGACCGGGATCGATGACGGGATCGAGAGCGCCTGCGGGACCTGGACCGTGACCGGCGACGTTCGGTGGTACCGGGCGAGGATGGTCTCATCAAGGCAGACTTGCCTAATGATTGGACAACCCGCACCGGCAGTGCCAGGATTTGAGGCAGCTCGGACTCCGTCAAGACAATCAACTCCCATGCCGTGGAGAAAGTCTTCGGCGTGGAGGGCACGATAAGCTCAACCATGGCATGTGCTGGGGAGCTGGTAGGCACTGGACTTGATGGCTCTTGCGAGACCGGAATCAACGGTGCAGAAGACATCGGTGCTGCGGCAGTTGACGGTGCCGGGTGGTCCGACTTAGTTATGCGCTCTGACTGTGGCGTAGATACGGGAGCCGCAGGAGTCTTTATGCTGCTTGCTCCTTGGGGAGAGAGAGTGGTGCCGGGCAGGAGCTTGGGCCAGTGAAGGCTGGTATCGAGGAGCCTTCACTGTACCTGTGCGCTCCGGTGCAGAGGAGGCACTTGTCCCCGGTGCCGCAGTCGGTGCCGAAGATGGAGGAGTTAGAGCTGCCTCCATCAAGAGTTGCTTTAGACGAATGTCCCGCTTCTTTTTCGTCCAGGGCTTGAAAGCCTTGCAGATGCGGCACTTGTCTGCGAGGTGGGATTCACCCAAGCACTTGAGACAGGAGTCGTGAGGGTCTCCTGTGGGCATTGGCCTATGACAGGCCGAGCACAGTTTGAAGCCCGATGAACCAGGCATGGGCCCTGGTACCGGGTGAAGGGAAGGGGCTAATCCCCTATCCCCCTTAACTATATACAATAACAACTACAAAAAACTAATAAAACTAGAAAACTAACTAGAAATATAGAATATCGAACTATATACACAATAACGATTAGAAACGAGCAAATAGCTAGGGAGGTGGAGATCAGCTAAGCTGTGCGCCACTGTTCCAACGACCGACACGGGCAGTAATGTGGCTGATCTGGTTAGGTCCTGTGATGGTGTCGCTGGTGTAGATAATGTGGGCAGAGTTGGCATCGAGGTTTGTTGCATGGATTGGTTCCTGAGCTAGAGTTTACTATGGTGCGGTGTGCAGTTACTGGTGAGAATATGCTTCAGGTTGTCTGTGGGCGAGGACTGGCCTGCCACCCAAGGCCTGTGAAAGTGTGGGATCATTGTCCAGGATGGGTGTACAGATCCCTGATGATGCGTTGGAGGGGTTTTTAGCTGGGGGCTGTATGTGATGCCAGTGGAGTGCTGTTGGTTTCTTTCTTGGGTTTGTCTTGCAGTAGGAGGCTTCTGGGTACACAGCCGTCTGGCTCTGTTGATCTGTTTCCTTATTTCCTCGTGCTGGGTATTGTAGTTTTTGAGAATGTTTGGTGGAGATTTTGTAGGTGTTGGTCTCTGTCTGAGGGGTTAGAGCAGATGCGGTTGTACCTCAGAGCTTGGCTGTAGACAATGGATCGTGTGGTGTGCCCGGGATAGAAGCTGGAGGCATGAAGGTAGGCATAAGCGGTCGCTAGGTTTTCGATATAGAGTGGTGTTAATGTGACCGATCCCTTATTTGCAAACCTTCATGGTCCAGCTTCTAGAAAGGGAGCTCCGTGTAGACATTGTCCAGGCTGAGGTTGATGGTGGGGTCAGAAGCTGTTGAAATCGTGGTGGAATCTTTTCCAGCATTCTCTCAAAACTCCAGATGACCCGCAAGAGGTCATAAGGTAGCGTAGATCAAGAGAGCCAGACGTGAGTGTACCTGAGGAAGCCTCCTCCTACTGCAAGTCAGCCAGAAGAAATTGGCAACAGGACTCACTGGGCCATCACATACAGTCCCCACTAAACCCTCCAGATATTATCATTGATCTATCAACCCATCCTGGAAATATGATCCCACATAAAGGCAACAGGCCTTGGGTGGCAGGCCAGTCAGCATATTCTCACCAGTAACTGCACACCGCACCATAGTAACTCTAGCTCAGGAACCAATCCATGCAACAAACCTCGATGCCAACTCTGCCCACATATCTACACCAGCGACACCATCACAGGACCTAACCAGATCAGCCACACCATCACCGGTTCATTCACCTGCACATCCACCAATGTAAATATACGCCATCATATGCCAGCAATGCCCCTCTGCTATGTACATCAGGCCAAACTGGACAGTCTCTACAGAAAAGGATAAATGGACACAAATCAGATATTAGGAATGGCAATATACAAAAACCTGTAGGAGAGAGCACTTCAACCTCCCTGGCCACACTATAGCAGATCTTAAGGTGGCCATCCTGCAGCAAAAAAACTTCAGACCAGACTTCAAAGAGAAACTGCTGAGCTTCAGTTCATCTGCAAATTTGACACCATCAGTCAGGATTAAACAAAGACTGTGAATGGCTTGCCAACTACAAAACCAGTTTCTCCTCCCTTGGTTTTCACACCTCAGCTGCTAGAAGAGGGCCTCATCCTCCCTGACTGAACTAACCTCGTTATCTCTAGCCTGCTTCTTGCTTGCATATATATACCTGCCGCTGGAGATTTCCACTACATGCATCTGACAGAGTGGGTATTCACTTACGAAAGCTCATGCTCCTAAATGTCTGTTAGTCTATAAGGTGCCACAGGACTCTTTGCTGCTTTTACTATATTTTTGTTAGTGTATAGTTTTTTCAGTTTTACAGCTGATCTGAAAAACAAACTGTGCACTAAGTTGTAATTGTACACTAACAAGAATAGTGCAAAGTTTCTCCTCCCTCACAATCCTAGGAACACAAGCTGGTAATCCTTCCCTTTTATGCATGTTTGCTTGGATCTTGAAAAATTTAGAAGAGAGCTGTTCTTTTGAGGTCAATTTCAATACTTGGATCTGAATGTATGATGCTAGTAGGGCTTTTGAGTCAAACATTCCCCTTAGATATACACACTAAAATAAGAGTCTTGTCAAATTAATATTACATTTCCATAACAATACAGCAGAGCGACAGGTGACTGGTTGAATATTTGGCCTTAAAGTCCATCTGGAAGAAGAAGAGTAGAAGGGCTGTGACTCAGGAAGGGAGAACAACATGAAGATGCACTTTTGATATTTTAATGAATGGAGAATAGTTTTATGCCAAGAACAGTAGGACTATTTACATGAGCAAGGCAAGCAGGAGTTGGCCCTTGGTATGCAGAAAGCGTTAAATCCCATCTGAATATTTCCCTAAAAAGTGGTTGCTGTATGATTGAGCCAAAGCTATAATTTAGCTTTTCAATATAAATTGAACAGAGTCATTATTTTTCTTGTAATATGTAACATGAACAGCTGCCCTCCTTAAAATATAGGGTAAATCCTGGCTCCCGTAAATGCATTTTATCCTACCAACTCCTCAAGTAAAATTACACTATATTTTCTTTTTTTTTTCCCCCCTCCAGAGACTCCAATAAGCCTCTAGTGGAAAAACTTTCCAGCTCACATGGTAATTCTTTAAACTTCTTTATTGTTAATCCCACATTGGTCGGGACCCATATGAACAGCTATCACACAATGTCTTACCGGGGACCTCAGCAGATGCCATTAGGAATCTACTGGACAAATGGAGATGGGGATTTTTTCAAGGCCAGAAATGAAACCACAGCTTCTGACTCTTATCCTGCTACAGATAGTAGTAGTGATGACATTTTCTGTATGTCCAAATGGAATTTGAAGTTGCGAAACAGCAGTGTTGAGAACACTCTTTTAACAGAGGAAGGTGATGTTTCTGAGAGTGAAAAAACGAATGATGTTTTGCTTAGTTATTTCAAATATATGGATCTGAACTTAAGACCAGAAACTATAGAAAACACTGAAAAAGCTTCCTCCAAGCACCAAAATGAAGTGTTTCCATACCCTGATTTTCTCCCACCACCTTTCAATAACCTGGACTTACAAAAGTTGGCCTTATCAAAATGGGATGACTGGAAGGAAGTCTTTAATCCACCACCAGAAAGCTCTGTTGTGAAATTAATATCCCGTTTGCTGGAAATTGAAAGAATGCAGCACTTGACTATATTAAAAGAGAAGACAAGAGACCTGACAATATCTTCCGGTATGATGCTTGGCAGTTGGCCCAGTTCCACAAAATCCATGCATCAGTTGAAGCGATCAAGACTGTCTGACCCTTTATGTCTTCAGACATCTTTTAATCGAGACTATCAAGAGAAAAATAAATCCAACCATTCTGGCTGCTGCATGCATGAGTGGAACAGTTCAAAATCTACTTGGGAGTACTGTCATCATTGCAAATGGAGTGCTGGAACATCCTCCATTAGAAGTTCATCCACAAAGCAGCTTAGAGCATCTTGTGATGCCTTTAAAAACTCTAAAACCCCCATCATTTTAAACTCTAATATGCTCTTGCGGAGGTCTTCCTCATGCTGTGTGGCGGCACCAAGAACTCAGTCAACTATTAAATTGACTTCCCCAAAGCTGCTGCCACCAAGTACAGCTATAACCAGTCCTTTCCCTGATAAGGACAGTTTAAAATATAAACAACCAAGGACCAAAAAGAAACTCTACAGAAAAAACGTAGTAACGAGTAAGACTTTTCATTGCCAGAAGTTAAAATCTGTATCTGCTATGCCAAAGCAGAAGTACACTCACACTGACAAACAGTAATTTCTTGAATTCATACTACTCATTATGAGTGAGTCCTGCTAAGCAATCTTGTTTTATCTTGATTTTTTTCAAGTTAAAGTATTTTTAATGGTATGAGACAGAAGTGATATGAAATAGCACTTGTGACAGTTGAATCCACTTGTATTGTAGAAAAATCAAGTTTTATCCCTCTGCCTGCTGACATCTTTTACAGCCTATTTGTGTAACTTTTAAAAGAATTGGATCAATATAAGCATTCCAGCAGATCATCCCGTTCCCGAGTGCCACTATATTTTTTTAAATGTTTACAAAAGTAATATCAATAAAGTATAGTTATATTGCACTAGCACCCAGAAAATCCCACTCAGCGTCAGTGCTTCCCCATGCACTAGGTGCTGTATTAATACATGGAAGATACGGTGTCAACCATGGAGCATTCACAATCTAAGTGCAATATGAAGGGTGGGAAGAGAGAAAAATACAATTTCTATACATTTGTCATTTTTTTCTGATACATAGATTAAGGACCAATTATCTGATTATACACATGGGAAAATAGTGAAGCAAAATGAATGTAGTGCATCTCTATTAATATGTAATCACTCACTTTTTTCCTCAAACAAGGAAGTTAAATGGAACTGCTAAATTGGTGAAGTTTGCTGTACATGCCTAGAAATCAAGAAATTCTGAATTATTGTTCCTGTTGCAACCATAGTTGTCCTTGTGTATGAGACACTCCTCCTCCCGAACAAAACACCTGTGTTATCTGATACTTTCAGTGGTGCAGACTGGAAAATCTGTAGCAGTTCCATTTAAAATTCTGTTTTAATTGAAGTCAATACACTATTCCCAATGTTACTTATTCAAATATTAAGTTTGATGTTATACTACCCTAACATGTTCATTATGTGTCACAGATTTTGGTACTGACAAGTAATTGAACTATAGAAGTTGTCAGAGGGGTAAACTGGAGATATTTGGCACATGAAAAGGTAGAGGGTTGGTTACCGTATTGCTAAAATGATCAGCAGTGAAATAGTTATCAATGTTGACATTTCAAATAGCTTTAGGTTTCAGGGTTACCAGTCCTCAGTACCTCTCAGCATTAACTGAGGAAGATGGCAGGACATCAGTTTACAGTCTTCTTCACCTATTTAAGGATAATTTTCTTGATGCAAGCCCCAGAAACAATTATTTTTAAATCCCTGAAATTTTAGCTACTGGAGCTCATTTGTACAAGGGCTGAATATTACAGTCATAGAATACAATATAGCATGGTCTGTAATGCAATACATTCCTATAAGTGCTTCTCGTCAGAGCAACTTACACACAATTACATCTCAACATCCTGGAGTTCAAGGTAAACAGTAGTACAGGAGGGGAAGGAAAGCATTGATTGCCACTTTAACACCCTGATTTTAGTTGCTTATCACTTTTCAACTCTTTCCTCTTTGGTGCTGAAAGAGGAAGGGGCAGAGCACAGAGCTGGAGTCATGCATCAGCAGTCTGCTGGCAGGGCTCTTGTGGAACCCTGGGGAGAAACTAAAGCTTCTCCCCCCCCTGTAGAAATATGAAGGGAGTGCATTATCAAGGGAGCATAGCTTGAGTGAATCTGGCTTATGATCTTAACCAATTCTTATTCTCATGAGAGTTCTTGGAAGCAACTGGCTGTTCCTTCCCCCCCCCGCCCCACGATTGCTAGATCTCATGGTTGTGAGAGGGCCTGTGTAAACCACCCACTCCCACTGGTGGATTGGGCAGGATAATTATGACCCCTGTATTCAAGAACTTGAGGACTTTTCAGTCACCAACAACTTTAACATCCAGCCTTGCACCACAAACTGATTAAGACCTACTCAGCCAAGCCTGTGCAGAAGATCTTTTCAAAGTGATTAGCATTCACTGAAGTTACAATTATACACTTTAATGAGAAGATTTTTCTCCAACTTCACTGTGGAATCAAATGGGTCTGTTCTCTAGGACCTACAGTGTACTCAGTTTTGTACTAGATACACAATTAAAGATCCCAAGTACAGATAAATCCAGTTGTAAGAACACTCTCTGCATGCTCTCCTGGCTCATTGCCAGTACAGCTTGTCCCAAAATAGATTTCTTGTTTTAGAAAACTTCCTATTTAAAGTGAGCATTAAAGTATTTAGGGGCCTGATCTTGACAACGGCTGAGCACCCGCAACTCCCAGGCAATGGCTGCACTGGAAAAAAAGGGGCGCATAATATGCCAGCAGTGCAGTTCCACTAGTGGAAGCTATATGATAGAGAGGACTTTCAGATCTCTATCACCATGCTACTTAACTAATCTGCTGGTGAGCTTTGAAGTTCAAAAACAGGACCAATGATCAATAGAGAGCCAGAGTAGTGACTGGAGCGCTGTGCACTTGTCAGCTCAGCTGCTTTCTGTATCACTTGGAGTGTCGTAGGTCTCAATTGAATCAGAGTTTTGGATTGCGTGGGGATAAAAACACAAAACATCTCCTGAACTCAAAACTGACAGCAGACCCCTTCCGCTGTCTAAACAAGAAATTGTGCTCATATTGTTCATGGTGAGCAGCTCACTGCTTCTGGAACTGGTTTGTTATTACACCTGGAGAAAACAGAGTTCATATTTAGAGACAACCAGCATTTGTTACATTTTAAAAATGTAGTAGCTCAGCTCTTGTAAGCAGCAAGTGCTAAGTAATGTATCTTACAGATCAATGCAAACTGTGAGCCAGAACTCATTTACATTTTCTCCTGCTAAATCGAACAATTTCCTAACAAAGATTTATCCCAGAGGGTTTCAAATGAAATCTGTTTAACAATTTTTCAGGATAAATGTTTTGTGAGTTGAAGTATCTGCATAATTGCATTTTATTTATAAGCTCTTGAAAATGCAGCCATAAATTTTAAATCAACTTGACATGTTTCTCTGAACAAATGCTGCTAGCTGTGACAGCTGGCTGGTGGTGCATAAGGCTCATATCAGAACTCACTTAACCATTGTACCATGATTGGGTTATCAGTGACTAAGACGGAGTGATTAGAATCAGCATCTTTGAAAGGTGAGAAGCTACCAACCAGCACACCCACCTTACACGGTTATATTTAATATAAAAATATTTCGATTCAGGTCGGCTGATATTCACCCCATTCACTGAGTCAGCACAAGATATACTCATCTGCTTACGTTCCATGTAAAACTATTGGCTAGGGCCAATCTGGTTTATATTGGTAACATTTTCATTAATACCTATATATGAAATGGCCTATTACTCAGAACTGTACATGAAAACAATGAATCACTTCATCTGTGAAATTGGAAAGTTTTCAGATTGAGGGGTTCAAAACTAGTTTATAAAAGATCATTCTAATTATGAAAAAATGTTCAGTCTATCATAATATATTATTGTTAGACTTATTCTAACAAGTGCATAATTGTGTGTGTGACTGGGGGGAGGGGGAGTAGGAGAAGCATTTATATTCACTGTCCAAAGCAGCATACAACAGGAAATAGAAAGGGGAAAATCTCACATGTTAGGTGCTGTAAGTTACTGGCATGGATAGTAAAAATCCAGATAGTACACTTGAGACTTAAAAAAAGAATCACTTTACATAAAAATTTGACCCAATTTACAATCTGGTGAGTGCCTCTCTCTTTTAAAAAGTGACATGACGAACAAAAAAACAAAACAAGACGTAGATTTGGGGCCTATTTTTGTTCTTTCTGATGTATAAAGGCAGCCTGACAGGGGTTTTCTTCTTTTTGCTCTTTTCTTTTTTAAAACAGTTCAAAAACATCAAGAATATGATGTTCTCTATTCTATTTTCCTTGTTTTGCTGGAGATCTCCTTTGGAAGACTAAGATATGGCTTGGAAGCTCTCAGTCCTTCATTAAAGGGCTATTGAACGTTTAGCAAAAGAGCTCTTCTGATGGGCAAGCATTTGAGGTAAATAGGGATTTACAAAAATGAACACAAACCAAAAGTTTTATACAGTCAATAAAAAAATTACGTCTCTCTTCAATCAAATTGCACTTGTTTGGTTACTATCATAAACATACTAGTTGTCCAGTTATTCATAGTATTTCCCAGGAAAGACCCATAATGTAAGTAGTAAGGGAAAAAAATTGGGGAGGAGGCAGGGAAGGCAGCAATTTTTCTTTTAACTTCCAGATCATTTTTCATTACACTTGGCTGTTGACAAGAAATTAGAGCCATCATTCCAAATTTCAGTGTGTACAACGGTCTTGTAGGGTATTTCCTATAATTCCACAGTAGTCAAGTATTTTATTCATTAGCATACACAGCATCTGTTAAAAGGTATCTGTGAAGCTACACAAATTTTTCAGAGAATAATAATAAAACTGGACCAAATGGGTCAATATAGGTCACTAGCAAGGCCTCAAATTGGATACTTTTGATTGATAAATTTTCGAGGGGACTATCTCCATCATGTTGATTGGACCTGCCTTTGCGTGTGACAGTGCAAAATCAGACTGAAAGATGTAAAATAAAAAAATCCAGTCAGATCCAGCTGGAATTGGAGCATCTCACCCATTCTCTTCTCAAAACTGGAGATAATTAACACTGTGCCTTTATATAGAGGAGGAGAGCTAAAAATAGCATGTCTACAGCAGCACACTAGTGCTTGACTAGGTTTTTCAGAGCTACACACAGTAGTGGTGATGATATGCTAGTGCACAAGCAGACAAGTAAACAAAACAGCAAGTGTGGCTGCCTTTTGTTTTAAAGCTCCCACACTCAGTACAATGGAAACTTGACAAAAAAAGGATGACCAAGAAAAGAGAAAACAGAGACATGCTGTCAAGTACCAGCAGTGGAGAATTAAAAAAAATAAAATAAAAAATCAACCAACGCCCCCCAAATCACTACTTGGGAGTGTCACTTTAACTATACTCCTATTACATTCCTCATCAATCAGCTTGCTTTTGAACTAGAAATTCCCAGGAATTCTTGATGCTTAGTTTAGTGTAAATCCTTTTCAGATTCATTTCTAACAATGACAAAATAATTGGTAGCTTGTTGTGGACATGTTTTTATGAGACAACTGTAAATACCATCTTTCCGCCTTCAGAAGTTTGAACAAGAATTACCCTTACTGAGTCATCCCAGCAGTTTAAGAAACTGATTCAGGCTATACTGCTACATAGAACTGCTTTGGCCATGACCCTGGCTACAGTTAATTAGGATCTAGCCCTTTGATTGTTTCCTATGTTTAAAAACAAAACAGAACACTTTGTATTAACTTATTGGAGAGAAAAGCAAAGCAAGGATGGTCAGGTCACAGTGTCATAAGGAGACGAGGAAGTAGCTAGTAAGATGTGTATCTCACATTGCCTTCAATATTATTTGTCTGTTATCTAGCTATTAAGGGCCTGATCCAGCAAGTATGCATGCAACTTTACACACATGTAGTCCCATTGAATTAAAATTGGACAACTCGTGCAAAGTATGTAAGTTTCCAGAATTGGGACCTGATATTGTAAGCTCCTCTGAGCAGAAACTGTGTTTCTGTGTATGTACACATACTTAATGCATTTTGGCACTACTGCTGCAATAGAAATAAGTTTAGTTCACCCCTACTCCCGAGGAACATCTGAGCTATCAGTATTCATGTCTAAACTACATGAAACACTCAAGAATTTAGTGGAGAGGAAGATTCTGTACCATTGTGAATAGAAACAAGTGACACTGTGTTCTTTTTCAGTCATATCTGTGTGTGTGATGTGCAATAGTTTCCATTTAAAGAAAATTCAAGACAATGCTTGAGATAAATGTTAAAGCATGTGTGTTTTGGGTGCAGTATGTTGGACTTCTCAGTCACTTTTTTTTCCTTCTGAAGTTTTTAGTTTAAGACAATGCCGGCTCGTCAATTTCTTAATATTTGGGTGGCCAGAACTACAGAGATGCAGGAAACTCTGAAGTTCTAGGAGAAGCATCTGGCATCGCTATGAACCCCACATGAAACACTTTTTACTGAAAAGCTTGTTTGATGGCAGGGAAAGATTGTAGAATTTAGTAGTGGAGGGAGAAAAGTTTACATTTGGGAGTTGAAGAGTTCAGCTAAGAAGCAGAGTTGCATGACACAATAGTTGCTAAGTGCCTCTCGGTTTTGACCATCTTTTTTGTTAATTATGTTTTCTGAAGAGGTTGGTCTTAATTCTTATGTGATAGGCTTCTAGCAGATACACACATAGTTTTGTTATTTACTTTGTTTCTTCTGTAGTGTTATAGTCTTGTTTTTCCTTTATGTCATCTCTAAATATTGTTATAAATGAACCCATTATTCTATTTATAACCACAGTATCTTTGTTGCTGCTTTTAGGGAAAGTGGTTACTTGTGGTTGGTAAGATCGGACTTGGAGGCATGCTAACTCTAAATTTAAATATAAAAAAAGAAAGCTAAGTACAAGTGGAAGAGTAGCCTCCAGGGAACGGTTTCTGGTAATAGTGTTATGCAACATATATTCTTGTCCCTTCAAACCATAACTTACAAATTTTATAAAATGCCTATTTAGAAAAAACACAAAAATTGCAGGAAGTATCACAATGCTAAAATTTCCAAACATCTAACTTCTGCAGAATGCATCTAAAATCTCAGTTGATTACTCTTTAAAGAGGAATGAACCCATTGGTGGAATGCAGGATATACAGCCTGCACAGTAGAAAGTCTTCCTGGGTACAGGTGAAGTGGCAAACCAGACACACCTATAAATTAGTTATCCATCACACCTGCTCCTACTGCGGACCACAGAGCTATTGCTCAGTGTAGGTGGGACCAGGGCACTTGCATCTCCCTCATCACCTGTCAGTAAGGAAGTCCCAACAAAACTCCAAGTGTTTCATGAAATGATGTTGGTGATTCGGGCGGTAGAATTATTTCATGTAAGTATGTACCGAACTACTGCCCAGTACAGCTGGGATTCTGGAAATGTTTGGATGAGACAGAGCAGATCCTGACTACTTGCAATTATGAGTAAGCACAAAGCACTTTTCACAAGTAGTAGTATTAAACCTTTGGTGTCCTGACAACAGTCTAATTTTGCTAATTTTTCTGCCTTTCTAAACTCATTTTACAGCAGGATGGATAAAAATCAATTATTAAAAAAAACAAAGTTTTTTTGATAAAATGCTTTTTGAGGAAAAACCTATCTAAAAATAGTTTTAATTAAGATACATTATAGCTCAAAGATATCTTATGTAATAGGGATTATAAATTCTAATTCTATAGTATGAGACAATATAGTCATGTAATGTTTAAGAAAAGTTTTGTAAATGAGTTCCAATAGTTCGTGGATTAGGGACCCAAATTTATGGGGTTCCAGGGGCTTCTGTATAGATTATTTAGGTTAATCTTTCTATCTACCCAATGGGACTCAGTGCTCAGTCAAGAAGTTACCATCGGAGATGCTTAGTTTGGCAGTTCTCAAACTGTAGATTTGTCTCTCCAGAGATAACATGCTTGTTAACAGCAAAAATGTTTTTAAATAAATAATATATGGGGTGAGAAATATCAGACCTCAACCCTTTTGTCCCTCTGCAAATTTGTGTACAGAGTCAATCCCTTACCTCTTTCTAAAAGTGCAAAGTTTCAAAAAGTTCAATGAATAGAAGATTGTTGGGGGTGGAACAGATCAGGACAAGGAGAAGTCGTCTGGAGATAAATGTGGGAAGGGAGGGACAGGCAGTAGAAACAAAAGTGAAACTGTTTGAGCAGCATATTGCAGAAGTCTTGAGGTCTTTCTGAGTGTAGCCTTCATTGATTTGAGATCTACCATACCGTTCTCTCACTAGAAGGGAAAACCTATAATGGCAGCAGGCTGTAAAAGAAACTCAGTTTGGGAATATTTTAATGAAGTTCCTCTATCTGTGCGTAAGACAGGCATGCGTGCAAAATGCACACAGGGCAACAAAGAAATGCAAGGCCTAGTTGCCCGAATGAAACAACATGATAAGGAAGTGTTCCTTCTCAGGAGGAAGCTGTGTTGAAGATGATGAAAGGAAGATGTCTGAACATGTAGGATCTTCAGGTTGGAAAAACTTTTTTTATTTCATAGTTCTTTCTTAAGGACTGCCTGTCTTCCTTCTGGACTATTCTTGAATTCTCATGTTTGAGGAAAAAATATAGTTGTTACGCTATGATACTATCATTTTAGATGCAGTTGTAATAAAAAATAAATAGCTGAACTAGGCAAATCTTCCTATTACAATTTCACCTTTAAAGTAGTACTGAGTGTCAATGAATGCAATGAGTAATACTAAATGAGCAGTATGGTAATAATAATAATTAAATAACTGCACTGACTTATTTTGTTTAGGAGAATCCATCCTCACCATACAGGATTCTGAAGACCATCCACCTTCAAGATCACCATCATTTTCTATACTTTCAGAGTTATCTGCCAATGAGAGTGTTTCAGTGTGACAAAGTTCCTCCTCTACCTTGGTGGATCCTGCGCTTATTGGCGGATTTGTTCACCTCAGTGATCTTCCCCTCTGGTGGAACCCACAGTCTGGGTCAGCTCCTCCTGTGTCTGATCCAGGAGTTGGGAGGTGGGGGAACCAGGCCGCCCTCTACTTCTGGTTCCAGCCCAGGGCCCTGTGGATCGCAGCTGTCTGTAGTGCCTCCTGTAACAGCTGCTTGACAGCTAAAACTCCCTGGCTATTCGTCCCCATGGCCTCCTCCAAACACCTTCTTTATCCTCACCACAGGACCTTCCTCCTGGTGTCTGATAACGCTTGTTCCTCCTCAGTTCTCCAGCAGTACGTCTCACTCTCACTCTCAGTCCTTGCCTTCTTGCTCCCAGCTCCTCACACACGCTCCTTCTCCTCTGGCTCCTCCCTGCCTGACTGGAGTGAGCTCTCTTTTTAAACCAGGTGCCCTGATTAAGCCTGCCTTGATTGGCTGCAGGTGTTCTAATTTAAAAGTAGCTATCTCTACTGCCTTCTAGAAAGATCTTAATTGGCTCCAGGTGCCTTGAATTAACCTGGAGCAACTGCCATTTTGGTTACCAGGCGTACTAGGGATTTGTTTAGCCTGGGGCTACATAAACCTGTTTCTCAGTACTTTTACTGTAGCCATCTTCTTGGCCTTGCCCATCACATATCCCCCCCGCCCCGCTCAACACCATAGGGTGGGGCAACTTGGAACATGCCAGGCAGTGTGCTCGAAAGACCATCAGCATGCCGAGTGGTGGCATCCAGCCCGGTGCCAGTATGCGGAACTGGATAATGGTTGGAGGGACTAAGAACCACCTGGTGACCTTGCATTCTTTCCTTATTTCTCTGCATCCACTGAAGGGGTGCATTGTCAGTCACAAGAGTGAATCACTGGGCCTAAGGTAATAACGCAGCGTCTCCATGGCCCATTGACAGCAAGCATTCTCTCTCGACTACTGCATACTTCTGTTCTCTTGGGAAGCAGCTTTCTGCTTAGGTAGAGGATCGGGTGTTGTTCTTCTCCAATCATTTTGACAGAACCGCCCCCAACCCCACCTCGGAAGCATCTGTTTGCAAAATAAATTCCTTGGCAAAGTCCGGGCTATGAGGTATGGGGGTCATTACAGAGAGCTGTCCGAAGGTCTATGAATGCCCTCTCTGCTGCGTCGGTCCACTTCACCAGTCTGGACCTCGGGCCTTCACCAGTTCCGTTAGAAGACTTGCCCTACTGGCGAAGTGGGGAATAAAACGTCGGTAGTAGGCCTACACACCCAGGAACGCACGGACCTGCTCTTTGGGTCAGGCCGGGGCCAGTTTTGAATCGCCTCTAGCTTATTAGTTTGGGGGCTTCACTATACCACCTTCCTACAATATATCCCAGGTACTTAGCCTCTGCTAGTCTATGGCGCATTTAGCGGATTAGCGGTGAGGCCAGCCTGCCTTAAGGTGCGTAGTACGGCCGTTCAACTTTCTCCAATGGGTTCCCCAGTCTGGAGTATGGATGATGACATCATCTAGGTACGCGGCTGCATAACTAGTATGGGGGCACAGCAGCTTATCCATGAGGGCGCTGGAATGTAGCTGGGGCCCCATGTAGCCAAAAGGGAGGACTGTGTACTGGAAACAGCCCGTCCGGGGGTGGAGAACGCTGTCTTTTCTTTAGCTTCTTTGGTCAGGGGAATCCTGCCAATACCCTTTTGTCGGATCCAGTGTAGTCAAGAATCGGGCACTACCCAGTCAGTCAACCAGTTCGCGATGCGTGGTATGGGGTACGCATCGAATTGGGATACTTCATTCAGTCGGCGAAAATCATTACAGAATCTCATGGTACCATCAGGTTAGGCACTAGAACTATTGGACTGCACCACTGACTGTAGGATTCTTCAATAACGCCTAATACTAACATTTTCTTTACTTCAGCCCTGATTTCCTCTCTTTTGGCTGCTGGGATTGGTAGGGTCTCAGTGTTACCTTGGCTCCGGGATCGTGCGGATATGGTGAAGGTCTCAGTCGTCTGCCCCGGTTTTGTAGAGAACACATCTCGATTGCGATAATCATGTCGGCTGCCTCAACCTTTTGATTGGTCAAGTCGGGTGATATCCTCACTTGCTCGTGTAAGTTATCCTCTGGGGGAAGGGTCTCCTGGGTGACTAGCATGCCTCTCGATCATGCCAAGTTTTTAGAAGATTGATGTGGTAAATTTGCTCAGGTTCCTGCGGCCCTGTGCTGCCGCACCTTATAGTTACCTCTCCCACGGCTTCAATCACTTCATAGGGTCCCTGCCACTGGGCCAACAGCTTGCTTTGGCTGTGGCACCAGGACCATTACTCGATCTCCTGGTTGGAACCGTCAAACTTTGCTTGGTGTTATAATGGGTTCGTTGGGTCTCCTGTGCTTTCTCCAAGTGTTCCCGTTACAATGGGTGTAAGTCGAGCTATCCGATCCCTCATCTGTAGTACATGCGTCTCGACTATATTTCCTTCCGGGATTGTTTGGCTCCTCTCCAGGTTTCTCTGGCTATATCCAATATGCCCGCAGGGATGGCGCCCATTATAGTAGTTCGAATGGAGAGAACCTGTGGAGGCCTGTGGGACTTCCCGGATGGCAAAAATGAGGTAAGGCAATAGGGTATCCAGTCTTTCCCATCCCGGCTCACCACTTTCCTGATCATGGCCTTGAGGGTCCTATTGAAAGTTCCTTTTCCACAAGGCATCTGTTTGTGGGTGTATACAGAGGTCCGTAGGCTTGTACATGGAGCAATGAACAGAGATCTTTCATCAACTGGACACGAAAGGTGTCCCTTGATCAGTCAGTATCTCCTTGGGTAGCCCAACCCGGAAAAGATCTGTAGTAGCTCCTTAGCTATTGTCTTGGAAGCTGTGTTGCGTAGGGAACGGCTTCTGGGTACCGGGTTGCATAGTCTAGTACAACCAGAACATGTTGGTGGACCCCGAGCTGTCTTCTCCAGGGCCCAATCAGATCCATAGCTATGTTTTTCAAATGGTACCTCTTTATTGGAAGAGGTATCAAAGGGCCCGCAAGTGTGGGCGAGGGCTATGTAGCTGACACATCTGGACAAGAGGTGCAGTATCGCGTGACATCTTCATGTACTCCTGGCCAGAAGAACCTCCGCAGGATCCTGGCCTGGGTTTCTCTACCCCTAAGTGTCTTCCAAACAGGTGACTGTGGGCGAGGCTCAATATGGTTTTTGATGTTTTTTGTGGCACCAGAAGTTGATGTATCTCCTGCTCCTGCATTTGCACCACACGGTACAGGAGATCTTTCTTCACTATAAAGTAGGTCCTGGACCCCGGATCTTCCCTCGCACTGGTGTCTCCATCTATCTCAGCCACTTCTTTCCTGACGTTATCATATCTAGGGTCCTCTGCCTGGTCCCTCCTGAAAGTCTCTCTCCCAGGACTTAACCTGCCTGAGCTCCCAGGGGGGCCAGCTTCTGTTTCTTCAACGCTCATCACCATCATGGCTGGGGCCAGCCTCCGGCTCACCTTCCGTGTTGGTAGTTTCTCTGATGGCTGCTCGTGTCCATTCTGCCTACTAGCGCGGTCTTCTGGCCCTGGTCAGGATCCGGGTTCCCAAGCCTTCGCGGCCTTCTTTCCTTTTGTCTTCCGGGCCTTTGGGGGGCTGAGAATAGATCCTGAGAAAAACTCTGAAAACATTGGGGGTTGACATTCCCAACGATGAGTCGTTGCCAACAGGGTCCCCATCTCCTCCAGCCTCTCTAGGGGAGTAAATTATCAAACCCTGGATAGTCCCTCCCAATGACTACAGGATATGGGAGTTAGGAACTACGCCCACTGTCACCTCAATGGGGTTCCCCTGAACCTCTATCTCCACTGGGATGGTGGGTAATGACTCACGGCCCAAGCACGCATGTCACTGCTACGCGTTTGGCTTGTAGCAGCTGGCTACTTTTTTTACCAGCTTACCCGATATAAGGGTGATAGCACTCCCCGAGTCCACAAGTGCTGTAGTCTCTACTCCATTTATCTTCACCGGCCTGGTGTAGTTATGGCGGGGCTAATGCGATGCCCGCAAGTGTGGATAAGGAGCATGGACTTGCCAATCCCCCAAGTTGCATTGCATAGGCTCCTCGGTGCTGGGACACTGTGCTGCTATGTGTCCCCACTCCCCACATGCATAACATCTATAATTGTTTCTAATCATCCCCTATCATGTGGGTTAGGGGGTTTAGTCTCAGGGTTTCCCCACTCAGGGCCAATCCCTTCCTTCTGGGGTCTCCGCTGGTTTCGGCCCCCCTCTTCCTCCACCTAGGACTCCCCAGGGTTTGGCTGTCCCACATTCCAGGGCTGGGGTTGGGTGTTTGCTACGAAGGGGCTTTCCTTGGGTAGTCGGGTCAATTCCCTGGCTGTCATGCGTCTTTTCTTTCTACCAGCGTGATCATCTCATCATAGGTGGACAGATCGTTCTGACCTAACCCATTTGCGGAGATCTGGTGGCAGTGCCCTCATGTACCGGTCGATGACCAGAACCTCTAGTATCTCTTCCGGACTCCGGACTCTGTTTGCAACCACTTTCGTGCAAGATGTATGAGGTCATACAGTTGGGGACGCAGGGGTTTTGTCTTCCTGGTACCTCCACTCGTGATACCGCTGGGCCCGCACTGCAGTTGTTACCCAGATCTGGCCAGGATCTTGCTTTCAGCTGGGGTAGTCTGCTGCAGCCTCTTCAGGCAGATCATGGTAGGCCTTCTGGGCCTCCCCACCATAGGAATGGGGCAAGGATGCCAGACCACTGATCTCTAGGCCAGGCCTCCCGTAGGCTGTCCTCTCAAAGCCAGAAGGTATGCCTCTACATCATCCTCCCTGTCATTTTCTGCAGCCAGTGGCTGGCCTGTATGAGCCGCGTCCCATCATGGCCACGGTTCAGCTCTGTAAGGGTCTTTACCTGGTTTACCAGTCCCGCAACATAGCTCGGTTTGAGAAGCCTGGGTCCTGCGCTTATTGGCGGATTTGTTCACCTCAGTGATCTTCCCTCTTGTGGAACCCACAGTCTGGGTCAGCTCCTCCTGTGTCTGATCAGGAGTTGGGAGTTTGGGGGAACCCAGGCCCTGCCCTCTACTCCGGGTTCCAGCCCAGGGCCCTGTGGATCGCAGCTGTCTATAGTGCCTCCTGTAACAGCTGCATGACAGCTACAACTCCCTGGGCTACTTCCCCATGGCCTCCTCCAAACACCTTCTTTATCCTCACCACAGGACCTTCCTCCTGGTGTCTGATAACGCTTGTCCTCCTCAATCCTCCAGCAGTACACTCTCTCACTCTCAGCTCCTTGCTTCTTCTTGCTCCCAGCTCCTCACACACGCTCCTTCTCCTCTGGCTCCTCCCTGCCTGACTGGAGTGAGCTCCTTTTTAAACCCAGGTGCCCTGATTAGCCTGCCTTGATTGGCTGCAGGTGTTCTAATTAAAGTAGCTATCTCTACTGCTTCTAGAAAGATCTTAATTGGCTCCAGGTGCCTTGATTAACCTGGAGCAACTGCCATTTGGTTACCAGGGTACTAGGGATTTGTTTAGCCTGGGGCTAACATACCTGTTTCTCAGTACTTTACTGTAGCCATATGGCCTTGCCCCATCACATCAGTCATATCATGTATGTCACATAGCCACAGTATATCACCTGTAGCAAAAAGGAAAAGATCTCCATCATCCAAAAACAACCATAGATAAGTTTGTGATAAGAATCAGCAGATTACAAAGAAGTAAAATTGATGAAAAAATTGCCTTATTTATGCAACAAACTCTCGTTTCCATATGATCGAGAACCCACACTTCATTAACATGGTTCAGTCATTAAGACCAGCATACAGTCCACCCACAGAGCAGATGTCGCAGGCAAATTGCTGGATAAAGTGTATGAAAGAGAAATTGAGCAGTGTGCAAAAGGTCTAGAGGGTGAAATTGTTAACCTCAATCTTGATGGGTGGAGCACTCTCCACAATGATCCTGTTGTATGTGCTTGTGTGACAACAGAAGAAGGGAATGTCTTCTTTACAGAAACTTACAGGAAATGTGCACACAGCAGAATACTTACAAGAAGCAACAGTAAAAGCTATAACAAACTGAAAAAAAATTTAAATGTCTAGTATGCAGCTTGATCACAGACAATGCTGCAAATGTATCCAAGAGAGAGTGAAGAGAGTCCCAAGCTAACAACATACAGTTGCAATGCTCATTTGATGCACCTCCTAGCCTACCTCAGTGTTCCAGAAATAAAGGCTAATGTTGAAATTGCAAAATGCTTCTGTAACAACCACTTTGCAGCAGCTGCTCTGAAAAAAGTGTGAGGAACCAAGACATGCAAAGTGTACTGTTTTGAGCACTATATCAAGAACTGGCCTAATCTGATGACAGTTTGTGAACAAAATCGTGAAAAAATAGTGGCAATGTCACAACCAAAGTTCTCAACATTCGGCTTAAGAGAAATGTTGAACACTTGCTGAGTACCCTGAAGTCTATTTCTGTAGCCTTGAAAAAATGCAGGGAAATAGCTGTTTTATTGCTGACACTGTTGAAATTTGGAAGGAACTCAGTGAGATCTTAAAAAGAAAAATATGCAATTCCAGAGTTAAATTACAAGCATTAAAAAAATGAATGGGACAAGTACTATCTCCAGCTCATTTTCTTGCAGATATTCTCAGTACTCGGTACTAGGGTCAAACCTTAATTGCTGAAGAAGAGGAGTTGGCTATGACAGGGACATCTAGCAATCATCCCTCCATAATGTCAGCTATAATAAACTTCAGAGCTAATGGTGAACCATTCAAGAAATATATGTTTGCTGCCCATGTTTTAAAGAAAGTCACACCAGTGAACTGGCAGAAGTCACTTAAGCAGTTGGATTCAGAGACTGCAGAAGTGATCATCTCACTTTTAACAGCAGTAGCTTCTTCTGCCAGTGTAGAAGGAGTATTCTCTTCCTTTGGACTAATTCATTCCAAATTGAGAAATTGTTTGGGACCTGAAGAAGCAGGAAAACTTGTTTTTCTTTTCCAGATTATGAACAAACAGGAAAATGAAGGTGAAGACAACTGAGTTAGCTGCAGAAGCCAGTGTTTTAAGTTTCTCATGTTGACCTGGCTGACATAGTTGATTTAAATGATATATTTTTTAAAAAATTAACTATTTGTTAAAAGCAAACAAAAACAAACCTGATTTTAAAAAACTTGAATGTTTAAATTCAAATGCTTGTTTTGTTAAATTATTATATGTTTGCTGTTGATGAAAAAAATCCTGAATACGTAATTGTTGTTTTATAAATAAAAATTTAAATGTCTGTCTAGTGATCTCCTCCTAATGCAGCATAGCAAGAAAATCCTCCAAATATTAATGATTAACTTGTTAAATTGGTGATAGTTCACCTCCCAGTAACTTCATAAATATCTGCTTCAGTTACCTTTGGTAAATGAAATAACCAAACAATCATTCATTTTCTGATATAGCTGTAAAACTAATCTGAAAAGTTTTCAAAATAAAATCACTTAAAAATGTATAGTGTTACTGTCTAAAAATGAAACCATCTATCTCTGAGTTGTGAAGAATATGTATTAAGGTTATAACAACCAACAAGAATGCACTTTTATGTAGAAATCCAAGATTAAATAATCAAATCCACCCTGTTTTATAGTTTCAAAAGGATTAATTATTCTTCACTTCCTGCCCAAACCTGCATAGTATTGTTGTTTAATGTTAAGCTGTTGTAGCACATTTCATTGTGGGTGAAGTGATTTGTGTGTAAAAATAAACAAACACTCCATTTTTCAAGTACCTCGGAGGTATTTGTTGAAAGGTGCTCTATAAATGCTATCAAGCCTTTCCTTTAAAAATCTAATACACATCTACAAAAACCCTTTTTTGTTTCACTTTTCAGATCCAAGAATCACTGTCTTCAGATTCATGATTTACTGTACACCAAATGTGCAGATACCTCTCAACATGCATGCAATATTTATATCTTAAACATATGTGACTGCATGAATCAGGGTATTAGTAATGAAGCAGTTTCTCAAATTTTAAGGCCTAGCAAATCACGTCTAAAACTCAAAATACTTGGCATATCACCTGTGTAATTTTAATCAGTGTAGTTCTTTATTCGAATACACTTTCAACCAACCTGCATGACATCTGATTGTGGCTCACCTACCATCAGCAGTAAACGTAATAGTTTGAGAACTACTGAAGTGGCAAGATATGGAACTGTTCATCTTTAGTTTATCAATTAAAATCTACCCTGGGTCAATAGTAACCACTTAGTTGATGGTGTTCGTTCAGTTCGTAGTGAACAGGTATTCACATCACAACATGTATTAACTCTCATGAAAATGTTAGACAAAGTGAAAAACAGATTGCTATTTAGATGTCTATAGTATATCACAAAACACTACTTCTTCTTCTTTGAGTGCTTGCTCATATCAATTCCAATTAGGTGTGCGCGTGCTGCGTGCACGTTCGTTGGAAGATTTTTACCCTTGCAACACTCGGTGGGTCAGCTGGGCGCCCCCTGGAGTGGCGCCACTACGGCACCAAATATATACCCCTGCTGACCCACCCGCTCCCCGGTTCCTTCTTACCACCCGTGTCGTTGGAACAGTGGAGCGCGGCTTAGCTGATCTCCACCTCCCTAGCTATTCACTCGTTTCTAATACTTATTGTGTATATAGTTAATTCTCTATAGTTCTAGTTAATAGTTTTAATAGTTTCGTAAACATAGTTAGTGTATATAGTTCAGAGGGGTTCGGGATTAGCCCCTTTCCCTCACCCAGTGCCCGGGCCCATGCCTGGCTTACCAGGTTTCAAACCATGCTCAGCTTGCCACAGGCCGATGCCCACCGGAGACCCTCACGACTCCTGCCTCAAGTGCTTGGGGGAATCCCACCTCGCAGACAAGTGCCAGATCTGCAAAGCCTTCAAGCCACGGACGAAAAAGGAGCGGGACTTTCGCCTCAAGCAGCTCCTAATGGAGGCAGCCCTCACTCCTCCACCTTTGGCACTGAGTGCCGGACAGTCCGCACCAGGGAGAAGCGGCTTGTCAGCACCGGAGCACGCCGGCACCACGAAGTCCCCTCGGCACCAGCCGTCACTGGCCCAGAAACCTGCCCGGCACCGCTCCCTCTCCCCACGAGCCAAGAAGCTTAAGGCTTCTGCAGCTCTTGTATCTACACTGCAGTCTGAGCACCAGCCTAAGTCGGACCGCCCACCACCAATAACTGCCGCGGCACCGACAATCTCAGCATCGTTGATTCCGGCCTCGCAAGAGCCATCGAGTCCGGTGCCTGACATCTCCCCGGCGCACGCCACGGTAGAGCTCATAGTTCCCACCATGCTGGAGACATTCTCTACGGCAAGGGAACTGATTGCCTTAACAGAGCCCATGCTGCCTCAACCCCTGGCACCACCGGTGTGGGTTGTTCAGTCAACAGGCAAACCTGCCCTGATCAGACCATCCTCGATCGGCATCGCCAAGAGACACCACTCAAGAGCGAGGTCCCGCCAGCATTCTTAATCCCGTCACCGATCCCGGTCTCGACGCCGCTCGCAGTCCCGGTACTGCTCTCCTTCTCGGTACCGGTCGTACTCGCGGCATCGCTCGAGATCCTGCTCGCCGGCCCAATACTCTAGGCACCGATCTAGCTTCCAGCACCGTTCGCGCCGCAGCCGCTCTCATCATAGAGCTTCAAGATCCCGGTCGACCTCCTGGCACCACACCAGTCGCAGGTCCTGGTCCTACTCCCGGTACCGGTACGGAACCCGGTACTGCTCTCCAGTGCGGCACGGAGAAAGGTTTGCTGGATACAGGGATCCTCCCCAAGCGGTCTCCGCTCTGCCATGGCCATCGCAGCATGGTTCTGTGTCATTGCACGCCGATAGTGCCTCCTACGGGGATTCAGAGGTACACAGCCGAGTCCTCCATGAGACCCAAGGTCCAGACCAAGGTCCTCAACAGTGGTCCTTTTGGACGCCTTGGGCATATCACCAAGCCCAAGGTGAACCCATGGTACCATCACGCTCTGCCCCATCGGAACACTGCGCACCGGAGGCCACAGTCAGCCGCCCCCCTCCAGCGGGTACAGAGGAAGCTTCTTTGGCACCGGACTCTCAGGTCCCCCCGGACCCTGACATCCCTCCTGACCACGAGTCCATACATGAGCTACTCGTCCCGGGTCTGTTGTCTTCCTCTTCCCCAGACGAGGCGGTAGCCGAGACATCCTTATCGGGCCCGCCCCCTATTGACCTCCGATCTCACCAGGACCTTCTGAGGCGAGTCGCCCTAAATGTCAACCTCCAGGTAGAGGAAGTCCCAGAGGTTGAAGACCCGGTAATAGACATACTGTCGGCGGATGCGCCAACTCGAGTGGCTTTACTATTCATCCGCTCCATACAAGCCAAAGCGGATACCATTTGGCAATCCCCGGCATCTATCCCTCCCACAGCCAGAGGGGTGGAATGGAAGTACATGGTGCCCTCCAAGGGGTACGAGTACTTATATGTCCACCTTCCTCCATGCTCTCTGGTGGTTCAATCCGTGAACGAACGGGAGCGCCATGGCCAGCAAGCCCCCGCCCCAAAATCAAGGGAGGCTAGACGTATGGACCTGTTGGGACGTAAAGTCTACTCTGCGGGGGGCCTCCAACTCAGGGTGGCGAACCAACAGGCCCTGCTTAGCAGGTATAATTATAATACCTGGGAGGCGGTGGGCAAGTTCACTGAACTGGTCCCACAGGACTCCCACCAGGAATTTGCGGCCCTTCTGGAGGAAGGGAAGAAAGTCGCACAGACCTCCCTCCAGGCCTCACTAGATGCTGCCGATTTGGCAGCCAGAACCGTGGTCTCCGGAATCACGTTGAGACGGATATTGTGGCTGCAAGTGTCAGCCCTGCCTCCTGAATTGCAACACACCATCCAAGACCTGCCATTTGAAGGCCAGGGCCTCTTCTCTCAGAAAACAGACCCTAGGCTGCAGAGTCTAAAGGACAATCGGGTGATTATGCGTTCCCTTGGGATGCATACCCCACAGACCCAACGAAGGTCCTTCTGTAGCCAGCCTCAGCGCCCTTATCCCCCACCCAGGCCAAGATAAGACTGTGGCAGAAGGCA
The DNA here is from genome assembly GCF_003597395.2 of Chelonoidis abingdonii. Classification (NCBI taxonomy): domain Eukaryota; kingdom Metazoa; phylum Chordata; order Testudines; family Testudinidae; genus Chelonoidis; species Chelonoidis abingdonii. Next base: position 177,881,189 of record NC_133770.1, on the reverse strand, counting down.
CGGTCGTGGTAACTGCAGGCGGAAGTCTGGAACCCAAGGGGGCCACAATAACGGTCCCACCAAACTGACAGGCCCCAAACCGAACTTTTGAAGGTGTGCCCGAGAGCAGAGCACCAGTCCTTCCCCAGGATCCTTTTCAGTTTTGCAACCACCTTTCCTCCTTCCTCCCTGTATGGACCCAATTAACCTCGGATTGTTGGGTCCCACGCACGGTAGAATTTGGATACCACCTCCAATTCATTTCTCCCCCTCCCTTCCACCCCCCTTCCCCGTCCCTCTTCAGGGACCCCTCTCATGAGCAACTCTTCTGGCAAGAGGTTCAAACGCTCCTCTCGATCGGGGCTATAGAGGAGGTACTGGAGGAATTAAGGGGCAAGGGATTTTATTCCTGATATTTCCTAATCCCCAAGGCAAAAGGAGGCCTCCGGCCCATCCTGGACCTGCGAGGACTCAACATGTTCATGAAAAAGTTCAAGTTCCGCCTGGTATCCCTGGGGACCATCATCCCATCCCTGGATCCCGGAGACTGGTACGCTGCTCTCGACATGAAGGACGCATATTTCCACATCGCCATTTACTCTCCGCACAGACGGTACCTACAGTTTATGGTGAACCGCCAACATTTTCAATTTGCGGTCCTTCCGTTCGGCCTCTCCACTGCCCCTCGCGTGTTCACGAAGTGTATGGCTGTAGTGGCCGCCTCCCTCTGTCGTCGTTGAATACGTCTTTTCTTACCTAAATGACTGGCTTATTCGAGGGACCTCCGAGGCCCAAGCCACCAGGCACGTGTGTATCGTCAAGGACCTATTCAGGCGATTCAGGCGAATCTAGAGAAATCTATTCTAGTGCCCGCACAAAGAATAGAGTTCATTGGGGCCATTCTAGACTCCAAACTCGCAAGAGCCTGCTTACCACTACCCCGATTTCAGGCAATAGTTTCAATTATAAAAAGTCTCCAAAGCTTTCCGATGACCTCGGCTCGCAACTGTCTCAGCCTCCTCGGTCACATGGCCGCATGCACCTTTGTAACCAAACATGCCAAACTACGCCTGCATCCCCTTCAAACCTGGCTCGCTTCAGTTTACTGTCCAGGCAGAAATGCCATAGACATGGTGGTCACCATTCCTCAGAGCATTTTAGGCTCCCTCGACTGGTGGCTAACACCCTCCCTGGTGTGTGCAGGACTGCCGTTCCATCCGATGCAGCCCTCAGTGTCCCTAATGATGGACGCATCATCTCTCGGCTGGGGGGCTCACCTAGGCCATTTTCGTGCGTAAGGCCTCTGGTCATCTCAAGAGCTGGCATTGCACATAAACGTCCGAGAACTGAGAGCAGTCCGCCCGGCATGCCAGACATTCCAGCAACATCTGCAGGGTCGTTGTGTTTCAGTGCTTACGGACAACACAACGGCGATGCACTACATAAACAAGCAGGAGGGACTCGATCCTCCCCCCTTTGTCAGGAGGTGATCCAATTGTGGGAATTTTGCATAGCCCACACAATAGACCTTGTAGCGTCTTTTCTCCCAGGGGTTCGGAACACTCTGGCAGATCAACTCAGCAGATCTTTTCTGTCTCACGAGTGGTCGATTCGTCTGGACATTATACATTCTGTTTTCTAGAAGTGGGGTTTTCCCCACATAGAGCTCTTCACTTCTCACGAGAACAGGAAATGCCAGAGGTTCTGCTCCTTCCAAGGTCTCGCCCTGGGCTCAGTATCGGACGCCTTCCTAATCCCATGGAGGAGCCAGCTGCTTTACGCCTTTCAACCCTTCCCACTGGTGCACAAGGTTCTGCTAAAGCTCCGCAGGGACAGGACTCGCCTGATCCTGGTCGCCCCTGCGTGGCCCCGGCAACACTGGTACACCACGTTGGTGGACCTCTCGATAGTTACCCCGATCTCCCTGCCTCTTCATCAAGATCTTATAACTCAGGACCATGGCAGGCTTCACCACCCAGACCTGCAATCCCTTCATCTCACAGCGTGGCTGCTGCATGGTTAACTCAATCAGTTACGCTGCTCTGCCCCAGTGCAACAAGTACTCCTGGGTAGCAGAAAACCTTCCACTCGATCTACATACTTAGCCAAGTGAAAGCGATTTTCCTGCTGGTGTGAAACACTGAATGTCCCGCCCACGGAGGTCCCCATCCCCACTATATTGGACTACTTTTGGTGTCTTAAACAGCAAGGCCTCACTATCTCATCATTGCGAGTGCACTTGGCGACTATTTCTACTTTCCCCCCAGGCGAAGGTAGTCACTCCGTCTTCTCCCACCCTATGGTTTCAAGGTTCCTCAAGGGTTTGGAGCGTGTATACCCCCTAGTATGCCGCCCCGCCCCTTCCTGGGACCTCAACCTGGTCCTGACGAGGCTTACGTCTCCTCCATTTGAGCCATTGGCAACCTGCTCGCTCTTATACCTGTCATGGAAAACAGCTTTCCTTGTAGCCGTCACATCGGCTAGACGAGTCTCTGAGCTCCGGGCTCTGATGGTGGACCCACCGTATACGGTGTTCCACAAAGACAAGGTGCAGTTGCGTCCACACCCAGCGTTCCTCCCAAAAGTAGTATCGGCCTTCCATCTCAATCAGGACATATTCCTCCCGGTCTTCTTTCCCAAACCACATGCATCTCAACGAGAGCAGCAGTTACATTCCCTCGACGTCTGTAAGCTGGTGAAGAATGTGGTGGCTTACTTGTTAATTGGAGTTTCTGACTCAAACACATGAAATTGGTTCTCTGTATTGGCTGTCTGTAATTGCCAGGTGAAATTTAAGGTCTTGGTATTGACCTGTCAGTTTTTAAATGGGTTGGAGCTGCCTACTTGAGACCATCTCTCTCTCTAGGTGATACCAGTGGTGCAGTTTTCATTAGAAGTGGTTGAGCTGAAGGTCCCTCTGTTTATAAGAGGAGGGAGCTGCTGGAAGGGCATTGTCTGTGAAGGGCCTTGAACTTCAGAATTTATTTCAGCCTTGACCTTGGGTCAAAAATCCCCTGAGAGGAGATGGGGAGGCCTTTCATCCAGTCCGCCACTGCAACGAAGAGTTGGGGCGATCTGCGGAAGGGTTTCATCCGGTCGATATAAAAGGCAAGCAGCCAGGGTGTGGTTGGGGGCTGGGGGCGGGGCCAGGAGCTGGGGCTGGGGACACGGTGGGGCTCCCTCCCCATCCCCAATGGGGCTGGCCTGGGCCCCACTACACCCCTCTGAACATTCCTTCGCACCCCCTAGGGGATACACCCCACAGTTTGGGGACCTCTGAAATAGAGAAACAGAGAAACCAGCACAGGGCAGAGTTATGGAAGCCAAGGGAGGACAAGATTTTAAGAAAGGCATGGTCAACAGTATCTAAGGCAGCTGACAGGTCCAGGAGGACGAGGATGAAGTGAAGGCTAGGAAAAGGTCATTAGAGACTTTAGTGAGTGCTTTCAGTGGAGTGCAAGACACTGGATTGGAGAGTCAAAGATGAAACTGGAGGAAAAATGCCAGAAAAAGATAGTAAAGAGCACATGCAATGAGCTTAGAGATGAAAGAGAGAATGGGTGTTAGTTGGAGAGGCAAGTGGGGTTAAGTGTGGGATTTTTTTTAAGATGGGAGAGACTACAGCATGCTTGTGTTCTGATGGGAAAGAGCCAGAGTAGAGTTTGATATTAAGGGGTGAGGGAGGATATGAGAGTAAGTGCGAGGAAGATGGAGCTTACTGAGGCAAGTGGAGATGTTAAGAGGAGGGAAGGCAAGCTGAGGGGAGGGGGAAGGTCATGTCGTATTTTGTCAATTCAGGGCTCCAGGCCAAATATTAGAGATATAAGCATTCTAGTACAGTAACTCCTCACTTAACGTTGTAGTTATGTTCCTGAAAAATGCGACTTTAAGCAAAACGATATTAAGTGAATCCAATTTCCCCATAAGAATTAATGTAAATGAGGGGGTTAGGTTCCAGGGAAATTTTTTTCACCAGACAAAAAACTATATATTATATAGATATATACACACAGTATACGTTTTAAACAAACAATTTAATACTGTTTACAGCTATAATGATTGTGAAGCTTGGTTGGGGTGGTGAAGTTAGAGGATGGAAGAGGGTGGGATATTTCCTAGGGAATGCCTTGCTGCTAAATCAGTGGTTCTCAAACTTTTGTACTGGTGACCCCTTCTACACAGCAAGTCTCTGAGTGCAACCCCCCCATATAAATTAAAAATACTTTTTTATATATTTAACACCATTATAAATGCTGGAGGCAAAGCCGGGTTTGGGATGGAGGCTAACAGCTCATGACCCCCTATGTAACAACCTCATGACCCCCAGTTTGAGAACGCCTATGCTAAATGATGAACTAGCACTCGGTTGAGCCCTCAAGGGTTAACATGTTGTTGTTAATGTAGCCTCTCATTCTACAAAACAGCAGGAATGGAGAGGAGGGGAGATAGCATAGCAGACAGAGACAGACACACACCCTGTGTGTGGGAGAGAGAAATGCACACTGCCCCTTTAAGTAAGCTGACCCACTCTTAAGTGCATTGTCTTTTGAAGTTGATCAGGAAGTTGAGACAGCACCTGGGGCAACAGCTGCTTTCTGTCTCTCTCCCTCCGTGTCCCCTCCCTGCTCTATATGGAAAAGAAGGGGTAAGCGGGGTGTAGGAGCAGCGGGGAGGGGGACACCCTGACATTAGCCCCCCCAACTCCCACCCCGCACAGCAAGCAAGAGTCTCTGAGAGCAGCTCCAAGGCAGAGGGCAGGAGCAGCACATGGTATTGGGGGAAGGGAGACAAAAGCTAGCTTGCTGGGCAGCTGCAGCACAGGGAACTTAGGGGGGCTGCCGCTCCACCCTAGTTCCAAGCCCCCACCAGCTAGCTGCAAGGGGGCTTCTCTTCCTGCAAGCAGTGGACAAAGCAGGCGGCTGCCAAACGACATTAGAAGGGAGCACTGGAACTTTAAATGAGCATGTTCCCTAACTGATCAACGTAACAACCAAACAACATTAACCGGGACGACTAAGTGAGGAGTTACTGTACAGTCAAAAATAAATACAGACTCATCAAAATTAGGAAGTGGGGAAAAAGTCCACCCTAGCTGCAAACACCATCCATTTGCAAGTAGATTCCAGTCCAGACTGCACACTTCCTCCTCAAATGCCTCAAAATGTTTTTTTGCAACATGCCCTGAAGATCATCAGATTTGGGTGATTTTTGACCCAAGGTCAAGGCTGAAATAAATTCTGAAGTTCAAGGCCCTTCACAGACAATGCCCTTCCAGCAGCTCCCTCCTCTTATAAACAGAGGGACCTTCAGCTCAACCACTTCTAATGAAAACTGCACCACTGGTATCACCTAGAGAGAGAGATGGTCTCAAGTAGGCAGCTCCAACCCATTTAAAAACTGACCGGTCAATACCAAGACCTTAAATTTCACCTGGCAATTACAGGCAGCCAATACAGAGAACCAATTTCATGTGTTTGAGTCAGAAACTCCAATTAACAAGTAAGCCACCACATTCTTCACCAGCTTTACTTTTAAGTTGATTTAAGGTATTGTCCCATCTAGATTACATTGCTTTAGCGTAACCTCAAAGTGACATGGTGAATAAGATCTGCAACCAAGAGAGTTCGAACTTCTTGGCTAGATGAAGACAGTCAGCCATCCTGTCCAAGAAGCTAGTGAATCAACAATACACTTAAAAACAAATGGCAAGCACAACCCCTGAATCAGAGGCAACATAATCCTCACCATTTCATCAGGCTGCTTTTCCCATCCTACTATCTTCATGCTCTTATCCTGATTAAGCTACAGCCATCAATCTTAGTCACTAACATGGTCCCCATGAGAGTAATATAAATGTTAATGTGTTTATCCTCACAAAATCCTGTGCACTATTACCCTATTTTACAGATGGGGAACTGAGGCACAGAGACTAAATGACTCTTGCCCAACGTCACAAAGAAAGTGTGTGATGGAGCAGGTAACTGAATACCTCTGGTACCCCAGTTGTTGATACTGGCCTAAACTCTAGCAGAGAAAACGGAATCTGAAGCACTACATTGGCATGTTATGATTTAGTGCAGAGGTGGGCAAACTATGGCTCGCGGGCCCCTCCTGCCCGGCCCTTGAGCTCCTGTCCTGGGAGGTTAGCTCCCAGCCCCATTGCTGCTATTCCTGCTCCCCAGAGTCTCTGCTCACCCTACCGCCGCCATGATGCTCTGGGTAGTGGGACTGTGAACTCCTGGGTCAACGCAGCTGCAGAGCCCGGCCTGACCTGGTGCTCTGTGCTGTGCGGTGGCATGGCTGTCGCTCTGCTAGCCACCAGTGCTCCAGGCAGCGTAGTAAGGGGGCAGGGAGGGTTGGATAGAGGGCAGGGGAGTTTGAGGTGGTGGTCAGGGAACAGGATTGTGGATAATGGTCAGGGCAGTCAGAGGGCGGGAAATGGGGTGGGGGTTGAATGGGGGCAGGGGTTCTGGGGAGGCAGTCAGGAAGGAGAGGAGGGGTTGGATGGGGCAACGGAGGTCTGGGAGCAGTCAGGGGACAGGAAGCGGGGGAGTGTGGCAGGGAGGGTTGGATAGAGGGCAGGGGAGTTTGAGGTGGTGGTCAGGGAACAGGATTTTGGATAATGGTCAGGGCAGTCAGAGGGCGGGAAATGGGGTGATCCTGATTAAGCTACAGCCATCAATCTTAGTCACTAACATGGTCCCCATGAGAGTAATATAAATGTTAATGTGTTTATCCTCACAAAATCCTGTTCCCTATTACCCTATTTTACAGATGGGGAACTGNAGGGGGTTGAATGGGGTGGCAGGGGGGCAGTCAGGGGCTGGGCTTCCAGGGGCTGTCAGGGACAGGGAACGGGGGTTGGATGGGGCAGGAGTCCCAGGGGGGACTGTCAGGGGACGAGAAGCAGGAAGGGTCAGTTGGGGGTGGGGCTGGGCCATGCCTGGCTGTTTGGGGAGGCATAGCCTCCGCTAACCGGCCCTCCATACAATTTTGGAAACCTGATGTGGCCCTCAGGCCTAAAAGTTTGCCCTTGATTTAGTGTATGCAAATATTTGAAAAAAGTATTTAAAAGCTTTATATTATCAACTTTATAAACAGAGCAAAAGTAAAAAACACAAGATGCAAATAACTTCCAAAATCTTATTTTATTAACTTGAAGCAATTGCCACTTTGAACATTTGCTGCTATAACGATGAGTTACAGTTGGTGACTTAATACACTGTAGAAGATTACGTTATATCTCCTGTATTCTCACAGAATGATCAGCCTTCTGTGTATGGATCAATATATTCAAAGGTTCTTCAGAGGTTTACTGCCACTTACCCTGTATATGGACAGAAAAACATTATTAAAAAATGTAATGATTCAAAATCAAAATTCATTTAACAAATTTATTTTAAAATGGTTTTAAATTTTGTCAACCTATATGTATTCACCTAAGCAACATACATAACAAATATAAGTAGTAAAGAGATTTTTTAGTATACATCTCCAGTGCATTTAATTCGCATCTGGGGGTCCAGATTCAAAAGCACTTTCAGTTTGTTTTTTGTTGATTTTCAGTCACCATGAGACACAGATCATGGGTTAAATGCTTGGGTTCAGCCAAGTTTCACTTGGCACCAGACCCGAGGTGTGGAGGCAGCAAAAACAGCTGCAAACCACCCTCATCCAAAAGCCAACTGCGAATGGCAGCTTCAGAGATTCTTCTATTTTGTACCAGTTTGCCACAGCTGGGAATCAGCAGAGTTCAGCATCACTCCATTCACACATCCAACTCTCCCCTACACCAAGGGTTGAGAGGGAGAGGGGAGGCAAACAGGTAATTATGTCTCTACGCCACTCAGGAATCTTCCATGCTGGGGGAACCATTTGGCTTGATGTTCAAGCCAGAATTACAACTCCTTTGTTCTGCCAGAAAAGCACAAAGGGAGCTGGAGGAGGGCCAAGGACCAGGATCCACTTGTTTTTCAACAATTTCTCATAACCCACCCCCCTAGTTACAATGTTTGGTCTGTTGGCTAAAGGTAAGTAAGAGATAGTATTAGCATTTATAATGCACTTGCTACAATAAAATATGGGAACAAAATTTTATATCCTCTGCTAGTAAAATCATAAAAACGTCAGTGATGCTAAAATATATATTTTTTACTGACAAATTTGGTTGACTCTTTCCTAAAGGAAAAGTATCACCCCCAATATTTCTCTTATTAGAAAAAAGTTACAGATACCGTATTGTGTATCTTCCTACATTTGATCACAACAAAATCACATTGACCAGAAATGAAACAAGCACATCATGAATATAAATACCATCACAACAGGACTATTCTTAGAATTACCAATAGTGCTAATGAATGCTGTAAACAGAAAGATTAGACAGAAAACATGAAAAATATTTTCATATCTTTTATAGGACAGAAACCTTTGTTCATGTCTTCTGATGGTCGTCATCTTCTTTTGAGCTGCACCTACAACACAAAGAACAAGTAAACGAGCAACTTTATTCTTCTTTAGAATAGTTTTTAAAAGTTCTGTAGGTATAAGGTGCATTGTTTCTATTGGAGCTGACAACTCATTTCACGATTCTTAAATAGGGATACAAAATAATGGTCAAAATCAACAGAAACAATAGGATTTCACTACATCTGTGTAAAATTGCCACCAGAACTGCTGAATATGTTATAGGCATCACCATAACAGTGCAAATTTCTTTGTGTGAAATTAGCTAACAAGTATCTATCTAGTTCTTCATTTCAGTAGGAGTGAAATCTGCATTCTATTTCCTGTATGAACAAGAAACTTAATACGTTGAAGTAGGAACAGATTTACTTTTCATCAAAAATTAAAATAAAAACTGAGAAAAGACAGGTTGAAGGTTCAAAATAGGCATGTAACATCACCCATCACCTGCCTGCTTTGTAGTTCATTACATCTCCTTGGTGGGGAACACCCCACCAGCAGAATGACTGCTTAGTCTCATTTTCCATCCTTGATTGCACTAAGTGTGCATGTTTGTGCCTAGATGGATAAAGAAGTCCTATTTACAATTTGAAAAGGGTATTACAAAAAAACTCTAAATCCCTGTTTTTTCTATACCTTTTATGCAAATAATAAATGGAAATAAAAAGATGCATTTTTTACTGTCTCAAACTATATTTAAAACAGCAGTATGGATTGGGAAAATTTGATTCTGGATTCTTCATGTTGCATAGCTCACTCAAATGTTTCAAACTATTTTTAACTTGTTGCTAAATGTTTATCTACACATGCTGTCAGAAATAACCTTGTTAGGAAGGTGAAGTTGGTGTCTCATCAAATCAGACCCATGGAGTAGGCGTAGAGTGGCCTGTGCCTCGCTTTCCTTTCTCTCTTTCAGCACCATCAAAAGGAAAAGTGAGAAAAATAGCACAAACATTAGTTAAAGCCTGAATTCAATCATACATCCTACAGGAATAATTTCATAACAATGAAAGCAGATAGACAGTATCTGTAGGTTTTTGGTTTGTTTTCTTTTACAATGATGATAATTACAGATCTAATTAATATCGCCTTCCAAAGATCATAACTTTTAATAATCCCTTTAATTAAAGGATTTACAGAAAAATGAAGGGTTTCTTCTTATGTATTACCTGATTTACCAGCACTGAAGACAAAATCTTTTAAAAATGGCTACAAATGCCTTGTTCACAAAAGACTTTATTATCTAATGATGCATACTGAAAACATACAGAAATCTGCATGGTCCACTTTACATGCAGCAGAACAATCTTCACTTTACAATAAGTGAGTGTCAACTGTTTTATGCAAGAGACAACACTGTCACATTTCTTAAAGAAAAGCTTCATTTACAAAAGAAATAAAAGGTAAAGAAGCAATTACCGCTTTTAAAAAGCAGCTGCTTTGTTCAAGAGTGGAAGGTTTATGCCTGTATTGAAAGACAACATGATCACAAATAATGAAAACAATGAACAAATGAAACACTTTTAGCATAAAGCAGTACATTTTCAAAATGACATACAAATAGTTAAAAATTTCATTATATTGTCTATCTATCCTTTAGATATAAGGTCTTTCAGAATCAGATCCCAACATATGTAATTAGTAAATGAAAACTTTTCTGTTAAGTATTGGTTCTATGTCATAGTGAACTATATTTAACAAAATGTATACCAAGTCTATAGCAAGTTGATTAAAAAAATTAAAGTAATAAGAACAGTACACTGAAGGCGCTCTATCCATCAAGTGCGCATTCTCCAAATTTTAAATGTGATGAACTGAACAGAAGTCGTAACTATGCCACAGTTGCAATGCCAGAAAATAAAACATCATTTATCAAACATGCAGGGAATTCTGCCATAAAGCTATTGTCTCTCATTTGTCAGTTGTTCCAGTAAAATAACATCTTAAACACCGGTGATGTTGATGGTTTAGCTTACCTTCAGTGTACTGAAAGTTGTACACAACCTGCTTTAAAAGAGGAGACCATCCCTGCAGGCAGGCTCAAGAAGGAACAGACCCCCTTCGGCACTGACTACACCAAGGGCATGCTGCTGTGGCCTGCACACACACACCTAGGAAAACGTGAATATAAACAGCATTTATGCTGGCCATTTTTTAAAGACAAAAATGAAGCCAAGTCTGTTAAGAACAAATCAACCACCCAGTATTACTGTTCTTTTATAACAAGCTTTTTTTTTTTTTTTTTTTTATAATATATGAACTGCAACCATATACATTAGCATTGTACTTGTGTGCAGTCTTGGCAATTAAAACAGTTCTACAGTGAAAATTTTCACATAAGACACAAACAGAATTACTCTACCATTTCTAAAAGAAATATCAGCCTTGGTGTTAATTCAAATATATCATTCTTCCTCAACTTTGCAGGGGGAAATATATATGTTTATATACATTAATAAACTGCTGTGAAATTTCTTCAGTCTTTGTATCTTAACTACTCAAACCCTTTGGACTTCTTCATCTGATTTAAATTTTTTCCTGGATGAAGGCGTGTTGCAGAGCCTGGTTGATGCTAATCCGTTTGGCTGGGTCTAACATTAGGATCTGGTCCAACAAGTCCTTTAGCTGATGTACTTTTTTCCGCTGGTCTTCAGGGAGTCGTTGGCACCCAATCAAGTCTGCTAACAGGTCCTTGGTTGGATTAATGGTGCTCATGACAGTAACTTTTTCCTAATATAAAAAGAGCAACCAACATTTACTTCTATATAAATTAGCACTGTTAATAAAACCACTATGAGCACAATAAGAAGCACATATTCCAGTTAAAGAACTCTCTCTCTCTCCACTGTTATTCCTCCTAAATTTACTGCTGTTCAACACATATTTAGTGTTGTAACTCTTATTACTGTAAATGTTATTTAAAGAAATACTGAAAACTGAAGACTAATAAATGTGCTTTATGCCAAATGCATTCATTTTCTTGCACATCTCATTTAAGACCTGCTTCTCTACATTTGAGACTCAGTGGATTAGTATACTGAGAATTCTAAGTGAGAGAGCATGTTCTATATTTGCCAATTTGATGCATTTTTACGGTGCACTCTACTGTTCAATGGTACACATTATAATCCCTAAGAGGAGAGCTACCCTAGAAAATTACATTGGTCTAAGTTGCGTTGGCATATAGCCACCACAGTCATTTAATTGTTTTTGCAGTCCACACTACGCTCCTTGTGTTGATGGTGCATGTCCTCACCAGAAGCGCTTCTACTGACTGTATTGTCAGTGTGGAGCACTGTGGGATGGCTTCTGAAAGCCAGTAACAGTCAATGTAAACAACACAGTGTTTATATTGACACTGCATCGATCTAACATCAATACTGACTCTATGGGTATGTCTACACGTGGGTAGCGATCCGTTTATCGGGGATCGATATATCGCATCTCATCTAGACGTGATATATCGATCCCCGAATGCGCGCCCGTCGACTCCGGAACTCCACCAGGGCGTGCGGCGGTAGTGGAGTCGACAGGGTGAGCTGTGGCTGTTGATCCCATGCTGTGAGGACGGGAGGTAAGTCGGAATAAGATACTTCGACTTCAGCTACGCTATTCCCGTAGCTGAAGTTGCGTATCTCTTATTGACCTCGCCCCCTAGTGTAGACCAGGCCTACGCCTCTTGTGGAGATGGAGTTTTTAAGTCAGCATAGTGGAGCAGTTATGTTGATGGGAGCAAAATTCTAGCATAGACACTTACGTAGTTAGATTGACATAAGCTGCCTTGCGTCGACCTAACTTTGTAGTGTAGACCAGGCTTAAGGGAATATTATATAACAAACATTTCACATAAGAGATGCACATTTTCTAATTTTAACAAAACAAAGGAATGCAGCAGCATTCAGATTTATTCATAATTTCAAGTTAAATTTATACAAGGTTAAATTATATGAAGGAGTGTACTCAGTTTATGATTGAGAATAACCAGATTTTTTTTTTAAACAAATGCAAAACCATAGGGAAATTCCTTGTTGCTAGAACATTATTTAACCTATCACAATAAACTGTCTGCATTCTGCAGGAAAAAAAATATTTTCAACAGCCTTCACAATGTATCCTGGTACTAGTTAGAACATTAATTAATAGGCCATTAATTACTGAATTTCATAACTAAAACATTATTACAGTTAAACAACTTTTTAAAAAATTACAGTTCAGTTACTTCATTTAAGACTTACCCTTTCTGTTACTTTGTCTACTTCTATATACATGAAGTTGAGATTTTGATCAAAGTGTTGATCTTTGAATACACCTTTTCGGATCATCTGAAAATAAAACAGGGGCAGGAGTTTTGTAAAGTTCTTTGACTTGAAAACTTCAGATTTTAGACTTATCATAATGGAAGATTATATGTACTGACTTACAGTAATATGAATTACTTAATACTTTTAACAGTCTTTCAGAGACCAGTAAGAAATTACTAGAACGTAGGAACAGCCATACTGAATCAGACCGATGGTCCATCCAGCTCAGTATCCTGTCTTCTGACAGTGGCCAATGTCAGGTGTTTCAGCTGAACAGAACAGGTAATCATCAAGTGATCCATCCCCTGTCGCCCATTCCTAGCTTCTGGCAAGACTAGACTGAATAAAATGTCACTCAAACCAGTTGGTAACACACACAGTTATCTTCCATTTACTTACGTGTTTTATTTTTTCAGGTCAGTGTCTAAAAGAGGTTTCTGCTTTCACTTAACACTTAGTCTATGAAAAAGAAGTCATGTACTTTCACGTCATAGAATTTATAATCAATACAAATTCTACAGTCAAAAGGTTGTTGGCTGTTAAGACATCAGACCAAATTCAGTGTTTACTATGATGCCCATTACTGCAATTTCATATGAGATTTTAAACAGTTTACACATTTCTTACCTTGTTTGGCATCTTTCCTTTGAGGTCCATGGCAAGTTTCAGCATATGGTTATTGGTTTTGCCAGGAAACAGTATTTTTCCTGTATAAAGTTCATATAACGTGCAGCCTACTGACCACATATCTATACCATAATCATAGATTTTGCCTATAACTGAAACAGAAGAGTTTTTTGATTACATCAGTTAATACCACAAAAGCAGGCATAAACATAAAAGACTACAAGAGTAAACAGATACTGTAAACCCTGATTTAGGAGCTACCTTAAAACTCATATTCCAAAGAAGAGTAAAGTACCAAAGAAAGAGAATGAAAGTCTTTCCATTTTCCCATGACAGTGTGCTTTAACTGTAACTTGCCCTGGCCACCACAAAATAAAAAATAGTGAAAACTGTCAACCGAAATTCCCTCTCCCCTCCCCCCCAGAAAGGTCATATGAACTTCTGATCAGCAAAGTCTGTCTCTTCTGCCTTTGCAACATCCCAAATCCCTACTCCACTAGGACCAAACAATGAGCATCTCAAGCTCTCTTTCACCAAATACTAGTGTGTTCTGCTACTGACATACCATGGGACTGGCTACATTAAGATTATTGTTTTAACTTTGATTTTAGTTTTCAGATTATCTATGAAGCATCAATATTCCGAATACATATGGACATGTATGATAATTACCAGTCAAGTATTTACATAATTTAAATACAGAGAGAAATACCTCAGATAAACTTACTAATTTCAGGAGCTCGATAAAATCTACTGACAAGATATGGTGTGATGTCATTATCTGCAACATGTGAAGCTGATCCAAAATCACAAAGCTTTAATATGGTTTTAGATTCATTCACCTGCAAATTAAATAAAAACGTTACTGGCACAGTGACAGTACACAGATTGTCAAAGATGCTGTGATAGTACACAAACTGTCATACACCAGTAACAAGACAATATCAAATCATCCAATAATCCCCTTAACTAACTTTAATATTTATTCCTCTCACTCTATCTTGGTTCCTTGTATTCTAATAAAACTATAATATCCTCTTAAACTGGAAATGACAATGAATTGCACAATGTCATAAAAACGACTGAATTTAAAATTCATTTTTAACTGATCAATTTGACTAATTTTAGTTTGTCTATAAACTGAGAGACCGTTAAATAACATTTCCAAATTTATATTGTCTCTCTACTTATATCAAATGCATGTGTTACTAGCCCAGCAAAAATAATGAGTTAACATGACTGACAAAAAAAATTAAAACCATGGACAAATATGTCAAAGAACTGTGTGTTCATTTTTATTTTTATTTTTTAAAGATTCTTTTATGTACACAGTTAAGAATGACACCTGGTAAGAAAGGCTGGAATCTGCTCCCCAGGCTGCCATTCATGAGCCCAAACAATGTGCAGGATTAATAAGTGAAGACTATTTACATTCCAATGTGTCTTTCCCCTTCAAAAGAAACACATACACAAATTCTGAGCTGAGGCAAACTCAGAGTGCACCTCCCCCAAATACAGAACCAATACACATTTCAAGTAGTAGCAGAGTCCTTGTCACTCTTCCCCCAGTCATCAAAGAAATGGCTCTTTGCCATATCTGGCTTGATCAAAAGTTGGCCATATAAAAGGTCCTGAGGATCTGCTAAATCTTCCCCAATCTACTTCTCTAGAGCAAAGTTCCTCAAACTGGGGGTCCCAACCCAAAAGGAGTTCACAAGGCTACTGTGGAAGGGGGTCACAAGATCACCTTTTCCCTTGACTCACAGCTAGGCAGCCAAAAGCAGTGGCTGCTTGCTGGCCGCCCAGCTCTAAAGGCAGTGCTGCTGCCAGCAGCAGTGCAGAAGTAAGTGGGGGAATGGTATGGTCACTTAGCTCTATAGGGATATCCAGTAAAAGTTATGTCCAGTACCAAGAGTAGGGTGGCAAGGGTAATCACAGCCTGAAATATTTTCAAAGGGAGGCCCTGCAAAAAAAAGTTTGAGAATCCCTGCTCCACAGAATTAGACAGGGTAGCAGCCTGCACAGAACTAGACAACATTCCCTGTCTGAAGATCAGTCCAGAATGTGCATGTAATGAAGGCACATCATTTTCCACTCAGAGCCCGAGTGAGTCACCTCTGCAATGCAGCCAAGTTCCAATGATTCCAAGGAAAGAGCAACCAAAAGTCACTTCCATACCTGGATAGTATGAGCTGCAGCACTCGGCTCTATTGCCAAACCAGAGAGCTGGCTAAAATTCTCACTCTCTAAATCTGGTATTCATACATCTACTTCCTGTGTCGGTAATAGCAGCAGAGAATCCTGTGGCACCTTATAGACTAACAGAAGTTTTGGAGCGTGAGCTTTTGTCGGTGAATACCCACTTCGTCAGACGCAGGTAGTGGAAATTTCCAGGGTAGGTATATATATGCTAGCAAGCAAGCTAGAGATAACGAGATTAGTTCAATCAGGGAGGATGGGGCCCTGTTCTAGCAGTAGAGGTGTGAAAACCAAGGGAGGAGAAACTGGTTCTGTAATTGGCAAGCCATTCAAGTCTTCACACGGACTCCTCCTGAGGTTGAAATGACAGTCTGGACCATACATTGAATGCTTCCGCGACGTGCACCGCAGAAATCGTGGAAAACAACAGCGCTTGCGCTCATAACCTAAGTCTTGCAGAACGAATGCCATCCACAGCCTCAGAAACCAACCTGACAGTTATCATCAAAGAGCTGATAAGGATGGTGCTGTTGTAATCATGACAGGTCTGATCTACCAAAAGGAGGCGCCAGACAATCTCTCATTACCAAATTCTACAAGGCCACTCCTCAGATCCCGACTGAGGAATACACTAAGGAACTGGCACCATCTACTACAGGAACTCCTCTACACTAACACAGAACAACTCAGCATACCCTTAGAGCCCCGCCAAGGGTATTCTATCTACTGACCCAGATCTCACAAACCTGATCTGGACGCCCCCATCATGCTCGGCATTGCAACTCTCCACTGAGGACTGTCTGGAAAATATGTGGACTCTCTACTACAGACCCTATGCACCAGCACTCCCCAGCTATCTCCGTGACACCACTGATATTCACTGGGACTACAAGTCATTGGTCACCTCCCAGAAACACCATCCTAGCCACCATCGGTATTAGAGCGCTCCTCCTACCAACATCCACAGCACAGAGGAATAGACAAGCGGTCACGAAACAGTATCCTGATATGCCAACAGCACAAAACTGCTGCTGAGCTCTGTGCCTTTATACTCACACACAACTCATTCAAGTTTGATACAATATATATATCCAGATCAGTGCACTGCTATGGGCACCCGCTATTGGCCCCAACAATACGCGCAATATTTTTATGGCGACGCTGGAACAGACGCTTCCTAGCTCTCGTCCACTCATGCCCTTCTCTACCTACGCTACATTGATGACATCTTCATCATCTGGACCATGAAGAATGAGACTCTAGAAAAATTCCACCACATTTCAACATACTTCCACCCACCATCAACCTCAGCCCTGGACCATCTACACAGGAGGTCCACTTCTAGACACATGTGCAAAAAGTGATGGTCACATTAAACAACGCCCAATATCAAAAACCTTGACCGTATGCCTACTTCATGCCCAGCTCCATCCCGCACATCACACGATCCATTGTCCTACAGCCCACGCACTGAGGTACACCGCATCTTGCTCACCCCTCAGACCAGAGACCACCCTAAAAATTCACACCAAGCATTCTCAAACTACAACACCCGCACGAGCGCGCAACATCAGCAATCACCAAGCCGAGTGTACCCAGGACCTCCTATGCAAACAAATACCCAAGAAAGAAACCAACAGGACTCCACTGGCATCACAACACCCCCAGCCTAAAACCCATCCAACGCACCATCAGGGATCTACAACCCAATCCTGGACGATGATCACAACTTCCACCAGGTCTTGGGTGGCAGGCCAATCCTTGACCGACAACAACTGCCACCTGAAAATGTATTCTCACCAGCACCCTGCACACCATACCATAGTAACCTCTACCTCAGGAACTAATTCCATGCTACAAGAAAAAACTCGGAATGGCCAACTGCTGCCCACATATCTAAACCAGCACACCAATCACAGGACCCTAAACAGATACCCATACCATCACACTGGTTTCATTCACATTAAGCACGTCCCACCAATGTAATAATACGGCCATCATATGCCAGCAATGCCCTCTGCTATGTACAAATAAATTGCCAAAACGGAACAGTCACTTACGGAAAAGGAAAATGACAGACAAATAGATAATCAAGAGAATGGAATGGCAATATACAAAAAACCCTGTAGTTAGAAGGCATACTTCAAACCTTCCCTCGATCTCCTGGCCATACCCCACCCGTTTATAGCAGAGCCTTCAAGGTGGTCCAAATAAACCTACTGTGTGCAGCAAAAAAATTCAGACCAGAACGTTCAAAGAGAAACTGCTGAGATTCAGTTCATCTGTAATTTGGACAAGAACCATCAGCTCTGGACTAAACAAGAACTGTGAAGGCTGCCAATTAACAGACCAGTTTCTCGCTCACTCCCTTGGTTTTCACACCTCTACGCTAGACAACAGGGCCCCATCCTATTCCTGATTGACTATCGTTATCTCTAGCTTGCTTGCTAGCATATATATACCTGCCCCTGGAAATTTCCACTACCTGCGTCTGACGAAGTGGGTATTCACCCACGAAAGCTCACGCTCCAAAACTTCTGTTAGTCTATAAGGTGCCACAGGATTCTCTGCTGCTTTTACAGATCCAGACTAACACGGCTACCCCTCCGATACTTGTGTCAGTAATAACCATGCACATCGGAATTAGTAGTTATTAGCTAATTAATATTACATAGTTCATGTCATTTTTTGGGCAAATATTCTTATAGCTGGAAACATATAGCCTCTATTAGATTACCACACCACCAATAAGTCTTAAATACCTCATACGCAAATAAAATGAATCAACTATAAGCACTGGCCAAAAAAAGAAATATTCTAGAAAGTTCTACACTGTTTGGAATAGAATTCATGCCGCCAATATGAAGTTAGAACATTTGCTGAAGTCGTTTATGAACATAAATATTCATTTTGTATATACTGTAATAAAATTTAGAATCTTTAATATGAAAAAATATTCTAGTAGGACATATGTTCAAGTAGTCAGAAAACATGTTATTTTATTATTTGTTATATTATTCAGCTTTCACAAGTTGAACAGCCAGTTGCTAAGATTAAATCAATGCACTTCAGTACTTTTCACACATGTTTAAGTGTGAGACCTCACTGTACTCCAGAGCTTAACTTTAAGTCACTTGCCTCTGGAATTTTTTGATGGCGGGATTTTTCTAAGAAAAAAGGAGTAGGGTTGCATGTGCACGTAGTTTCTGTTTGTAGAATGAACGGAAAAGTGAAAACTAACTCATACACTGAAAAAAGCAAAATTCTAAATTGAGCCAGAACTTCTAGTATGACTAATGCAAAAAACACCAAAGGGGAAGAGCATACAAGAATTTTTCAAGTTGTATTCAGAAATATTTGCAAAAGCTGGAGAAGACCCTGAATAAACTGAAGATATCATTATAAAGGTGAGAACTTTATTTTTCTATTAGAACATATTGTCCTACATGTGTGTAAATGGCTAGATGCCATAGAGAATTCCTTTTATCAAAATGAGGATCACATTGATGGCTTGGATCACTGTAGTTGTAGGAAAGCTGTAATTTCTAGGGGTTGCTGACAACTCAAAAAAGGACATTACATTTTTTTTTTTTTAAATGATACTTGGATGTGAATTGAGGCCTTAAGATCTTTCACAGTTTGATTTCCTTTTTTAAAAAGAGTGCACTTAAGGCTTCTTGGGCAGAAGAACTGAAAGACAGAATGCTTATTTTAGGATTCCTTACATAAAGCCTTTGTTTTTCACAACGAGATTTAAAGATTAGCTTTAAAGTATTTGGACAACAGTATTCTTACTCTCGTGAGCAATTTTTAAAACTCAGTATTTTAACTATGTTATAGGTGGAAATCTCTTTTAGTCATTGTGTAAATAGGAACTTTTAGAAATAGAAAAAGTCTTATGATCTTGCCTGCTCACTTTTTTCAGACATCTATTTGGTTAAAATTATACTATATTGTCTGTTAAATTTATTACAGATTATTTCAACTATACTAATAAGAAGAGATATAATCATCTTGGGGAAAAAATCTATTCTCATTCTGTGGTTGAACAGACCACAAATCAGTTAAGCCAAGCTCAAACTTTGTAGGGAACATAGAAGAAAGTCCTGATTGAATCTTAGAATGTATAATATAACCTGTCAATCTAAGCACTTGAATTGGTTTCTGGATATTTGTGTGGAGAGCTAGAGTAGGTGTTTTTGGACCTATTCCATTTAACTTAATCCTCTTCATTATTTCAAGTCTTTATAATCCTTTATAATACTATTATAAATCATGCTTCTAAGCACGGAAATTATTTCTTAGTTGATACTTTCAAGAGAACAGAGGGAAGCCATCCATCAGTTCAAATTAGTCAGACTTCTCACCTTAGATAACATTAAGGGAACAATTCAGATTTCCTTCAGGGGATTCTAACTCAATATATTTGATTTTTAAAAATGTATTTAAGAAAAGCTAAGTTATTTTAACACAGTTCAGCCAGAGAGAGATATATCATAGCTATATAGTCGGGTTAGAAAAGAATCTCTTTGAATAGTCACATTAAACAGGATACTTAGGCAAACTGGATTTTCCATTTATGCAAACTTCAGAACTGGGATGGGAGAACCAAGTTAACACCAGCTGTGCCTTAAGGCTTGTCTACACTTATAGCACTGCTCTAGCGCTTAGTGAAGACGCTATCTATGCTGACGGGAGAGAGCTTCTCCCATCAGCATAGGTACTCCACCTCCCTAAGTGGCGGTAGATATGTTGACCAGAAAAGCCCTGCCATCGACACTGCGCTGTCTACACTGGGGGCTAGTTTGGTATAACTACATAACTTGGGTGTGGATTTTCCACGCCTCTGAATGACATAGTAATATCAACAAAAGTTTGTGGTGTAGACCAGTGGTTTTCAACCTGTGGTCCATGGACCCTGTGAGAGGATCCTCACAGAATACATTTAAGGTTTCCAAAGGGGTCTGGCACCTCCATTTGAAATTTGTGAGGGGTCTGCAAATGAAAAGAGGTTGAAAACCACTGCTGCAGACCAAGCCTAAGTTAACTTGACCATTAAAAACAGGTTTTAACGTGTTTTTATAGAATCTGAGCCAAATTTGTTACTGGAGGCTTCAAAGGAGTTATACACTACATATGAATTTGCCCCTCCCCCCCACCTTCTCTCTTTAAAAAAAAAAAAAAAGGGCCAGGGTATACATTTAAGACTATATAAGGGCCCTCAAGCCAGTGATTTGCATAAAGCTCAAGGGTAGAATATGGTTTTTACTTATTAAACTTTCAGGTATTCTCTATTATTTCTTCAGTATCTTATTGTTCTACTCAGCATCCCTCGATGAAAAAATAAGCTCACATTTAAAACTACTTCTTTCTGCCCTTTGTGGCTTGCTTAATTTTGTTTCTCTACTTTCCCATTCTTTTATTCTCCTTCTTTCTACCCTCTGCATTTCTTTCCCTACAGCAATTCCAAATTCCTGCTTTGTGAGTTTCACTTCCACCCCCCTTCCATCCACTAAAGTAATCAGCACTTAAATAGTTAATGTTAATATTTAAAATATCATGATTATGCTTTAGAGAAGCAATTCTCAAACTGAGTATGGACCCCAAAGTGGGTTGCAACCCTGTTTTAATGGGGTTTCCAGGGTTGGCGTTAGACTTGCTGGGGCCCAGCGCCGAAGTCCCAGCCCAAAGCCTGAGCCCAAGGGCTTCAGCCCTGGGTGGCGGGGCTCAGGTTACAGACCCTGCTGCCTGGGGCTGAAGTCCTGGGGCTTTTGCTTTGGCCCCTGCACCTAGTGCAGTGGGGCTCACGAGAGCTCAGGCTTTAGTCCTCCCTCCTGGAGTCGTGTAGTAATTTTTGTTGTCAGAAGAGGGTCGTGGTGCAATGAAGTTTGAGAACCTCTGCTTTAGAGTTAACACCCCAATACGATTAATGAAGGAGAACAGAGGGAGTTAATGGATCTCAGATATTGTTTCAAACTGGTGCACACTCAAAAGACAGTTCATTGCTTACACTAGGTTCATATTTAGGTTATTTTCACAACCAGGAAGACTAGAAACTTACATTTTTAAGTAACTGAAAGCTCAGATTCTCTAGTATTTGAATCTGTCACGTGGCCCACAAATACATCAAGTGAACCAGAAGCAACCTGCGTTCTGGTGTTTCACTCCCATGATGCCTTACCTATCCTCTGCTGCAAGGGTACAGCAAAGAGAGTTTAAGGAGTTCTTCTTACTGCCCTCAAACAAAAGGAACCCTCTCAATTTAGCTAGCTTATTTGCTTATTAGCTTAATGCCAGCTACCATGTTTGGTTCTTGCAGCAGACATGTCTTTGCTAGCACCCTCACAAAAAGGGAGCATTTGCTACCAATATCTCAAAAGAAGTCAAAATCTTTCTTCTTGGAAAGAGTGCTTCCTTACTTTGCAATACTGAAGCCCTTTTTTTAGAAGAAGTATGAGTGGAACATGAACGGAGATCTGGGCAGTTGCTGTGTTGGTTTAAAGGATAAAATCACAGGTTACTAGGTTACGTTTAGTGTTAAAAGTTTTTTAATTGGAAGCAGAAAATATTTGATTGAATTACAGTTGTTTTCTTATTTATTATTTGTACCATGATAATTAAATTTTGTCCTCATGCAAAATGAAAAGCTATTTTTTTTTTTTTTTTTTTTTTTTTTTTTTTTTTGGAGTAAAATGTGACAAAATTTGGACTTTAAAATTCAGATAATACCCTTTTCAAACATATATGTATTTTGTACAGGCTGTCTTACAGTGTTAAATATTACTTACCAATATATTGTCTGGTTTAATATCAGCATGTAGGATGTTACATCTTTTAAGTAGTTTTAATGCCAGGAACAATTGCTGGCTGTAAGACCGTACAGCTTTAATGTGGAGACCGACATCCTTTCCATACTTTTTCAGTACCTCTCGTAAATTCATACTATTTATGTATATAAAAAGTATAGGAAAAATATTAAACAAAGAATAGCATGTTCATATTTTAAACATCAATTTTAACATACAGAAACTAATTCTCTTTTAGGCAATAGGAAAAAAAATCACGTAAACCAGACCAATTTGAAATAGATTCCTTGTCATCAGGCCTTATACTGAAATAGAAGCTCAGCCAATCAGAGCAAGAGATGTTATACAATTACTGACATGACTGTGCTTATCTAACAGTTATGCAACTTCATTAGGATTCACTGAAGGTCTCGTGTGTAAAAACTATGATAGTTTCTCAACAGCTGTATGGTCTTTGTGTAAATTTTCTCAAGGAGCAAAATAGGGCAGAAAAACATTGACAAGACTGGGACTTGGGAAGGAGAAATACAGAAGTTGAGGTGGCCATGTTGGTTGTTGGCATAGGCAAACAGATTGGCTAATGTTTATAAAACTAGCAGAGCAAAAGGACAATCTCTGAATGTATCCTGTGTGGTTGTATACACAGGTAACATGTTCCCAAACATACTTAGCAAATGTAATGATGCATTCTGAACCTCTGAAACCATTCCAGCTGAAGAAGAAACTATGATTATTAGGAAAGAAAAATATAGCGGTAAAAAGAATTGCCAATTGTCAGGATGACTCAGGGCAGGAATACTAACAAACTATTTTTAATTCATGTTATTGTAATGGACCAGATGTCACCCTGACATTGTCATTTTAATTAGATTAAAATAGTGTGGCACTCCTCTGTATATTTGTGAAGTGTTTTTTGAACTGATTGCCTTAAGTAAGTTTACTGACATATTAAGAGCAGAATGTAAAAGAAGTCCAAATGTAAAGAAATTTTTCAAGTTAAGAGTAAAAAAGATTAAAATGCACTTAAATCTACTTTCATTTTTATACACAGTTTAGTACATATTCATTTTACCTGAGTGGTTCAAATACCAGACAGAGGTGCTGTTTGTGATAAAAATGTCTGAACAATCGCAGACAATGAAATTTGTCATCAGGATCTGCATCATTGAGCTTCTTCAAAAATTCCAGTTCTTTGAGACCAGTTTTTTGCCTAAAAACAAAGAAATACATTTTTGGCCCAGAACTTATTGAAATTCTACACATGACATTCAACATGAGCATTAAGTTGGCTGGCTCTCAAAAAGTTAGGAAGGCAGTAACAGTCTTATGTTTAACACAGCCCTAATAGTCAAAAGATCTAGGATTTAGTCTCAACATCTATTGTCTTTGGCAAATGACTTGACCTTTTTGTGTTTCATATGTCCATATAAAACCCCTCTTTGCCTTTTCCCATATGTAAAATGGAGGTAAGATTTCGTCATACCACACAGAGTTGTGAGGTTTGACTCAAATACTGGGTTTTGAGAGAGTTGCTGTTTATAAATAAATAAATAAATAAATAAATAAAATCTATCCAGTATCTATTTAACAAACTGTACTATACTTATTAGCAAATCTTTTGCTGAATGGGTTGCACATGATATAGAGAGTTCACTTAATATTATTTAAATTCACATACAGATTCACATTTAAATATAATCTGTGAGCTAATCGAAGTATCACTGTCACTATTTTATTTTAGAGAATTTTTAAGAGTCTTGATTCAGTACAATCACTTATTTTAATTAATGAAATAACAAAATAAGACATTTAAAACCCCCTAGTTAAAATAGATAAAGGAGGTTTACATTGGAAATCCTCTTCATGGAGAAAGGAAAGGAAATGACACAAGCAGTGAACTTTAAATTCACAGTATTGCAATAAGACTGGATAATACTGTTTACTGTAACATTTACACTACTCAACAAGGGACTCTAGGTCTCAAAACAGCTGTAAATAATTTTCTTTCCACATAGGAGTAAGACTCTGCCTCTGCTACCAAATATTCATTAAAATGTATAATTACGTATAGTAATCAATTGGATGTTGATTGCTATTGACTATAATAGACCTAAGATTATTTCACTTGAAACATCAAGTGGGAATAAAACCAAGTACTGGAAAATTTTATAGAAAAAAATTTCAATACAGATAATTAATAAGATTATTATTAGCCCCACCTTTATGACTAGATTATTAGTGCAGTAAATCTCATTATTTTACTATTTAACAAAACATGACTTACATAAGTTCATTGTTCCTGATTATTTTGACTGCCACTTCTTGGTTTGCTCTGGCCATATCTCTGGCTCGCACTACGTTACTGAAAACTCCCTGGCCAGTGTAACCATAAACATTGTAACGTTTATCTAGAACTTCACCTATGTTAACACCTAGGAAAGAAAATGAAGAGGGAAATAAGATAAATTCTGAGCTAAGCACACACAAGTAGAATAACTCACAAAAAGAAACTTTTCTGTGTAGTTCTGAAAGAAACAAAGATACACAGTGCAGTCACTTAATTATTGTGTCAAGTCTACAGTGCTTTGTAGCTAGGTTTGCGGAAATTGTGGGGAACTGAAACTGTGCTTCCTTTGGTCAGGAGTCTTTTCATAAACAATATTAGAAGCTGCATGCCCATTTCACCCCATTACAAGAAACGTTTCTGTTGGTCTTTATTAATTGCTGCTGAGTTTAACATTTAGTAGTGAAGAAATGTGCTCACTGAAGCGCTTCCATTCTGAGTCCTGGGTGACAACTACAGCACGATGGGCATCAAGGTTCTTTGCATGCTGTTTTTCTTGGTTTCAGATCATGGCAAGCGTGCTGACGTAACCCTTCCTTCTGGAGGGAGATCTCATGGCTGTAAATAACTTTGGATAGGTTTTAATTTTACTTTGACTATTAGATTCTGTGACACACCTGAGAGCAGTCTGACAGAGCACTATAGTGCAGGAACATGCAGCTGCTTTGGGTGAGCCACACTTTAAGTGATGGCACTGTGGTATGCAATTTCAAAATAATTTTGCAAATCTTTTTAATAAGGTGCTTTTACATTTAACAACCCTATTTTAGACAACAATTTAAATTAAGTTAGCAAAAAAATACTTACGATAATAGCCTTCTGCATCAGTCCAGTTATCCCTGAGATTGGGGTTTTCTTTGAAGTCTTTTCCAAAGCCAGCAGCCCTAAGACGAGCACTCTGAAATAAAGCGAAGAATTAGCTTTTCTATTATATTCGAAATACATTTTTGTATATAACCGTGATTTTTCATTACACTTGCTTATGAAAACTAGAAATCCATTCAGTTATTTATCATCTCATTCCCAACAATATTCTTCTATTTCTACAGTTCAAATAATAAATTGACAAAATATCCCTTAAGCATCAATGTATGAGAATTATGAGATAAAAATCAATAGAACTACTACGAAATAGTACAGATACATAAAGCTTTCATTGCTACCATAAGTAAAATTTAGTAAGTTATTAATGTACGCTCCTAGTAACACACAAGATTTGTGGTCTCTCTCCCCCAGCTTCTTGGGAAGTGTTAAAAGCAAAATACTATGGGATCATATTATTTAGAGTTCAATATTTTTTCCAAAAATACAACAATATATTTATCAGTAAATTATTGATTATAAATAAAACTAAAATATAATTGTCAAAATTAGAAAAGGATATTCTGAGGTGGTGATATGCTTGAATTTTTTTTGTGAAATTGCTTCTTACTTCACAGAATAAATTAATCATTCCTAATGGATATTACTATCAATACTGTGAATTTTTTTTTTTTTTTTTTTTTTTAGCAAGAGACAACTACAAGCAATATATAGCCATCAATATCAGCATGACAAATTTAAAAAATATATACAAAACTAAAAAAGCACTTTCAATTGAGTTTTAAATGGAACAATATCAACTACTTTTCTATTTTTTATTCTTTATTTCTGTTGTTTACATCATGGTTGTAAAAGCTTGAAAATAAAAATATTTTCCCAACAATTTTACCTTTTTTCCATTTTAAAGGGTTTTCCTTTACTGTTAATGGAATGCCACTACAGTGGCTTTTTGTTATCCCTTTGTTTGTGGTGACATCACTTATAATTAAAGAATTACATTTGGTAAGAATCATTAATTCCATGATTTTTAGGTTTTGTTTCCTTAAAAGAAAAATCCATCCTTGACACATTTTGGGATGTTTGCATGTAAATAAGCAGGTCATTGAATGTACATGCAAACATGATGCTTTCCAAGTCCCAAATATCCCACTAGATTGCATGTATGTATTTCAGTTATTCAGTGAAAATAGTGCAGAAATGACAACACTAAGGACTAGACTGATGTTTGCTATATGGGAGGCTGTGACAGAGTGCTGGGAGGGTAAGTTAAGCAGTAATTGGCTGCCACGCCTCCCAAAGGGAGGAGTGGCATATTTAATTATTTGATCAGACTTGGGGAGTGGAGAAGCTCATGAGCTAAGAAGCTAATTATCCCATTAGTTAAGAGGACAGTTAAAAAGCACTGGAAAAAAATAAGTGAAAGAGGAGAAGGCTAGCAGAGCCCAGAGGACATAAGATCCATGTGGTCAGATATCTTTCTCTCCCTCCCCCTGGAGAAAGGGCTAAGGACAGGAGAAAACTGTAGACACATTTGATACACAGGATCATGATGGCAGTTTTGTGGAGATAATATAAATAAAACTCACAGTGGTGCTAACAGGTTTCATAGTAGCAGCCGTGTTAGTCTGTATCCACAAAAAGAACAGGCGTACTTATGGCACCTGAGGGTACGTCTACACTGCACGATTATTTCGAATTAGCTTAAACCGATATTACAAAACAGATCTAATAAAATCGGTTTAGCGTGTCCACAGTGGGATCCCGAAATCGATTGTTGCGGTCCACGGTCCAAAGCTACCATCTATTCAGGAGCAGTGCACTGTGGGTAGCTGTTCCTCAGCTATCCATAGTTCCCACTTCCGTGTTGAGAGCACAGTGCCTGATGGGCAGAGAAACATTGCCCAGGTGGTGCGGGACAGCCTCACGCCCCTTGTGAAGGCAGCAGACAACCCTTGGCCCTTTTTCGCGGAGTGCATTGAGCAACGCCTAGTACACAGCAATCTTGTCCTTTTTTCCGGGTTGGTGGGGGGATAAACTGAGGAGCTGTTCCCTGAACCCGCCGACACTGTGTTTGAACCTACAGACATGGGAGCTCTGCAAAATGCAAAAATTTTCAGAGACTGCTGTGGACTGTGGGATAGCTGGAGTCTCAGTACCCCTCCCTCCCTTCATGAGCGTCCATTTGAGTCTCTGGTTCCCGTTACGCTTGTCACGCAGCGCTGTGTATCCTGGAGTTTTTATTACGCTTTGGCATTTCGTGTTCTGTAACGGAGCTGGATACAACAGATTTGTCTCCCCATACAGCGATCAGACCTAGTATCTCCCGTACAGTCTATGCTGGAACTCTTTTCGATTTCAGACTGCATCGCCAGCGGTGCTGATCAGAGCTCCACGCTGGGCAAGCAGGAAATGTAATTCAAAAGTTCGCGGGCTTTTCTGTTTACCTGCCCACTGCATCCGAGTTCAGATTGCTGTCCAGAGCGGTCAGTGCTGCACTCTGGGATGCCGCCCGGAGGCCAATAACGTCGATTTCCGTCCACACGAACCCTAATCGAGTTATCACTATCGGAATTTAGCGCTACTCCTCTCGTTTGGGAGGAGTTCCGAAATCGATTTAAGGATGCCGTTAACTCGATATTAATGACGACGTCGTGTGAACGGATACAGCGTTAAATCGGTATATCGGCCATTAAACCGATTTAAAGTCGCAGTGTAGACCTGGCCTTAGAGACTAACAAATGTATCTGAGCAAAAACTTTTGTGCGCTACAGCCCACTTCTTCAGATGCACAGAATGGAACACAGAATATGGAGATATAAATACATACAGAACATGAAAAGGTGGATGTAGCCATATCAACTCTAAGACGCTAATTAATTAATATTAGCAATTATCAGCAGGAGAAAAAAAACTTTTAGGGTGATAATCAAGATGGCCCATTCCAGACAGTTGACAAGAGATGTGAGGATTCTTAACACAGGTAAAAGATTCAAACTGTGTAACGACTCAGCCATTCCCAGTCTCTATTCAAGCCTAAGTTAATGGTATCTAGTTTGCATATTAATTCAAGTTCAGCAGTTTCTCGTTGGAGTCTGTTTTTGAAGCTTTTCTGTTGCAAAATGGCTGAGTAGCCCACGAAAGCTTATGCTCAAATATATTCGTTAGTCTCTAAGGTGCCGCAAGTACTCCTGTTCTTTTTGTGGTGCTAAAGAACAGAAAGCATCAAACATTGTGGGGGATCTCGGGTTAGGAGAGGAGCCTGCCCTGTTACAGAGGCACACCTCTCCCCTTTCAAATACTAAACCACCAGGGTAGTCCAAGACAACAGCATATATGAAAGGAGGCAGGATGATAAGTGCCGCCTAAAATATGTCATGAAGATTTTGAGAAAATAAAGCATCCTGAACCTATAAGAAGAACCAAGTAATTGTAGATTTAACTAAATCCTACAGCATCTTTCCAAAGGCAATGTTGTAACTACAGAACTGGTCTGTGACTAACAATCCTGTCACCCTTTTTTTGAGGTGTGATGATGCCCACTGCATTTCCCAATTATGACGACAAACTTACAGTCCTATTTATGACATTTTTGTACAAATTCTGGGAGCAACTTTTTTGTTTTTTCTTATATTACTTTGTGCTTCCTCTGCAAAGACAATGCACAAAAGCCACTGCAGGTCTTGCATGAAAAAATAGGCAAAATCCCCCAGTATTTATCCAGGGAAAACTTCCATTGACTTCAGTGAGAGATTTCCTGGATGGTACTTATAAGAAAGTCCAGATCTGGCTCAATGGACTTTTGTTAAAGTTTTCAGAAGATATTATCCACCTGATTTTACAAATATTAGTGAGTCAAATTCAGGCATACATGACTTGATAGTATCCCTTTAATAACACAGCAACGAGCAAATAACGTGTATAAATTATCCTTCTAAAATTACCTACATCAAAGTATGCAGCAAACATATCATCCGATTCCGTGAACATGTCAGGAGCTAATAGCTTCTTCTGAGCTGAGCCTGAAAAGAAAATTTATATTACTCAACTTGAAAATGAAGTAACAAACTAAAAGCACAGATTACCAATAAACAGAGGTATTCTGGTGTGTTAGCAGTCATCTTCTCTATATTAAGAATCTACATTATATAGCATTAAACTTATTTACTAGTTATACAAGACTGCAACCAGGCACTTCTATTACCATTTCTCTTATATTATGTTGGTTTATGGTATATTCTCTTATATAATTAACCTGTTAAAAAATGCAACACAGAGCTTAAAATCTTTCATTTGCTTAAAAAAAAAAAAAAAAAAAAAAAGGCAAATATCTCAATTGAAGACTTAACTATAATGGTTTTCCCATCATTCACATAATAGGAAAAAAATTCTGTATTCCACACATTCCTATGGATAACCTGTAGACTGAGTGCATAACTTAGAATAATTTTTTTGCCAATAATATGACGTACTTTATTAAAATTTTTAAACTCCCAAAACTCTTTTCCTGGAAGTTTTTCTCACGCAGTCAGAAAAAAAATCTTCTTGACAGGACAGATAAAATAGCTGATGGTACTTTTAATTGTTCTATTGAAAAGAAACGTTTTAAAATGCAGGCAAGATTACCCCTCTCTCATCATTTAATCATCTTTAATGTCCCAAAGACATTTTATAGGGTTGATAATGTAAAAGGAATGTAAATTAAGGGTACATATTAATGAAGACAGAACTGGAATTATTTCATAACATATTAAAGTAGAATAATTTTAATATTTTGGAGTAAGTTACATGCATCCCAGAGTATTGAGGAACCCACTTCCCCCAGCGTTACACCCCAAAATCCTGCACTTTCAAGGCCCATATGACAGCTACCAGCCTCCTTATGATAGATGACTGGACTGGAATCATTTGAAACAATGTAGGTCCCTTAATCAAGAAGAGAGCGCCGTTAAGAGTCAGAGGGCACTTCGCTATACTTCTCATTTTAGTCCCAAAGTTACCTACATTCCACAGAATTTAGTGTTCCCCTACACTTCTACTCTTTAACAATATTTACATCAGAAATAAAGGAGAATGAAACTAAGATTATACAAAAGCTGTTTATGCAAAATGATGAATCCAAAATATTAAGTTTTCTTCATATATAATTTTTGGAGCCCCTTTCATTCAGTTTCCCTCCCGCGCCCCCTACTCGCCCCATGCACATATCGCATCCTACATTTGAACTCTGGCCAGTTGCTAGTCTCCTGATGGCAGATCATACTGCCTCCACAGGAGGTCACAACACAGATCAAACTTGGCTCTGACAAGCAGCAGGGCAATCTTTTAAAATTGGCTTTCCTTTTATGTTTCTATTTATTGTAATATCCACCCCTAAAATCCTAGAACAAAATTATTTATCGCTTTTTAATTGTAAGTACTACTACTTTGACTTTCTCTAACTGTATTTTCTTCAGTTATTATATTGTGCATTTTGTATTTTAATTATTTAGTATTTTAATTGTGTAGCACACAAAAGTGTGCTTTGGCAGGGTGCTTTCTAAATACTATTATTTTTATTTATATACAATATATTTCTTATATTAGCTTTTCAGTTTATCAAACTGATGATTTGGTGTATTTTTCAGAGTTGAGACAAGATTATTCTTTCTATATAACCCTACCACAATCAGCAATATTTGACAGAATTGCACACAGCTCTATTATAAAACCAGCAAGGAAGCACTACATGCTGGAAATGACTGAGCTAAATTCTGCCATCTAGTCCCTCTTTTACAAATATAAAAGAGGAGGAAGCCAGTTTGTTGGGGTGAGAGAGTGTTCCCTAAACACACTAACAATAGGACAAGATCTTTTCAGAATATTCAATGGAGCGCTAGGCTAGACTACCAACCTCAATGATGTGCATCCCTAAGAGGTGTGCGGTCTGTAAGGCAAAGGGTGCACCTAGCCTCTAAACCAGCTAGTACAACTGCTGCATGCAATAGCAGGTAGAACTGCACTCTGATCTTGCTCAAAAGAACAAAGTGTGCTCCACAGCCCTAGTTAACATGCTACTCCTGAGGGAATTCTTTGCCAAAAAAAT
Organism: Chelonoidis abingdonii; assembly: GCF_003597395.2. Classification (NCBI taxonomy): domain Eukaryota; kingdom Metazoa; phylum Chordata; order Testudines; family Testudinidae; genus Chelonoidis; species Chelonoidis abingdonii. Next base: position 177,849,563 of record NC_133770.1, on the reverse strand, counting down.
ATAAATTCTGCAAAATTCCACACATTTTATGTGACAATAAATAAATGCGGAGGCTCCAGCATGGCTGTGGGGAGCACAGGCCACTGGCTGCAGGGAGATGGGAGATCACCATGCATACGTCCCCCACAGGACACAGACTTAATGGTGAGGCTGGACCTGATCTCAACACCGCGCAAGGGATGGGCCTGCCCCAAAAACACCCGAGGCCATGCCCCTTTGTGCCAGACGCACCAAGGTAGCAAGCGAGAGGGACAGAATCTTGCACGCACAACGAACCCTGACCCCCAGTGCAGCTGTGGAGCAGGCAAACTAAGCCTGGAAGGATTCAAGTGTGGAGGGCTTGGTGTGGGAGGATCCAGGTGTGGGATGGGAGGATTCTGTGTGGGGAAATCTGGGTGCAGTTAGCTTGATGGAGGGTCTGGATGCGGGGTGGGTCTGACTGCACAGGGGCTTGTTGGGGGGGTTCCAGGTGCAGGGGGAATGGGACTAGCAGGGCGTCCAAATGAAGATGGTTGGGGCTCAGCAGAGAGGGTCCAGGTACTGGATGGCAGGGCTCATTTCGGTGGGCGTTTGAGTGAAGGAGGCTCAGCAGGAAACAGTCTGTGTCCAGAGGTGGGGGGTCTGGAAGCAGGGGGCAGGTGCTTAGCGGGAGTCTGGATGCAGGAAGGTGAGGCTCGGTGGTGGGGGTCTGGGTGCAGGGGGACTCCGGATGCAAGAGATGAAGCTCAGTGGGGCTCTGAATGCACGGGGTTGGGCAGATGTGGGAGCAGCTCCCCATACAGTGACCCCTCCCTCCAAGGCCGATGAGTGATGGGGGCAGGAAGCAAGGGGAAGGGGGGTGGGGCATCGGCAGGGTGCAGAGCTTCCTGGGGATGGGTCTGACCTGGCTCTCGCCCAGCCACTCCGTGCAGGGGAAGAGGAAGTCCCATCCTCCCCCACGCCCAGCCAGAACTAGCAGCTAAGCCTGGTGTGCAAGGTAGCAGTCACCACCCAGGATGTCACCAGCCAAGCCCTGGCCCCCTGCAGTGATTTACCTCTCTACCAGCTGCTCCAGGTGCCTGAAATGACAAGCCTGTGCTGCTGATGAGGGGCATGTGACTGTTCTTGCAGTTTCCCTTTGCTTCCCTATCAGAAGTAATTTTTCTGTGGTGAAGCTAAGAAATCTGCGGAGGACATGAATTCTGTGTGCGTGCAGTGGTGCAGAATTCCTCCAGGAGTAACACACTTTCAATAGCACAGGCTGTACCAGACAGATGCTCTTTGTTTCTCTTGCTGAAGCAGCCATGGCAAGCTTTGATTCTATATTTATAAAATATATATACAATATTTATAAAATATATTTCTTCACACAATGCACAGTCAACCTGTGGAACTCTTTGCCAGAGAATGTTGTGAAGGCCAAGACCATAACAGGGTTCAAAAAAGAACTAGATAAATTCATGGAGGATAGGTCCATCAACGGCTATTAGCCAGGATGGGCAGGAATGGTGTCCCTAGCCTTTGTCTGCCAGAAGCTGGGAATGGGCAACAGGGGATAGATCACTTGATGATTACCTGTTTTGTTCATTCCCCCTGGGGCACCTGGCTGGCACTGGCCGCTGTCAGAAGACAGGATACTGGGCTAGACAGACCTTTGGTATTACCCAGTAGGACCATTCTTATGTTCTTATATTATTTTAAAGCCAACATTACTTTGCTATGAATTTTTTCGGGAACAAAACAAATCCTTCCACCCATAAAAGCCATTTTTTGTGTAGCAAAGCACAAGTTTCTTCTGGCTTTGTGGCAGCAATTAAAACATTCACAGATCTGTGCACATTCCTCGATGACAATGACTAAGATGAAAATAAGTCAAGGTTTGCCAAACAGAAACAGGAAGGAAAAAAAAAAAAAAATCAGCAGAATAACAATTTGCGATCTTCCAAGAACGTGTCACATATCATGGAGATTTAAAAATATATTAAACTAAACTAAATCGACAGTTCCTTCTTAAATATAAAGGAAGGCATTAATGTCTATTCTTCCTAATTTGCAGCACTGACTGCTTAACTGGTAATTAGGAACCCTGAAAACAAACTCACATTCACACCACCATTCCTGAGAAAGTGTTTTATTTTAACAGTTCCATTCTATAACTTTCTGGGGGGAAATTTTCAACACTGTCTAAGAATTAACTCTCTTCACAAGTCTGAAATTATGATATTAAGAAATCTGAACAAAATATGCCTGCAAAGCAGATTAGGCATTTCATTTCAAATTGCATAATGAAATTTCAGATTCTTACCATTATTCTGTTCAACTGTCATGAGGTTGTGTTTGGCTTTTACAGAGGCCTCAAATGTATCAACGTTTTCCCGTTCATACTCTTTAACATCAGCAGCTACACGTTCCAGAATGTCATCTGGTGAATTTGAACGACTACGTGTGCTGCTCTGAGGACTGCTTGGTTCAGATGGCACAGACATATTACTGTCTTCAGTCAGGTACTTGTATTTCTGCAAAGAAACTTTATAAAGTTATTCTCAGCATGACTTGTCCCAATCTAATTCTATTGTGTATTTTGGGGAAAACTTTTTCTTCAATCTAACTGGCTCATTCTAGAGCTTAATCTGTATCTTTTCTTTACACATTATCTGAAACACTAATAAAATTGTGCAGCATGCTAGTTGTGGGATACAGAAAGAAACATGTCTTGTCAAAATATACCGAGACAAGACTTTATTATCCAAATCTTCAAGTTTGATTTATAATATTTCAAAAATACCTTTTTAGACAATTAGATTTATTGATAAAACCTTTGTAACAACTGATTTACTGGTGAAGAAAGCAAGGCAAGAAGGATAGCACTTGACCATGTGTGGCAAAACGGCAGCACTGAGAAGTCCATTACTAATATTCTGACTTATAAGAAGTGAACTCATGCTTCAAGGAAAAAACAAGAGCTTTGAGTCTTGCAACCTAAATATTTACTATTCTGTATTAGTTTGAAAATGTAGAAATCTCAAGTGTTATTTGAAATTTTAGTATTTGAATTGGAGGATCTCAGTTAGTTACCTGTATTCATCTTAAGTTATTCAGTGCTTGTATAAAAATGTATCATAAAAATAAAATTTTGTAAATTATTTTTGCTGCTCTGAATAATATGGAGCCCAATTATTTGACTGATTTCCTTTTATTCTATCCCCTGTCCCAGAAGTTAAAAACAATTTAGGGGAATCTTGGTGTCAGATCCTGAGGTTATACTCTCGAGGATTAGCAGCACGGCTCTTTCAGTTAAGGGCACTAACCTTTGGAATTTGCTTCCCTTGGTGGGCCATGAGAATCTGAGTTGAGTGATCCTTTGAGTATAGTGGAAGGTATTTTTACTCCATTTTCTCTGATTTGGGGGGTTTGGCCAGTAACATTTCTCAGGTACCATCAGTGCATCTTTACATGTAACCACACAGGATGGTAACATTATTAATTATTATTCAACACCTATTGTCATTATTGCTTATTTTAAGGGTTTAAAATATAAACAACAGTATGCTAAGAATATCAGATAATCGCATACACAATATGTAACAGTTTCACAACGGGCAAAAATCACACCAATTCTGCTCAGCTTTCTGAATGCTTACATAGATGACAAACCTTTCATTTCAAATGAAACTGACTGATCAGATTACAATCAATATTTCTGAGCCTTAACCTCCATTCTACTGTCATTGTGGTATCAGCAAAATACCAGTGAAGACAATAAATGTATGATTTATCCTTTGATGCAATTATTACATAATTTTATAGTCTTTTAAGTTATACAAAAATCTAAAAAAAGCCAACTGTCACAAAAATGACTCATTTGGTGTAGGTTGCTTAAGTTTTTAAAGAACATTGTTGTGCCAAAAATGTAAGTTTCAAGGCACACAATATTTGTACAACCACATTGAAAAATGAGTGATAGCTTGTGACAGCCTTAGCTTTATTAATGTAAGCGTCCACTTGAAAAATGTCACTGTCTCCAATCTTATTTTAAAAGAAATAGTAAGACAAAAAAGGTTTTTACTCTACATGCACAGACGTCGTCAGTAGTCTGAGGGTTTTAATACAGTCGCATACCTGAACAATTGCTTGTCTCTGTAGTCTTCTCTGCTCTATCAGGGCTTCTTCATCTTCTTCTTCTACATCAAAGTCTTCAAGGCTGTGAATCATTAATTATTAATATTTGTATAGCACCATAAAAATATATGGCTCTTTATAGAACTTAGAAAAGATGTAGTCCCTGCCCCAGAGAGTTTACAATGTGAAATTAAGAGTAATTACACTTTGCCTCAAAATATTTGGAAACAAGAACACAGATTCTTTTGAAGCATATGAACAACTATAAAATTCACTCCTCTGTAGTCTTACTACAGGTTCAACTGTCTGAGGTAAAGCAAAGGAAATCCCCAAATTAGTTTTCTGAACCTCCTTTATGAGAAAACATATGCTCTTCAGTGTGTGGTAATTCTCCAAAAACAGCCATATTTTTGGAGTTTAATGTACCCTCCTTACATATACCCACATCATATATGATTTGAAAACTTATTGTATACATACTTAGGTGAGGTAAAAGGTGGACTTGTCAAGTGGTGCTGTAAACCTGTAGGTGAGGTGAAACAATGGTATCCAAAACGAAAGCCATTTTTTGCTCAATTCCAGAAACACTACAACATGACTAGGACTACAATTTTTAATCTGTACATTAATTATAATATCTTAACGGATATCTTATAATATCCTTTTAATCACAGCTACCAAATGACAATATATTAAAAAGATTTTATTGGTTTTGCTGGGGAAGCATTATTTTTTTCAGAAATGATGAAGGCTGTGCACTTGTAGTGGTAGATTGCATGTCTCTAATTTGTACTGCACAGTGAGTAGATATAAATGCATGCAAATTCCTAACATAATTCTTCTCCATTTGTAAGCTTTTTTACATAAGATGAAGCATCTAGTGTGCCTGGTAGAATGTTTTAATTTGTACTGCCTATGCATGCAGTACAAGCCTTTGAAATATTCCAGAAACTAGTTTTTTAATTCAGTGACACTTCGGCACAGGTCAGATTAGTGTTATAGATGACAATATACAGTTTCATATTATGAATATGCAAAAGCTATGAGAGAAAGAAATGGCTTAACAAGAAGTAGTGAAGACAAAGTCCACAAACAACTCCTTGCCTCTGCACTGAAGAGGGACGAAGAGCACGTTACAGCTCTTACCAACCATGTCATCAACAATATGACAAACCTATTTGACCCTGACTCACATCCAGAGGCACTTATCAACATATCTACTGGACTGCATGTAACATGAGATGTTCAAGAGTCTCTACTGAGAATAGCAAAGGGTGGTGAAGAACAAATGGAGAGATCTGTGATTCTGATGGGACATGCAGCTTTTTCAGCCTAGTCAAGAAATCTGGCATCAAAACATTTGCTGACATGGACAAGCAGGCGAAGTTTAAATCTGGCAAGGCAGGGACAACAACAGCCGCGATCAGTCCAGAAATTGCTTTCTGAAGAGCCCCCTCCTTAGCAAGATGCGCAGATGATATTTCAACACTAACTGTTCTTCATCCAATAAGAACCTGGGCCTATGTCCCTCTTCCATGCCGATGGAAACATAAGAACAGACAAAGCTGAATTAGGGTAACAGCTGGAAGCTCAACCTAAAAGAATCCATCAGCTAACAGCATCCAACAAAGAAACCATGGTGTACATCAGAGATGTCCTGGCTGTGAAACAAATAATGGCTGGAGACAAATTCCACACATCTGATTAACTGGATGCTAGGTACTTGAAGCAGGCCCTAAAAAGATTTGACAACGCTAATTCTATAATCAAAGTCTTTGAGAAAGATGAGAATAACTCTGTGAAAACTACAGAAAGACAGTGTCAGACAGGATCTAAGGTTGGATGCCAAGAAATACCAGGTGATTGGTGAGCATCCTGTACCTCCATGGAAAAAGTTTCTAAATACAGGACCCAACAGCCAGTAACCTGTAAAATTCCTCTATGAATATCATTCAAAATGCTCATGAGTGTGTAGGAGTACACCCAACACAAATACTCCCTATTGGGGGCTTTTCCAAAGGTGAAGTAGCAAAGTCCATCACCAGTAGAGGTGTTGAAAAATGCCCAAGACTTGTACAGTACTCACGAGGAAGCAGACACAAGGATGCTTCTGCATCCTGTATGTGGCAATATGGCTTTGGGGCTTGGAATATGTATACATTGCAATATAAGCCCAGGGTTAGTAGAACTCAAGTTAGCAGACCCTGGATTTGTTAATCTAGGGCTTGAGCATCTAACACTCATTTGTCACCCCAGGTTAGGAATTGCTGAACCCTGCAGCCCAACCTGAAGCTCCAACATCTACATTGCATTATTGTGGTCCAAAGTCCAACCACACATTTTCCAGACTTCCCAGCACCCTCCCAAAATGTGGCCGCTCTAGCCCTTTATTCTTGGTGACGTGTGGGAAAACTTGACTGTCCAGAAAACAAAAAGTTGGCCCTAGAGATTCTTTTGGCAGCCTCCCAGAGCATGAGTCTAGTGGGGCCATGTCTGCACTGCAAACTAATAGGGCTTGAACCCTAGGTCCCAGTTTGACTCAGGCTTGGACTCTCCACTCCCCTGGGGTCTGGGACCAGGCCACGGGTTAATGCAATGTGTGTGTAGACGGAAATGGGGTTAGGTTTGCGCCTCAGTTCAAACCCTGGGCTTACACTGCATTGTATATATATTTTTAGTGTCAAAGGAACCACAGTAATTAGGTCACCTGGTATAGATGTTTTAGTCCTTGCTGTACACTACTTTCCAAAAATAGAATACAGCTAACATGTGGATTGAAACAGGGACCATTACCAGCACAACTGACAAATGTTGCTTCATACGTGTGCATTCCTGTCCTGACTTCTGCAACATAATTGTGGCTGTAGACACATTAACAGGATGTGACAGTCATCCCTGTTTGGTACTGGGGGAAGAAAATCTGTGATAAATGTTGTCAAAACAAAAGGTGCTTACTGCTTCAGAGATCTTTCCAAAATTGGGAGAGAGACAGATAACCTGCTATTTCTGTGGCAAGGAGACTGGTAGCAGTGCTATATGACCAAAGCAAGAAAGAAACAGAGACCCACAGAGACCTGAATTTCTTGCACCTCAATCTAGCCACCAAAAATGGCAAGTCACTTGCCCAAACTCTCATCATGTGAGGACAGTCTGGAAGAGCATGTAAAAAGAACATCTTGACACACAAAGATTTAGATGTTTTCATACACAATACACCAGATATTGGATCACTATTGCAACATGGATGGAAAAATGTGGATGATGAACTACTTCCTGTATTCTTCAAAAGTCCAATAGTATCAGAGCTCCTACAAGTCCTTATCTGCATCTGCACCAATAGAGATTGCTGCACTATCAACTATGTCTGTAGCCAGAACAATCTTCCCTGCACAGAACTGTGTACATGCCGAGGACCAGGCAATGAAGACGGTGGTAACCTATGCACTCTCAACAGAGATCATAATGATGAACAAGATGCTAATGATGTTGACTAGAAATTTAAATGGTGCTATTACATTTCAGTGATACCTGTACAAATGTATTATCAGAATCTGATTTACCCTTTAGATTGTGGTTGTGACACTTCAGCTCACAAAAAAATCCAGCATTACGTCTTGAAATGATACACAGTCATTAAACTAATAGAAATGAATATAAATATTTCAAAGTGGTCATTTTAACCTATTTATCAAGCTACTGCTTATCTTTCCTCTTCTCTCCCCACCCCCCCAGCCCTATTTCTATGCTAACAACAGTCCTGGACAATTCCACATCATCTCTCATTTTAAACTAGACATAATAAACTTTCAAATGATGTATTATGTGCATGTGTGTAGAGAGGGTATATTAAGTTGACCAAATTGGTGGTGTCTGCTGCCCATCTATCTGCTATCATGTTATACATAGAGCTGGAAGGGACTCCCTGCATCACTGAGTACAATGTCCTGCTCTCAGAGGCAACCACATCACATAATCCCATTAATCCCAAACTTATCAAGATTCACCTTAAAACTAGTTAGGTTGTTTGCCCCCACTATTACTGGAAGGCTGTCCAGAACATGACTCCGCTGATGGTTAGAAATCTTCCTCTAATTTCCAGCCTAAATTCATTCATGATCAATTTACACCCATTTGTATTTGCATCAATATTGTCATTTAGCATAAATAGCTGTTCTCCCTCTGTGACATTTACCTCCAATATATTTACACAGAGCAATCATATCCCCGCTAAGTCTTCATTTTCTAGCCTAACAAACCAAGCTCTTTTAGTCTCCTCTTGTAAAATTAGTTCTCCATTTCCCTTATCACCTTACTAGCCCTTCTCGGTACCTGTTCCAGTTTGAATTCATCTTTCTTAACAACATGAGATCAGCCATAATGGGTCAGACCAACCATCCATCTAGCCCAGCATCCTGTCTTCTGACAGTGGCCAATGCCAGGTACTTCAGAGGGAATGAACAGAACAGGGAGCCATTGAGTGATCCATCCCATCATTCTCTCCGAGCTTTCTGCAGTCAGAAGGTAGAGGCACCCAGAGCATGGATTTGCATCCCTGACCATCGTGGATAATAGCCACTGATGGACCTATCCTCCATGAACTTACCTCTTTTTTGCACCGTGTCATTGTTTTGGCCTTCACAACATCCCTTTGCAACTGTGTGTTGTGTGAAGAAGTACTTCCTTTTGCTTTAAACCTGCTGCCTATTAATTTCATTGGGTGACCCTGGGTTCTTGTTTTAGGTGAAGGGATAAATAATACTTCTTTATCCACTTTGTCCATTCATGATTGTACAGACCTCTATCCTATCCCCCCCATACTCATCTCTTTTCCAAGCTGAACAGTCCCAGTCTTATTAATCTTTCCTCAAACAGAAGCTGTTCCATACCCGTAATCATTTTGTTGCTCTTCTCTGTACCTTTTCCCAACCAGAACTGCATACAGCACATCATGGATGTATATAATGGGAATATCATGGATGTATATAGTGGTATTATGATATCCTCTGTCTTATTATCTATCGCCTTCCCAATGGTTCCTAACATTCTGTTAGCTTTTTTGACTGCTGCACACTGAGCAGATGTTTTCAGAGAACTATCCATAATGACTTCAAGATCTCTTTCTTGAGTAGTAACGGTAAATGTAGACCCCATCATTTTGCAGATACAGTTGGGATTACATTTTCCAATGTGCACTACTTGCATTTATCAATACTCAATTTCAGCCTCTGGAAACGTGCCCTAATCCCCTTAAGTCAAGTGGCTACTCTTGTCATTGTTTTGAACTCCTGTAGGAATGTGGAAATGCCCCTTTCAAAGCTCTATTTATGACAGCCAGCATGCAAGCAGTTACTGTGCAATGCTGTGTGTGAGAGAGAGAGGTGGGGGGGGAGGGGGAGGTCTGCTGCTGTCTGAACTTACAAGACAGCATGCTGCTATGCTCTCAGCCCCCCCAAAACCCACTCTCTCTCCCCCTACATACACACAACACACTCCCTGTCACACTCCACCCCACCCGTGCCATTTTAAAAGCACGTTGCAGTCACTTGAATGCTGCGATAGCTACCCATAATGAACCGCTGCAAGTGCTGCAAATGTGGCCACGCCAGTGCACTTAAAGCTGTCAGCGTGGACAGACTGCAGCACTTTCCCTATTGCACTCTACGAAGGCTGGTTTAACTCTAAGCGCTGTACATCTGCAAGTGTAGCCATGCCCTGAGGCCATATCTACACGAGCACTTTTGTCAATAAACTTTGTCCGTCAGGTGTGTGAAAAAATACACTCTGACTGACATAAGTCTCACCAACAAAAGCGCCAGTATGGACTACACTATGTTGACGGGAGATGCTCTCCCTCTGACATAGCTACTGCCACTTGTTGGGGGTGGTTTAATTATGACAATGGGAGAGCTCTCCCCTGTCACAGAGTGGCTACATGGGAGCTGTGCTGCTGTAAGGTCTCTACTGTAGACATAGCCTAAGTCATTTGCCCAAGATACACAGCAACTCAGGATTGGGAACATGGCCCTCTCCTGCCCACTCTATAATTATGCAAAAAGATTATGATCACCACAAAACCGGTTTACCACAGAGATTAGTACTGAAATGATATAAGAGTCAGGGCCTTGGCTAACATGAAAGAATAGGTCATTATACTGGTTTTGCTTAAATGGACACAATACAAAGCTTTCAATAATTAATTCTCCCCATTAATGGAACCAAATCTTTACTTGTTAGGAAATATTAGAAATTCATTCTTACTTCTCATCTGATGAGGATTCCTGCTCAGCTTTCATGCCTTCAGAAAGACTTCCTTTAAATTTATCTTCCTTAACTTTGCTTCTACTGCTATGTCTACGACCACCCCGTGACCTAGACCTCCTCCGAAGCCGAGATCTACTCCTCCGACCTCTATCCCTGTTGAACAGAAGAAAAAAACAGGAAGAAAGGGAAAAATAGTATATGATTTAATTTGCTTATGATTAGTTTAGTGTTGATTTATGGCCAAATAATATTTAGTTGATATTGAAATATATAAATAGGCACACCAAACAACCCTTTATAATAGTAAGCTTTAACAATGAAACTAACATTACTCTGAAAGAGGCTAAGATGAGTGAAAGAATGTGCTAATGTATAACTTTTGGGGGCAGGGAGGATATACGCATGACAGAGCTGTTATGAATGAGATAATAAAAAAAAAATTTTTCTATCCAATTTGAATAATGGACCTGTATTTAAACAATACTGAAAAGAAAAGTTCCACTGCAAGATGTTTCTACCTCCTCCGAGGAGACCTGCTTCTCCTTCTTGGAGACCGGCTACGTCGGAGTGGTGAACGAGATCTCCTTCGGATGGGAGACCTAGATCTTCTTCTGGATGGTGACCATCTCAGTGGGCTGGCTTCTTTTGATCTCTCACGTCTAGAGAGAATATCATCTCTAGGTCGGGTTCTTGAAATAAAAAAAGAAGAGAAAGACACTAGTATCAGGGACAAACTGAAAACAAAAATTCACAATTCCCTCTTAAAGCTCACTTTAAAAGCTTACTGCAAGTGAGACTCCACCAGAGGGGTAAGTATACTTCAGCGCTGCCAGTCTACTTTGCATGTCTCCCAGCCCTGGAAATATCTGCCCAAACACAGGCCTAATTCAGCACAACTCTTGCAATAAAATTTGTTAATTACCATCACAGAGCTAGAATAAGTAAAAGAAAATTTTTGTTTAGGTATTGTAGATAGTGGCCTATTTTAAGTTAATGTGCAAAAGTGTTGAAATGAATATATACATAAAATAAAAACTGAATCCAGAGGATCTTCTCCACAACATTAGAAGTAATAGCTCAAATCTGGGCTTAAACTCCTTAGCTGTAATCACTGTAGAGTCAATTTTAATTTAGAAAACAGATGTGGCCAGCTGTGATTTAATTAACATTATGTGGTTACTATTGTAGCAGGAGCGTTCGCGATTCTGTGGGAGGCATCTTTTCACTTGGGACATTACTGAACCAGTTCCATACCGTTGGTAAGGGCCACAGTTTTATAAGTAACCATTTCAAATAAGCTTTAGTATTTTTACAATATATACCAACAATTCTACATGAATGGCAAGTGAATAGTTATGCAGTGTTTGCATGACAGATGCAACACAATGAAGGCATAAGATCTCAGCACATCCCTTGGCCCGCGCCGCTTCCCGCCACCCCCATTGGCCTGGAGCAGTGGGAGCCGCGATCGGCCGAACGTGCCAACACAGCAGGTAAACAAACTGGCCCGGCCCACCAGGTGCTTACCCTGGCAAGCTGCGTGCCATAGGTTGCCGACCTCTACTTTAAGATGATAGTACAAAATTCTGAAGCCTTCTGATTTTTGCACTTACTTGAGAATCTTTGGTGTTTCTTAATATTTTAAAGTTACCTGGGAGAAGAAAGACGCCTCCTTTCTGATTCTCTTCGTTTCCTTTCTGCTGATCTGCTCTTTGCTCTTCTACCAGGAGATTGAGTTCGAGAGGGTGATTTACTCTGTTTTGATCTGCGATCGTTAAGAAGAGGCGATCTGCTTCTTCGTAATTTGTCACGTTTTGGAGATAAGCTTCTTCCTTTAGGGCTACGGCCAGGTCTTCTACTAGGAGACCTGTTTTCTTTCCCTGAAGAAGCATCTTTTGAAGGAGATTTAATTTGCTTCTTCTCTTTGTCAGTCTCCGATCTCCTTGATTTCCTGTCTTTTGATCGTGACCTTCTGTCTTTGGATTTGCTTCTTAATTCTATTGGAGATTTGGATTTCTTGCCACGATCTCGACTTTTGCTTTCATTTACAACTGGAGACCTTCTGCGATCTCTTGCTTTACTCTTATCATCTGCTTTATTCTTATCCTCTGGAGGAGACTTAGACTTTCTGTTTTTCTCCTGAGACCGCCTTTTAAGGGTTGGTGACTTTGATTTCCTTGTTTGATCTTGAGATTTAGTTCTTTTAGATGGGCTTTTTGATTTTCTCCTCTCTTTTGATTTGCTTCTAGTTGTTTTCTCTTTCACTCCATCAATTCCTATCTTGCTTTTCTTTTTATCAGATCTGTGCCTAGTCCGTTCCTTTGATTCATTCTTACTTGCTTTTTTGGAACTTGTTTTATTGTCCACAAGCTCTAATTTCCCCTTAGTGTTTGATGATTTAGTTGAAGACCTATTGCCATTTCGCACCTTTTCATTGATTTCTCCCTCTTCTTCAGAACCTGACTCATAACCTTGTAATATTAACCCCATCCCAGACTGAACTTTTCCTTCCATTAACTCATTCTCAAGTTCAGCTTTCAATAATGCTCTTTGTTTTTCCAAATCTTCTAGAGGAGCTAAGAAATCAATTTTAGTTCTTTTTGCTGGTCCATCTTCTTTGTCAGAGGCATCAACAACCTCTTTCCGTTTATGTTTCTTATGTTTGTGCCTGTGTTTATGTTTTTTGTCCTTGTCTTCTTCTGAAGAATGTTTGTGTTTCTTGTGTTTACTTCGGTGTTTGTGTTTCTTTTTTTTGTGTCGGCTGTGCTTATTCTGAGGTTGTTCTCCTTCTGATATTTCACCATTTTCTTCATTGACACTTCTCTCAGAAATTTCTGCATCTTCAATTCTGCAAGTACATTAAAATGTACATCAGCAAATATCAAATACTTCTACTTACTATGTTCTTATACTTCTATCATCCTGACATAATTTCATTTACATGAGACTTGTAAAAACTTTCCAAAAATCAAGAAATCTAGACTACACTCCGATTTCAGGATATTGAGAAGTTATTTTCTGTCTATGGAATCATACTTGGGTGCATCATACAACCAAGTTGTAATGGCAAGTAAACCTCCCGCCCATTCACGTTATTTTGATGTCTAAATGATACTGATGATGGGAGATCCAGCAAGTATATTAGCAGATATATATCATACATGTTTATAATGCCATATTGTGTCAGTTTTCAAGCTTAACGTTTATAATAGCACCTCATGTTAGCATTACACATCTGTGCTGCAAAGTATTTTTATGTACCACCTTAATCTTATCTTTATTAAGCTCTTACTACTACTGAGGGAATTCTGCACCACTGCACAAGTGCAGAATTTATTGTCCCCCCAGAGATTATTTCCCTCCCCTGCAGAATAACTGATTCTGATAGGGAAGTGAAGGGAAGTTGCAATTACATCTTTCACTCATCAGGGACTGATGTGCTGCCAAAGAGAGGGCAGCTGGCTCACGGGCCAGAGCAGCCAGCCACAAAGAGGGAGGGGGCAGAGGCTGCCTTCCTCAAAGGGCCCTGCCTGTGGGGCCAAGTAAGGAGGCATGGGATATGGGGGCATGGACAGAGCAGGGCATATAAGGCTGCTGGGTGGAGAAAATAACAGACTGGAGTTCAGAAGTGTTATGGGGGAAGAGGGAGGACAGACCAGGGCAGGAGCACAGGAGCTAGTGAGGTGACAACATTGAGCCAGGGGCTGAATGGGAGTGGGGGTGCAGGGCCATCTGAGGAGGGGGAAGGGGACGGTACTATGCCTGACTGAGTAGGGGCCAGCTATGCTGGCAGAGTGGGGGGGCAGTGATACACAGAGACCAGGGCAGCTATGCTTGGCTGACGGAGGGTGCAGAGACACATGGGGACATGTGCAGATATGCCTGGCTGAATGGAGAGTGGGGATGCAGGGACACATGGGGTCAGGGTCATATGTGCCTGACTGAATGGGAGAGTCTAGGGGTCTGCATGGATGAGGATCCCGACAATCCCTCCCCCAACAAAAGAAACCTGTTCCATCCGTCTCCCATCTATACCCAAACACCTCTCCAGAATAGTTATATCTGTTGCAGCAATCATTAGAAGGGATGCCAGGCTCAGTTTGACTTTTGTTACATTTGTGATGCTACTTGTTCTCACGTTTGGCTTGACTATGTCATGAAACGTCTAAATTTGAACCGTCTAATAACTGTCACCATCCTGTCAACATTGCTTCATTTTTTTTTTTTTTTACAATTGTGTCAATATGGCAAATTTTGAACATTACTACACATTGTATTATGATAGTTATAGTGTTTTATAACTGTTTTCCCACAAGCTTCTTATATAACCTTACACAATTTTATACTCTTCACATCCTGAGTCTGATAAAACTCTGGAAGACAGTTTTTCCCCCCATTTTATTCTATTTAGAAGCTGAAATGGGTTCATTCTTGATTTTTATATATTATTTATTAATTGCAATCCTATCCCTCAACAATCACGAATGCAACATTAAGGTTACATTGTTAAAATTTAGAAGTCAGAAAACAAAGATTAAAAAAGAAACAGTAACTCTGACATACTGCATATATCATTATACTGTATATGTTTTTATTACATATATACTAAGGCCTTGGCTACACTGGCGCTTTACAGCGCTGCAACTTTCTCACTCAGGGGTGTGAAAAACACACCCCTGAGCACTGCAAGATACAGTGTAAACAGTGCTTACACTGTAAGTGCCAGTATAAACAGTGTGCGGCTCCCAGCGCTGCAAGCTAATCCCCATGAGGAGGTGGAGTAACATTTAACCAGGAAGCTGTATTATGCACATTGTGAAAGTTAAAATATTTGTTGGGTAACTTAAGATTTACATGTCTTGTCTTTAACTGTGCAAATGTAACACTTTAATTACTACATTTATTAATTTTGCAATTTACAAAAATACATGCCCTAACAATAAGACTAGTATTTACCCACAGTAAGTCATTCTGAAGCAATATATACCCTAACTATTTTCTAGCAAGGCCATTTAAACATACCCAAGCTAGCACTGCTATTCTGTAGTTGTTTTTAAACTACGTATTAGACTTAGGCTGTAGTATATTTTAGAAAGCAATAAATAAAAGTAGACCTGAAAAATCCATATACCCACTCGTCCCAGCAAGGGAAGGAACCTACATTATCCCATTCTGCAGAATCTAAACTTATTTAAAAATAAAGTAGACTTTATGACTGGCAAAGATAACTTTCCACCAATGTCTTGTCTAGATGAGGCTAAAAGGTGTTTCTAAAAAATGATGTTAGCTAACACAGTTAAACTTTAGTGTAAACAAAGCAAATCCTATTTTAAACAAGTTGTTGTGTACATGTTTGACTTAGGGATCACACAACTTGCCCTGTGTAAACTATGATTGTAAAATGTGTTAGCCAACACTTAAGAAGTTTAGACAAACACAAATAGGAAGTGAGTGCAAACCAATGTAGTGTCATCCTCCTGAGTTCGAAGAGAGACTGCTCCAGTGCCTCTGCTGCTGCTATTAGTTTTGCCAAGTGAAGGTAGAGTGAAATTAATTCATGTCTGGTATTCAGAATCCTGGGGACAGCATCAGAGGGAAATCCTAGAGTTATTCACTGAGGAGGAAAACCCAAAAAGTAAAGGCTGGGAGAAGTGTAGAATATCAGAAGTCTCTCTCCACCACCACTCATTTTAGCAGGCAAGAGGCTTTTGAGAATGCTGGAAAAACACAAAGCACCTTTTATATTTCTACAGCTGAAGAGGAACGGATGTCCAAATATAGAAGACACCTACTAGCCAGAGATTTATATGAAAGATGGAGCCTTCAAAGATAGCCCCGGTATAAATCCCACTACTGTTCCCCTTACCAAGAGCTAAAACTTAGTTAACAATTCTTTTAATACACGTGATGGAAGAGTCCAGATCACTTTCCAATAGCTGTACTGGTCCTTTAATTCTAACAGGAGAAAAATGATTAAAAGCAGTAAAAATTTTAGTCAGTAACAGTTATTACTTTGAGAACTAAACAGTCAATATAGCTACAAGTGAGCATATCAGTGGAGTTAAAAACATGCTACTTATATACGTCAACATCTGACTATATCCACACCTCAATCACATATTTTCTCTATATATTCTTTCCCGTTACCACTGATTATCAAAATATTTGTATGTAAATGAGCACCTCTCTATTTCTTATCAGCTTCTTCCACATGCTTATTATAATTTGTGACAGCAGCAAATTATGGAGGAAGTGGAGGAACTGGTCACAACAGGAGAAACAAATTTTACACTGCATCTGCCTCAACAGATACCAAAAAGGAGGAGGAAAAAAAAAAAAAAAACTAATTTACAACTTTAATTCCCAATGGCAAATTGGAATTTGAAGAGAAGAAGCTGCAATCCAAATCAGACACTGCTGTTCAAGAGATTCAGAGAGGAAGCAAGAACTATATGGTATGCTTAAGGCTGCGAGTTTGTGACGGAGGTCATGGATTCCATGACATTCCATGAACTCAGTGACTTTTGCAGCGGCCAGTACACCTGGCCCAGGTGCCGCCTAAGCGTCTCAGGCAGCCTCTGGGGCAGGCACGCCAGCTGCTGCTGGGGCAATCTCGGGCCACTGTGCCCACCTCCCCCAGCAGCAGCAGGAGTTTCGGTGTGGAAGGGGGCTTAGGGCTTGGGTACGGGAGGGTGTGAGGGCTCAAGGCAGTGCTTACCTTGGTGGGCTCCCCAGAAACAGCAACATCCCCCTCCCTCAGCTCCTAGCTCAAAGGCATGGCCAGGCAGCTCTGCACACTGCTTCCGCCGGCAGGCACCGCACCCACAGCTACCACTGGCCACAGTTCACAGCCAATGACAACTGCTGAGCTGACGCTTGGGGCTAAGGCAGCATGCAGGGTTGCCTAGCCACACCTCCACCTAGGAGCTGAGGAAACGGGATGTGTCCGTTTCCAGGGAGGTGTGGAATCTCCAGCTCCTGCCCACCCAGGCTGTATGCCCCCCCCTCGGGCCGCCCCCCTCCCCCCACGAGCACCCGCAGCATCCCCTGACTGCCCCCATGGCTACAGGTGGGCATGGGGGGGGGGGGTGAAGTCTACTGCTGGAGTCTCCAGCTGAACCAGGGGATAGTGGTTGAGGCCTGCCCCTGGAGCCCCTAGGCACTGCAGGGAGGAGCCACTGCTTTGCCCCCTCCCCCATTCATCTCTGCGCAAGAGGCTGTCGTAAACACAGGAAAACCCCCTGGTGGTCGCATTTGAAACACATTGCTTTAGGGCTTACAAGTCCACTCAGTCCTACTTGTTCAGTCAATCGCTAAGACAAACAAGTTTGTTTACATTTACAGGAAATAATGCAGCCCACTTCTTATTTACAATGTCACCTGAAAGTGAGAACAGGCATTCGCATGGCACTTTTGTAGTCAGCGTTATAAGCTATTTACGTGCCAAATATGCTAAACATTTAGAGAAGAAATCAAGGGCTGTTTATAAAGCAGCGGTAATCCCAACTCACTTTTTTCCAGACCAGAAGATCACCATAGGTGAAGTCAAAATGCCCACTGTGATCCTTGGAGACCTCGCTTACCTTTTAATGCTGTGGCTCATGAAACCCTATACAGGGAGCCTTGACAGCAGCAAGGAGCAGTTCAACAGGCTGAGCTGGTGCAGAATGACTGTGGAGTGTGCTTTTGGCCGTTTAAAGGGCCGCTGGCGCTGTCTGTATGGGAAGCTGGACCTGACCAATGACAGCATCACCGTGGTTATATCCTCCATAACATTTGTGAAAGGAAGGGTGAATGCTTCACTCAGGCATGAACCTGGAGGTTGAATTTGAACAGCCAGAGCGCAGGGCTATTAGAAGGGCCCAGCGCAGGGCTGCAAGGATTAGGAATGCTTGAGTGAGCAATCTGAAGCTGAAAGCCACCAGTAATGTCTGGTGCCCTGCACCAATGTTAGTAGGAATCTGTGTTTGCTAAGCTGACTTGCAGTGCCTGTTGCTTTCCTGGGCTAAGGCATCTTTTACTTTATGCAATAATAAAGAATGTTTTCAAAGCCAAAAAATCCATTTATTGAATAGAAAATTCATTTATTGAAAGGAAACAACTGCTTGGGAAACAGAAAGGGCAAGGGGTTGGGGTGGGGAACGGTATAATCGCAGATTTGCGTATGTCCTGTTATCATACTTGGCCTTCCTGTCTGGAGTGCTGTGCAATGAGTGCAGGCTGGCTTCACTTCAGCCACTTCAGGCTGGCTAAAATGCATGGAGATGGGGGTTTAGTGCAGTGGGTAAGAGTTGTAGTTTTCAGGGCTGGGTGGTGACGCTACAGGTGTTGGAGGTAGCTGGTGGTGATAAGAACCCAGATGTTGGGGAAAGTGGGTTGGAGGTGACATGGAGGCACAAGGGAAAAAGTTTTGGAACAAGGACTGCGGGGAGGGGCACGGCGTTGTAATGCTCCGCTTGCATGGCTATGAGCACCGGGATCGAGTCTGTTTGGCACTCCATGATACTTATCAACCCATCCATGCTTTGCTGCTAGTGATCTGCATTCTGCTGGAGGATCCTCCTTTCACTCTCCCTCCACTCCTGTACTTTTAGATTCTCGTTAAGTGACTGCTGCATTACTTCATGCAGCATGTCTTCTCTGCTTCTACGTAGCCTCTTCTAGATTCTTTGCAGTCTCTCGGCCGGTGCTAACATGGACAGCTGAGATCTCAAGGTTGCTTCTGTAAAGGAAAAATGCGACACTTAACAGAGGCAGCATTGTTCACACCAGACAGAGCAATGATTCCCCCAGACTATAGGAGGGCAATCACAGTCTACACAATAGCATAATTTGCCCGTCCCAAAGTGAGCGCACATAACCCATGGGAGCCCCAAAATGGTGAATAAGCACAGGGTCAAGGGGGACTGATTATTTCATGGCTGTACTGTCTTCTGAGTTTCTGTGCCTTGGGGAGAGTAAACAGCTGCAGGGGTCCCCTATACTCAACACTGTCCACACATTTTCCATAGGAGTTCGTCCTGGAAGATATCTCGCTGCTGAGGGTGCCCTGGGAAGCAAGGGAGGGTCTTCTACTACAATGCGGCTTCTGCTCTGGCCCATATGCAGCTTGCCTGTGTGCAGCAATGGTCCCTCCGCCCCTCACGGCACAGTGGTGTGGACACGTTAGTCTGACTGGGACAAGGACCACACTGGCTCTCCCAAGAAACCTGCGCAAGCGCATTACCCAAGTTCTGCCTGAGACCTTTGAAGAGATCACTGAGGCTGATTACCGTGATGTGAGAGAGCACATCAACACCCTAGTCTGCATCTAGGCATGCATGCAGCCCTAACCCTCCTCACCTCAGGAGTCCACACCGAATAACTTCCTTCCCAAAATAAAAGGTGCTTACCGGGAACCTCCTCTGGTGTTGGTCCTTCCCTAAGCATCAGCTGCTGTGACTGGCTACCTTCCTCCTGGCTTGAGAACAGCTCCTGGCTGCATGTATCTAGGGATTCCGGGGTGTCTTCCTCCTCCTCAGCACACTTACTCCTGCTTTGCTCCTCCTCCTCCTCCTGCCTTGTTGAACTGGGCTCTGAAGTGTCCATGGTGATACTCAGAGAGGAGGTGGGGTTGCCCCCAAGTATCGCGCCCAGGTCTTTGTAGAAACAGCAGGTCATGGGGGCAGCACCAGAGTGGTGGTTCGCCTCGCAGGCTTTGCGCTAGGCATTCCGCAGCTCCTTTACTTTAACCTTGTGCTGCAGTGCGTCCCTGTCATGGCCCCTTTTCATCATGACTCTTGATATCTGCCCAAAGGTATCATAATTCCTACGGCTGGAGCCCAGCTGGGACTGGACAGCTTCCTGCCCCCAAACACTGATAGGTCCAGCACCTCGCAACTGCTCCATACTGGGGATCGCCTGGCGCATGGTCACCTGGAAAGATTCACTGAGAGCACTCCATGCCTGGATGAGCAAACAGGAACGGGATTTTCATAACTCCCAGAGAATTTAAAGGGCAGGTCTGATTGTTGGTCACCTGAAGGCAGGGCAGTAGAGTTCAAACTGATGACCAGAGTGGCTAGAACATGCATTGTGGGACACTCTGGAGGCCGATCAGAGTGCATTAACAGACCAGGGCCTCCACACTGGCACCATGTGCTCCAGCTGGGGCGCAGCAAGCGTTATGCTTCTTGAGGAGGTGAATTACCAGGGGCTCTCCAGCCGTGGCATCCGGGCGCTCTACGTGCCTTGCCAGTGTGAAGACTGGACTGCTTTAATGTGCTCTAACTCGCAAATGTAGCCATGCCCAAAGGAGAAAGAAACAGGGAGGCCAAAAGAAATACTTAAAAGACACTGTCAAGATAACATCAAGAGGCGTGGCACTGACACCACACACTGGGAGACAGCAGCCCAGGATAGGGATAACTAGCAAAGACTTGTCAGAGAGGGAACATTCACTTTTGAGGAAAATTGCCTTGCCTTGGTCACAGAAAAATGCCAGAAAAGGAAAGACGGCTGTCACGCAGCAATGGTGGCCCAACTCTGTCTTCCAACACCACTTGCAGTGTCTGCTAACAAGACTGTGTCTCAAGAATTGGACTTCGCAGTCACCAAAGGACCCATGAAAAATAAAACCTGTGAAAGAGACCATCCTCGACCTTGAGGGATCGCCGACAATGCTCATCATTCATATGCCCTTTCATGCTTCAGCCACCATTCCAGAGGACATAATTCCATGCTGATGACACTTGTTAAAAATACAATGCATTAATTACATTTGTGACTGAACTCCTTGGGGGAGAATTGTATGTCTTCTGCTCTGTGGTTCTACCGCATTCTGCCATACATTTTGTGTTATGGCAGTCTCAGATGATGACCCAGAATATGTTGTTTAAGAACACATTAATTGCAGATTTGACAAAATGCAAAGGTACCAATTTGAGATTCTAAAGATAGCTACAGCACTTGACCCAAGGTTTAAGAATCTGAAGTTCCTTCCAAAATATGATAGGATAAAGTGTGGAAGGCTGTTAGAAGTCTTAAAAGAGCAACACTTCCATGCAGAAACTACAGAACCCAAACCACCAAAAAAGAAAATCAACCTTCTGTTGGTGGCATCTAAACTCAGATGATGAAAAAATGAACGTGCATCAGTGCACTCTGCTTTGGATCATTATCAAGCAGAACCCATTATCAGCACAGACACATGTCCTCTGGATTGGCGGTGAAAGCATGAAGGGGCATATGAATGTTCAGCATATCTGGCACATAAGCATCTTGCAGCGTTGGCTACAACAGTGCAAAGGGAATGCCTGTTCTCACTTTCACGTGACATTGCAACTAAGAAGTTGCCTTCCACACCTTATCCTATCAGCATTATCTCCCATAAATGTAAACACTCTTTTTCTTAGTGATTAAGTAGTAGGACTGAGTGGACTTACAGGCTCAAATTTTACAGTGTTTTATTTGAGTGCACTTATGTAAAAAAAAATTCCACATTTGTAAATTGCACTTTCTCAATAAAGAGATTGCACAACAGTACTTGTATGAGAACTGAAAAATACTATTTATTTAGTTTATATTTATCACTGCAAATATTTGTAATAAAAATAATATAAAGTGAGCACTGCACATTTTGTATTCTGTTGTAACAGAATTCAATATAATTGAAAATGCAGAAAACATTCAAAAACATTTAAATAAATGGTAGTCTATTATTAACAGTGCAATTAAAACTGCGATTAATTTTTTTAATAGTTTGACAAGCCTAGTTATAACCTTTCATTACTTTGCATACAAAAGTAATGCAAGAACTATGTTGGAAAGGAAAGTATATCAGTTTTCTTTTTCATTCTACTGTAAATAAGGATCTGACTGCTATTTTCCTTTATGCACTCCTGATTTATAAGTCTGCCATAAAATTGACTGCTGCTTGTATTCAATTATCAGAATCATTTCTTTGTATATAAGAGTATGTAAACTGACTCAGTCAAGTATTCCCAATTCGGAAGACTGATATTTTATTTCACATAGTTCACAATCAGACTCATAAAGGCTAGAAACTTTTATAAAATAAAATTTAAAAAAAACTGCAGACGAGTATGATGTAAGTATTGATCTCTCTCATGGAGAGAGTGAGTATTTCAGAAACTTCTTTTTCAGTTCTTTTTTAAATGAACAATGAACTTTCGACTAATCCCTTTGGAAGATTACTCCAGACTTAACAGATTTCACCATGAGAAAGATTTTCCTGATATTCATGTTAAGAGTTTGTTTATTTCCATCCTATTACTCTTTGTTGCAGTTCTCTGTACTACCTTAAACACTTCTCCCCACTCCTTGGTGTGTATTTACTTTATATATTTGTCAGAGTTGTTACATTACCTGTCCTTTTCTCCCTCCTCCATCACTGATTACTCAAACTATACATAGTTTATTCTTTTAATCTTTCCATGCATGCAAATCTCTATGCAAGCAGATCTTCCTCTGTAAATTTTTGATATGCACAAAATGCTCTCTACAAAATTAAGTTTTTGTTTATAATTTTCTGGCCCTTCTGGCTACCAGCGAGATTCACAAATGCACTACTGCAATTTCATTGTGACAGGTTTCTGTGGTAGCCATGTTAGCCTGTTTCAGTAAAAAAGAGGAGTCCTTGTTGCACCTTAGAAACTAACAAATTTATTTGGGCATAAGCTTTCATGGGCTAGAACCCACTTCATCAGATGTATGAAGTAAAAAATACAGTAGCAAGTATACATACATGAAAGGATGAGGGGTGCTTTACCAAGTGTTAGGTCAGTCTAACAAGATAAATCAATTAACAGCAAGATATCAAGGGAGGAAAAATAACTTCTGAAGTGGAAGGAGAGTGTCCCATTACAGACAGTTGACAAGAAGGTGTGAGTAACAGTAGTATTAGTATTGGGGAAATTAAGTTTAGGTTTTGTAATGACCCAACCACTCCCAGTCTTTATTTGAGCCTAATCTGATGGTATCTAGTTTGCAAATTAATTCCAGTTCTGCAGCAATAAATTTGTTAGTCTCTAAGGTACCACAAGAACTTCTGGTGTTTTTTTTTCTGTAATTTCATTAATTATTGTATGGACTCGTTCATTAGCCCATTTGTTTATAAACCGACCCCCCCCCCAAGATGGATAAGTAAAAGTAGCAAAAAATGTATGACCCTTTCATAAGCCAACCCTGTATTCAGGGGTTGGAAAACTTTGGCTCCCAGCCCATCAGGGTAAGCCGCTGACAGGTCAGGACGTTTGTTTACCTGGAGCGTCTGCAGACGTGGAGCCCCTCAGCTCCCTGTGGCTGCGGGTCGCCATGCCCAGCCAATGGGAGCTGCGGGAAGTGGCACCTACAGATGCCCCAGGTAAACATAACGATGATGTATTAGATATTCAATTCAATAATTCCATAGAGCAGGGATCTGGCGGTGCAGGCCGGTTTGTTTACCTGCTGCGTCTGCAGGTTTGGCCAATTGTGGCTCCAACTGGGCATGATTCGCTGCTCCAGGCCAATGGGGGCAGTGGGAAACGGTGACCAGTACATCCCTTGGCCCGCACCACTTCCCAAAGCCCCCATCGTCCTGGAGTGGGGGACTGCGGCCAGTGGGAGCCGCAATCGGCCAAACCTGCGGACTCAGCAGGTAAACAAACCGGCCCAGCCCGCCAGGGTGCTTACCCTGGCGAGCCGTGTGCCAAAGGTTGCCGATCTCTGCCACAGAGTTTAAAATCATCAAATTTTGATGCAGACCTGTTTATAAGCTGACCACTGCTCTTTGATGCATCACTTTTTTACCAAAAATATTTGGCTTATGAACAAGTATATACTGTAGTTACACCACAGCAAACCCTAATATAGATATGTTTCACTGAAAGAAAGCAATATTTAACCCCTATGTAGCTTCTATCCAAATCTGCAGACAGACTAAAGCTATGTTCACACTGCACTCTCATCATCAAAACTTTTGCCACACAGAGTGCGAAAAGAAACACACCTCTGAACAAAAGTTTTAACGGTGAAAAGCACTGGTGTGGACCGCACTTATCTGGCAGAGACTCTCTTCTGGCAACAAAGCTACTACCCCTCATTTGAGGTGGTTTTACTTTGTTTCCAGGAGAGCTCTCCCAGTTACAATGAGTGGCTACCCAGCACACCTTACAATGGTGTGGCTGCAGTGGCAGAGCCACACCATTGTAAGGTGCACAGTACAGACATAGCCTGAAACCATAGCTGTTAGGGTCTAATTCAGAGACTATTAAAATCAATGGAAGCCCTTCCATTAATTTCAATAGGCAGGGAATTAAACTCTGAGAAGTTTCAACCACTACATTCATCTCAACAGTGATCATCAGGAAGCCACAAATGAGAATTAAAGGTCGGCATTAACGACTTAGCAAAAACCACCCAACTAACAGGCTCAAGTATATCCAGTGGGGTCGTATTTTCCATTCATTCTAACACACAAGAATTTAAGGTCATCTCTATAGGTATAGTGCTGCAGTGGCACAGGTGTACCGGTACAGTTGCTGCACGTGTGGTGAAGATGTTCTATGCCTACGGGAGAGAGCTCTCCCATTGGCATAAAAAAAAACCCACCTCCGCGACTGGTATCAGCTATGTTGGTGGGAGAAGCTCTCCCACCAACATAAGGCTGTGCACCTGAGTGTTTATATTGGCGTAACTTATGTCACTCAAGGGGGTGGAATATTCATATCCCTGAGTGACATACGTTTTGCCAGCATACGCTGTAGCATAGACATAGCCTTACAAATTTTAGCTACAAATATATGTTCTAGTACAGGGGTGGGCAAACTTTTTGGCCCGAGAGCTGCATCTGGGTGGGGAAATTGCATGCAGAGCCACGAATGTAGAGCTGGGGCAGGGGGTTGGGGTATGGGAGGGAGTGCGGTATACAGAAAGGGACTCAGGGCAAGGGGTTGGGGTTCAGGAGGGAGCTCAGGTTAGGGAGGGGTGCAGAGTGCAGCAGGGGACTCAGGACAGGAGTGCAGGAGAGGTTCGGGGTGCAGGCTCTGGAGTGGCTCTAGGGTGGCAGCGGTGCCGCACTGCTAAGGCAGTTTCCCTGCCTGCCCTGGCCCTGTGCTGCTCCCGGAAGCAGCCAGTACCACGTCCCTGCAGCCCCTGGGGTTGGGTAGGGAGGGCAAGAGGGCTCCATGCACTGCCTTCACCTGTGGGTTCCTCACCTGAAGCTCCCACTGGCTGGGGAAAGGGAACCGCAGCCAATGGGAGCTCTGGGGGAGGTACCCACAGGCAAGAGTAGTGTGCGGAGCCCTCTGTTCCCTCCTCCCCCAGGGACTGCAGGTACGTGGTGCCGGCTGCTTCCAGGAGCGACACGAGGCCTGCAGTGTCACATGGATGGCAATCCTGCAGGCCGGATCCAAAGCCCTGAGGGGTTGAATCCGGCCACAAGCCGTAGTTTGCCCACCCCTGTTCTAGTAAGTTCTACTCCCAACACAGAACTTTTCGGTTGGTCTATATCTCCACTCTACCCCAGGAACCTTATATGGATTGACATTTGTACCATTTACCAACCTTTTAATTTAGGATTTTGAACCCTTATCCGCTCACTGTTTCTCAGTCCGATACAGAGAAAGACTAGGACTCCAGTACACAATTTAGGTCAGCAGAAAGTTGGGCAGGTTCTATCTCTAAAGCATGTGGACTCTTGGTCCCCAATGAAACAGAACAAAATAGAATAGTGGTGGGAGGAGCCACAGAATGTAAAAGGATGGAAACTGGAACCTCAGGAGAAATAACACCAAGCAGAGAGAATCCTCAACTTGATCTTCCACATTAAGATGTGCCCACCCCCACCCCCACCACCCAAACACTCCTGTGTTCTTCCAGCCTGAGCACCTGCTCCCCAAAATCCTCTTGTGCTCTCCTTTGCCTTCATCATCTTTCCTCTGTCTTAAAAGGCTGAAGGGACCTCAGGGTCCATCATCCCTCCTCATTGTTTTGCTATCCTGACTGCTTCAGAGGAACACGATATCTCCTCAGCACAGCCTGATCCTATTGCTTCTAAAGTGCACCCAGGCCATGACGAACACAAGGAAGCAAGAGAACAGAATTCATCTCTCTTGCATAGGAGGGCAATGTTCTAACCCGAGACAAAAACAGACAGACAGCCCGCCCTCATAATTCAAATAAAACAATATTTTAAGAATTTGGGTAAGTATTTTAGTTAATGAAAGTGTTGTGTGCATTGTTCTCAGTTACCAGATTTTGGGCTCCTATGTGTGTTTTGCATGGTGTTATGGATTTTCTATGAAGTTTTGTACAGATCAACAGGCACTAAAACAGGTCGGCAACCCATGGCACGCGAGCCGATTTTCAATGGCACGCTGCTGCCTGCCGGGACCCTGGCCCCACTCAGCCCACTGCTGAACCCAGGCCGCCGGGGCTGGGACCCTGGCAGGCAGCAATGTGCCATTAAAAATCCCACCCAGCCCAGCCTACTCTTCTCCGCCCCCTGCTTTCTCCTGAGCGGGCAGGAGCTTGGTCCTGCCGGCTGTTGCTGCAGGGCAGCCTTCACCGGCAGCCAAGCTCCCTCCTCCCCCGCCTCTTCCCCCAGCTGGGTTCCTGTCCCATCTCCTGTCCCTCCCTGCGGCCAAACAGCTGATGGTCCTGGAGAGGCAGGCGGAGGAGTGGAGCTGGAACCATAGTAGCCGCAGTGTGCTTGCTGTGCCGGAGAAGAGGTGGAGACGGGGCCTTGGGGAAGGAGGGTGGAATCAGGGCACATCCCCTCCAGAGCCGCTTAGGGCAGGGGCTGGGAGCATCTCCATGACTCCAGCCCACACCCCTGAGCCCCCTGCCCTGATCCTTGACCCCCCACATCCCTCAGTCCCCTGCCCTGATCCCTGAACCCCCTCACACACACTCAGCTCCCTGACCTGACCTCTCTCACGACCCCAGCCTGATTCTGGCACACCCCCCCCACATACCCAGCCCCCATACACCCAATGCCCTGACTCTTGCATCCCTCACATCCCCACCCTGAGCACCAAACAGAAGCTCCTGCACATACACCCCACATTCCCACCTGAAACCCTCACACCAAATGGGAGCTGCTCAGGTAAACGCTCCACACCCACACCTCCTGCCCCAACCCTGAGCCCCCTCCCTCATTCTAGCTCCTGGCCAGACTTTACACCCCAACCTGCTCCCTCACCCCCAGCCCTGTGCTCAGTGCACTCCCACCCTCAGCTCAGTGCAGAGAGAGAGGAAGAGAATGCACTAAAACCAGGGAGAAGGTAGGTACCCACTCTATGTGGGCAGGGCTGAGACTCCAGACTAGCAGCGGGGCTGGGCCGGCAGCCGAGACCCTGGCTGGCAGGAGCCGGAGGACGGAACCCCAGATCAGCAGTGGGCTGAGCCACTGCCAGTCTGGGGTTCTGGCTGCCGGCCCCTTGCCAGCCGGAGTCCCGGCCACAGGCCCCGCTCAGCCCGCTGCCGGCCTAGGTGAATGGAACCCCAGGCCAGCAGCAGGCTGAGTGGGCCGGTGGCATAAGATCCGCATTTTAATTTAATTTTAAATGAAGCTTCTTAAACATTTTGAAAATCTGGTTTACTTTATATATAATAGTTTAGTTATATAATATATAGACTTATAGAGAGAGACCTTCTAAAAACGTTAAAATATATTACTGGCACACAAAACCTTAAATTAAAGTGAATAAATGAAGATTCAGCACACCACTTCTGAAAGGTTGCCAACCCCTGCACTAAAACAACTTAATTCAAAACGCCTTCTGTCTTACAATACCAGCTGGAAAATTTTGAAATAGGACCAAGGAGAGAAAGAAGATACAACTAACTAACTAGCTGTCCAGCAGACTCTTACTAACTAAATTCTACAGATTCTGGCAAAAAATCCCAAAGCCGTTCTGATGGGAGGGATGTTGCAACAATTTCATAATATTAGAATCTCTCAGATTGGGGAAAAAGTTTTAAACACTTAAGTAAGCTAACCTTTTATATATACACCCATATAGAATACTTTAGGAAATTTACTATCAGGAAGGATAGCAAATATATACACAAACCTTGGGCCTACGAAAGTCAGAATCATGTTTTGCTACTAACTAGGTATTACAATAAAACATTTCTGCACCATTATAATGTTTTTAAATTAAAATTTCATGTGACCCAGAAATAGCATGTATTGTTTTTTATATCTTTGAAAAGCAACTGGTAAAAAAAAGCCCTTTGAACTATTACAGCCAAAAATCAAATTACAATTTAAGACAGGTCCAACACAGGGTCTAAAAAGCCTCGACCGAATCCGTTCCCCTTTATATTAAGCCAATAGTTCCCAAACTGCGGCCCATGAAGCCCTCATGAACCCCTCTCATGGTGAGTAAAATCACCAGAGTAAGTGACCACTGCAGGACTTAAGAGGCTGGGAGGGTATGACTGATGTATGGCTATATATTTATACTTAGGGGTTATCTATGCATAAAATAGTGCAGCTTCACTACTCTAGCACTTCATCACCTATACCAGTGGGAGGGGGTCTCCCATCAGCATAGGTTATCCATCTCCCTGAGACACAATGGCTAGGTCAACAGAAGAATTCTTCCACTGACCTCATGCTGTCTAAACTGGGAACTAGGTCTAACTACACCACTCGGGTATGGATTTTACACACCCCTAATCAATGTAGCTGGGTCCACCTAAATTTTTAGAGTAGCCTAGACCTTAAATCAGTACACCAGCATAACTGAGCTATGCTGCTGTAATATCTTAGTGCAAAACACTAGGAAAACTACCTCCCTGCGAAGCAATAGCTAGGTTGACAGAAGATTTCTATTGACCTAGTGCTGTCTACACTGGGGGTTAGGTTGGCATAATCACATCTCTCGAGGATGCAGATGTTCCACACCATTGAGACATGCACCTATGCTAATGTAAATTGCCAGTGTAAATTAACTCTATGTCCCCATGGGAGAAGCTGGGGGGCGGGGGGGGGCGTCTGGTTAATTGATTGCCTGTGATCTCAGGGTAGTTGACACCTGTGCAAAGGGCCTCTGGAGATTCCACAAATGTATGTTGAGGCCCAGCCTGTCTCTTACAAGAGTCCCAGCCACCTGGAGTTCAGTCACTTTTAACTCCAGATAAAAGTCTCTAATGAAGAACAAAGTCCGAGACCCCCTTGCTCTCTCACAAAACACTCTGCACCCTGACTGTAACGCCCACAGCACCAAACACAAGACAAGTGAGTATCGAACAGCCTCCAAGCTGCTGAATGCCCACACGCGGCGGGAGCCGGCCCCAGTTCTACTAGGGAAGAGCAGGCCGGAGCCCAGCAGCTCCAACGGAGGGGATTCGCAACACCCTCCTTAGGGTGAGCCGCCTGTGAAACATCGGGACAGCGGGGGGGGGGGGGGGGGGGAAAAGGCGCCTATACGGAAAAAAACGCACGAACATCGGGACTGACCCTCCCCCTCGCACCTTAGCAACCACCCCTGGGCGCCCGAGGCAGGAAGGGAGGAGCACGAGGAGCCCCGCACTCCAAGCGCGTGCACGGCCTCTCCCCCTCGCTGCCTGGCTCGTGCTCGCTGGGGCCGGGGAAACGGATGCCGCGTGCAGTCCCACTGCCCAGGCCCGCGACGAGTCTCACGCCAAAGGCCCAACCAGGGCCCTCGCGACTCCCCTCTCCCCCCAGCAAATGAGTCTTAGCGACCGTTACAGCCACTTCCCGCCACAAGGCGCCTCATAGCGTCTCCCTCCCACTTTCCCCTGGAAAGGAGCCTTCCCAAAGGGGCCGCCCTGTCTCTTACTCGGGCTCCCGCAGCACAGACTCCACCGCGGCGGCCATTTTGAACTTCCAAGCGCCTTCGCTGCTGCTGGTGAGACGGGGCCGCAGCGCATGCGCGATAGAGCGCCAAGGGTCGAGGCGAGGAAACGCGCCACCTCGGCGACCCACCGGAAATGAACCGCACCCTGCAGCGAGGGAGTAAGTTACTTCCGGTGGATCTTTTGCTAGGGAGCGTCTGTAAAGAGGCACCTCCAGGCCCAGCGGCGCAATCCCAGAACAATGGTTGGGGCAGGGAGTCTTCGCCAGTCACGATGGTGTTAGTGTCACCAGGTATAACCCTACGTAGTTCAGAAGGGTGGAAGATCACGAGTGTCAATGAAGCCCTCCTGTTGTAGGCCTCAGTGAACCATTGTGCCTCCATGTTTAACACTTTGTGTAACCTGGTGTAACCTAATGTGTTAATAACTGTAAAGTGTAATGTCAGCAGCTAGTTTTTGATTGTAACAGCCAGTTCCCTGCTGTAATACATTGAAGCCAGGCTAAAGCAAATTTCAAGGTCGCTTTTAGATACAGCATACATGTCTCCGCACTAGGGAGGGGGAAGACGAAGTGTGTGAGAAAAGAATGCTGCAGCTGGACAGAAGAGAGAGGGGGAAAGGGGGCTTGCTAGTCAGCGAGAAGAGTTCTCATGGATATAAAGGAACAGACTGCTTGTTTTAGGTGTGCTGGATCTGAGGCATGTCAAGTCTCCCAGCACCGCTTTGAGATCTCAAATAAATTTGGTTTGCTTCTCCAGCTTGGTGTGTTTATTGGCGTGGCACACCGGGCGACGGACCCCCCCCCTCCCCGCTGTTGTCCCCCTCCCTTCTCAGGCACTTTGGGCCGGCAACAATGGCTCAAGCGATCTGGACGTGGCGCCGTGACACTGGCAGCTGTGTGGTGCGGGCTCACCCAGCGTTTGAGAGGTGGGTGGATGATGGTGTCGGAGGGGACAGGAAATTTGGGGTGATTGTAGAACAAAGTGAGGGGGTGAACAGGAAGGTGCTCAGGACTTCTTGGGATGTGTGGCCCCTAGATGTCACACCAAATAAGAAATGGGATACTAAACACTGAAAACCAGAGGTACAACCAAAAACTACCTAGGCTGCCTAAAGTTGTGGGTATATGGAGTTAAGTAAAAGAGAAACTGCCAGGGAGGGTAGGCCCAAAGTACAGACATTGTGGCTATTGTTTATTTATGTTTTATGAAACTTAATGACTCATAAACAAGATTTCACCATTTGTTTTAATGTCAGAGCAGGCATAGTGATGAGCATCCGCAACCCAGATACTCAAGGCATTCACACCTTGCCCTAGTGTATTAGAAGAAGGCAATGAGACTATGTCAACACTAGCACTTTTGTCGGTATAATTTATGTCGATCAGGGGTGTGAAAAAAACGCACTGAGTGATGTGAGTTACACAAACAGAAGAGCCAGGGTGGACAGCGCTTATATCAGCATGACACACACTCCTGCTGACATAGCTATCATGGCTTTTTGGAGGTGGTTTAAGTATGTCAATGGCCATGGGAGGGCTTTTTCCTGTTGGCCTAGAGTGGCTACACAAGCAATCTTACAGCAATGCAGCTGCATCCGTACAGCTGTGCCACTGTAAACTCTCTAGTGTAGATATGGCCCTAAACTGAGTAGGAAGTCTTGCAAGATTGTCATGAAAATCTAGCAGCTAGTGATAATGTTTGGGGGTGGGAATTATATTTTGCAGACATTATTTTTAAAATAAATTATTCTGGATGGTAAATTGATAATTTTTTCAGCTTGGAAACAAAAATGAATCCCAGGTGTCTGTTTCCATTTTCAAAACAGGAAGAAATGCAGTAGGGAAACAGCATAAGCACAAGCAGCAAAGAATCCTGTGGCACCTTATAGACTAACAGATGTTTTGGAGCATCAGCTTTTGTGGGTGAATACATCTGATGCATCTGACATAGTGGGTATTCATCCATGAAAGCTCATGCTCCAAAACGTCTGTTAGTCTATAAGGTACCACAGGATTCTGCTTTTACAGATCCAGACTAACACGGCTACCTCTCTGATACTTGACAGCATAAGCACAGAAAATTAAACTAGAGTTTAAAAATGGTTTCAGTTGTGATAATCTTGGGTGCTAATAATGCTAATACTTAGTATGCTGCTATTATTACCTAGCATTCATTATAGGTACTAGATAATACTTAGTCCTGCCTTGAGTGCAGGGGGATGGACTAGACTAGGTGGCTTCTTGTGGTCCCTTCCAGTGCTAAGATTGTATGATTATGGCCTAGTTATTACTTAGTCCTGCCTCAGTGCAGGAGACTGGACTAAATGATCTGCACCTGGATGATTATATTCTGAAAGACTAACCAAGAACTGTGCTAAGCACTATATAGAGTACTAGACGATAATATCACTTTCCAATACCTGCTTCAAAGAGCTCATATGCAACCATAAATTACCACGTGTTGGATTTAAAGATGAAGAACCTGAAGCACAGCGCGTTTAAATGACCGAGCTAAGCTCACACAAGGATGGGAACGGGGAGGCACTCGCGGACCTCGAGCTGTCGCTGGTGTTTAAAGCGTTGAGTTTTGGATTTCAAACGAGTCCTTCAGCAGCGCTCTTGGGTGTGTCACTTTACGCACAGTCCCTTAGAGTGGGGCAGCCCGGTGTTACTGGAGGGAGGAGGCGGGAGGGCTGAGCGCCCGCTCTAACACCGCCCTCTTCGTTCCGGGCCGGAAGCTGGAAAGCTAGCGGAGAGGGGCGTGTCTGAGCCGTGGAGGCCCGGAAATAGGGTGAGACTAATTCAACAACAGAGCCACTGACCCCTGCAAAGCGGAATGGAACCGTCCTCCCTTCCATTCACGCGCCGCTGACCCGGGCAGTGAGGGAGCGGCACGTGCTTTCAGCAGAAAGTCCGTCCAAGCAGCAGCGGCTTCTGCCGGGGGGTGGCTGGGGTGGATGAGGCGCAGCTGTTGTAGCTGTAGGTGGCGCTTTGAGGTGACCGTGTGCCCTTGGCAAAAGCGTGGGGAACGCTGCAGGAAAAAGGAAGAGCAGGGAGGGGGGTCGAGCTGTCAAACAGGCGCAAGAGGGACACGCCACTGATTGTCCTCCTCTGGCCCTAGCCCATGCTGCTACTACCGCCCTGGTTTTGCAGTTGAATCACTGTAGCAGGTACGGTCAACTGGTTCTTCGCCATTCCCTGTGTAAGGGGAATTCACAGCGCCCGAAAACAAAATATAAATAGAGCCCTGGAGTGGATACAAAATTTGTGTGTCATCTGATCTGTGATCTGCAAACGTCACTGGATATAAAGTGGATATTTGCAGATTTGCAGGGCTCTAGATAAAAGGCGTGATACTGCACTGGTAGGAGGAGGGGGAAGGTATGCAGAAGGATGTACTACAGATTATCAGATATAGGGCTTCTAGCTGCTGTGATGCATTCTGGATTATTTTATTGTTTGTTTTAAAAGAATCGGGGAGGTTAACAGACTGTAAATCTTTGTATAAAAAGGTACAGCCCTTTGTCAGTAGTGGATGTTCTGTGTATATGTCAACTCTATAAGATTTGTGGATGAATGTATGCTGAGATATTTGTATCTTAATGATGTATTTTTCTATGAAAAAGGCTTTGCCATGGGATTCATAAATGTTATGCAAATCCCAAAATGAATACACAACAAAAATCCAGTAGAGGAGAAAGTAACAAATGATTTGGGATTGTTTTTTTAAACATAAATAGTTTTCTAAAATCTCAAGTTTGAAATTACAGAATAAATGTTTCATCTGTAATAATGAAGTAAGAAGAGCTGTGTTGTATGAGGCATTTAGGTTTAAATTTTCTTCTGGCAAAACTTCTACTGTCTTCCAAGAAGCTATGATTTCACCCTTGAATTTTATATAGACTGATGCAATTTAGATTATAATCTGACCCTAGGGCCTCTTGTAATTTCTGAAAAAAGGCAACAATAATAGTTGAAATATTAATATACCAGAGCATAGTATGCATCCATCTCTACTTGGGAAAATGTAAATAGGCACTTTATGTATATCTTGCTTAGTATTACTGAAGATTTAGGATAAATTATCTTCTGGAGAAGATTGCTGATATACGAATTTTGCAGATTATAGAACAGCTACTAACTGCTTTATTTATGTTTCTCTTATAGACTTGTGTTCTTGCACTTTCTGAAGATGAATGAATTTAAATATAAATACCAATACATTCCTTCCACAAACCTACATTTACCTGAGGAGATTACAACATCCCGATTGTATGCCTCTGTGGCAGAGGGCTTTGAAGCCCAAATTGCCAGCCGGTGGAAACGTTTTTGGTTGAAGTGTACAGGTGCAAACTTTGTCAGTTTACAAACAGTAGCGAGAATAAAATCAGAACTCACATGACTAATGTTCACAAACAAGGTAGAATTTGCCACATTTCTGAGTGCCTTCAGATGGGCCCAGATCAAGATGAAAATGACTCATACAGCATTGGGGATGAAATCTACCAAGAAAATGAAGAACACCTTGCAAAGACGTCATTTCTGTTGCCGATGTACCAGATGCTTCATAACATGAGTCCTGAATGCTGTGATGTGAGCCTGGGAGTCAAGGTGATAATCCTAATGTCTCTCATTCTAGTAAGATAAAGACACTGTTTGAAGAAGAAGCAGGTCAGTTTCAGCTTGAGGAGCCCTGCTCTGTGGTGCCTAATCCCCTCTCATATTCCACAGACCCCAAAGAATCTAAAAAAAGCAAAGATGAGGAGGAAGCCCAATCTGAACATCTCATGTCACTTGGCCTGTGTCGCATTTTCAGCATTAAAACTCAAGCCTTAGAGGTAGAAGTGAAAACAACTAAAGTTGAAGTCAAACAAGAAAATAGTAAAATTCCGAAGACAGTCAGACCTGCAAACAGTGGCTTAGCTCAACCTTTGAAAGGTATTTGCACCTTAAAACCAAGTGCTGAAAGAATACAGCACTGCAACATATGTGACCAAGAACTGAAGTCAAAGGGTGCTTATAAAATCCATGTTAAATGTCATGATGGAGACGAGGGCTTCAGATGTGTTTATTGCAATTGCTGCATGACAGAATGGAACTTAATGGAAAATCATTTAAAAACACACAAGCCAATAAAAGAGAGCTACCAGTGTCTGATTTGCAAGAGAGTTTTTATGTCACCAAGTGCATGGAAAATGCATGGGAACAACCATCATGGAAAATGTAATCTGTTTCAATGCACAAAGTGTTCATCTCTTTATGAAACAGAGCAAGTGAGAAATCTGCACGTATCTTGTCATTATGGTGACTTGTTTAAATGTCTGCACTGTGATTTTATTGGTAAGTCTCAAACAATTATTTTTCTCATACTTTCACCCTCTTTGTAAACCTGTCTGTAAGCATAATGTATATTGGGACTTACAAAGATGTACTTCTAGAGTTTCAGCATGTAGTATGATACCATCTGTGATGAGCTATAACAAATAATCTTAGTGTTACTGGGAAATTTGTTACAGGCAGGAGCAATACAAATCTATGTGTTTAATAAACGTTTGCAAATGAACCTTTTTATGAAAATGTTACCACGCTCTACAGAATTGCCGCTCATTTTCAGCTGTAATCTGTGGATTCTAAATATTTGTTTAAAAAAAAAAAAAGTTGGAGTTAACTTCTTTTAGGACTTGGAAGTCACGTCACATGCAATGAGAAAAATAATTTTACGTGAATTTACTCTGTCTCCAGTTTAATAACACTCTGCTATTTTTATCTTTAAACCACTACATTGCCGCTGTAAAATTAACTAATACTTACTTAGCTGTGATGTAGCTATTACTTATATTTTATGAATAGGGAAACCGACAAAGACCAAGTGACTTGCTTAGAATGACAGATTTCCTAGCTTCCAGTATGGTTCTCAGTCCAATAGACAACATTGCCTTCTCTGACTCCAAATATTATTATATCAAATCATGGCATATAATGCAAAAATTCTTAGTACCTATGTCAGTCTGCTTTCTGCCACTTAAGTTTCTTCCTTCTCACTTTTTTGTTGCAGTCTGTCTGAAAGTGCAAACTGAAGCTATCTGTGTGGGTGGTATTTGGAGAAGGTGCTATGGTGTGTGTAGCTGTTGTCGGTAGTCATTGTAATAGCTTGTAAATGTAGCAAATTAGAATATCCATTGAAGAATGAGGTGAGTATGGTGGCCCATCTAAAACAAGTTCCTGTGATAATGACTAGGTTGGAAAACTTGCTTGGAGTGAGATCTTGTATAGAAAAGGATTTATTGCCCTCAGCTTATGTGTTGATCCATGTGAGATTAAGGCGCTAGTTTTGTCTGTTTTGGTCGTGTTTGAGATTGCATGGATTTGGAGTTGGACCTCATCTACAGAATTCCTGCAAGAAGTAAAAATGACTGCTGAATCTTGTTACTTTCAGAATCAATTTCAAAACTCACTACTCAACTTTCTCTTGGTAGTTTCTTCATACAAATACACAACACCTCCATTTATTCATAGACAAGCAAGAAGTATATAAACTAATCAAACTGTTTCTCTTACAGGGTGGAAAGGAAGGTGGGCAGAGAAAGGAAGATTGTTATAGTTAGTTATTTCTGTTTTAAAATAGTTTTGAAGGATTCCGATTCTACAGTTATAGGAGTGATTATAAGTGCATATATAAACATGCAACTTGCTTCATTCAATGTAATGAGCCATTCATTTCAAAGTCTAATTTTGTGTTTTTAATGGAGACTCTCTATCCAATTAGTGTTTTTGTTTGTTTGTTTTTAGTTTTAGCTTAAGTGACTAGACATGGTTTGTTTATGTCTACACTGTGCAACTTTTAGTGACACAGCCATGCCGCTAAAAGGTGCGCATTGTAGCCACTGTTTGTTGGCGGTTCTCTTGCCAACAAA
This sequence comes from Chelonoidis abingdonii, assembly GCF_003597395.2. Lineage (NCBI taxonomy): Eukaryota > Metazoa > Chordata > Testudines > Testudinidae > Chelonoidis > Chelonoidis abingdonii. The sequence continues at coordinate 177,812,477 of NC_133770.1, read as the reverse complement.
AAAACTTCCATTGTTAACGAGCAGCAGTAGCTTTGTCAGCAGGGGAGCTCTCCTGCCGACAAAGCACAAGCACTCTGGCGCTTTTCCTCAGCAAAACTTTTTTTGTCATTCAGGGGTGTGTGGGTTTGTTTGTTTGTTTGTTTGTTTGTTTTTTCACACTTCTGAATTCTGCTTTCAGATACAGTTGTGTAACATCCATTGAATCTGATGAGGTGTGTCTGTCTGTGTTTTTTAAGGGCAGAATGTGTCCCTTAATGTTAAATTAAAATACGATGTAAATATTTTTTTGAAGTGGACCTACCTGTTAAAAGATGTCACCAGTGTCAGCACCACATAACAGGTGATAATGTAGCATTATAACATGTTTCATAAATATTTCAGATATTCCCTTTTTTTGCATTTCTCACAAAAATGCAAAGTGATCACAAAACTGAGCTCTTCTAAAAGGATATTGTATTTTGTTGAATTCTGAAGACTCTGAAGTGGAGAAAGGCTATAAAAATAGCAGTACCTGTGGCACCTTAGAGACTAACAACTTTATTTCAGCATAAGCTTTCGTGGGCTACAGCTCACTTCTTACAGCCCACAAAAGCTTATGCTGAAATAAAGTTGTTAGTCTCTAAGGTGCCACAAGTACTCCTGTTCTTTTTGTGGATACAGACTAACATGGCTGCTACTCTGAAACCTATAAGAATAGCGAGAGTTTTTTTTATTTTATTTTTTTCCAGATTATTATCTCTTAGTCATAATAGCCCATAGCAGATAATGGGGCTCACGCTAATATTTAATCTTGGCAGAGATGCCAAGTCTACAGTTCTAATGAGTTTGTATAACTGAGATAATAGAGACCTGCTTTTTCTCTATAGCAATGATTTTGGAAACTGTAGTAAGTTTTAATTGCTGTGAAGTTTATTATTAGTAAGCTCTGAACTTGCTTTGGTCTTAAATTGATTACTTGAGTTGCCCAGGAAAGTGAAAACCTAATAACTCTGTGCTGCATACTTGTTCTGACTTTTAACCTCAAGGACAATTACAATGGTGACAGGGAAATATTTGTACAAGAATAAATGTTTTCTCTCTTTCCTGTACTATTTTTATCAGTTATGTTAAAATTTACATTAGCTTCATCCCATACCTTTATCCTACATCAAAACTATAGACTTGTCGCACTTTTGGCTTCTTTTGGTATACATTTTACATTGATTAGTGTTTGTACTTCATTTAGCACCCCTTTCTGTCCCCCTCCCCCAAAATAAGAAAGAAAAAAAAAGGTAGTTATAAACTGGCGTTATCATTCTGATTCTCAGTATAGACCTGTGATGGAGGACAGAAAGGCCCAAAGAACAGATAATGGCACTAGCTTTTCAATATTCTGAATCTGGCCTTAATCAGTTAGACCAAAAGTTACCACCATGTACTGTCTGTTCAGTAACTATGTATAATAATTCTTTGTGTGAAAGGAGTTAGTGCTCTCAGTTGTGTTTCCTACTGAACAGGTGTTCACATCACAAAAAACACCCTACTTTGGCATTTTTCATAGCAGTCTTGGAGAAGAGCCAAGAGCAGAGCGAGAATGGAAATGGAATTATTTTCTTTCACCCCTAAAGATGATCCCTTCAGATCAGAACTGGTGCTCTTGTAAACCTCTTGTGTTGTTTTGTTGTGTTCTTTTGTTCAGCACTTCACGTGCATGATAATTCATGTAAAAAGACAAAGATGCACCCATGGAGGAGTTGATGATTCATTTCAGATGATGGCTTTGCAATCTTTTTGAGAACTAATTCTTTATCCCCTATTACTTGGCATGTTTGGGGCTTTTGGGTCCCTAGCTCACTATATTATATAAAATTAAAAAAGTAGGCAAAATTTTGTGTTTTTGATGTTTCAGTTCCATCTTGTCTTTCAGTAATACATTAGCCACTCAACTTTGCCATTATGGCTTGTTGTTACCAGCAGAACCCCATGATGGAATTATAGCTACATAATTCATAGTCCCTGTCTATTCCAGTCATACAGCTAGTGTTCTTCCTGAATTACTATACATACATACTGCCAAACCATATTCACCCAGTGTAATATCACTGAAGTTATTGAAATTACACCAGTGATGAATTTGGCCCTCTCAAACAGCTGTATAGCTGAAAACAAGAAAGATTATTGAACATGGTCAAATGTATAGATTTAAAAGAATTAGTGATATTTTCTGTATTTACTTCTATTTCTGTTTCCTCTGACACGGATACATTTCAATGATCTGTGGCTTTTTAACACAGAGAGAGAGAGTGGAGCAAGGTCTACAAGCATCTTCGTACCCACAACTACAGTTCCAAACCACATCAGTGCACTGAATGTGAAAGATGATTCTTCCAAATGTGGGTAGCTCTTTAATTTGTATGCTTTACTAGTTGTTTCTCTTTTTCTAGTTTCTTGGTTATTAAAACACAGCTAACTTTTTCATAAACGTTTTTATTAAAATCAATCATTTGTTGGGTTTTTAATGCTGTATCCTGTTACTGTAAATAGTGATGGTGAGTGAATGGTAGAGCCCTACTTATGAGTATTTAATATAAAAGGGTGAGGGAGTGGGAGTGTTTAACAGAAAAAACAGGGTTTTAAAAATAACATGGTGGGTTTTGCTGTGTTTAGGAAACCACCACATCCTGCTACTGGTATCTGAGGGGGAGAGAGCTCTATAGTGGCTCCTTATGACAGTGATATGAGGTTGGGGAAAAGGTAACTTGGGTTCTGAATACAAAGGATCTTATGTTGTTATGGGAAAGAGAGGTCATGCACTAGAGGTCCCCTATGGCCACTCTGGACATTGGTGATGGGGGTGCGGGACCAGAACAGGTACCTTCAGTACTCCTCCCTTAGCCCTCCTCCCCTTCCAGATACCAATAGGCAGGGCAGAAAAGAACAGGCACCACATGATAGTGGGATGTTGGTGGCCAGGAGAGGAGAATGGTGACATGACACCCAAACTACAACTCCCATGAGAAACTGGCAGCATTTCCAAATCAAAATTTTAAGTTTTCAGCTAAAAGTTTGTGATTTTTCTGGGTGTTGGTTTTGTTTTGTTTTGACAAAGTCAAAATTTTCCATGGAAAGCAAATACTTTTCATGGAAAATTTAATTTGTCAGAACCCAGTTTTCTGTCTAAAGAGCGTTTTGAATAATAATTAATAATAATAAAAAGTCATCTAGCCCTACCTGGTAGTGACACATTTACAGCCAGACAGCTTGTCTTGAGGAGTCAAGCTGCTTTCTACTACCAGCAGGTAGCTGCAGTAGGCTTGCTTTCCATCATCAGCAAGAGGCAGGATTTTCTTCTTATCTAATAGGCAGAAGGCCCCTTAAAGCCCCACAAATATATTATGGTCTTACAATCAAATTTTATCACATGCTTTTTGTTATCCTTTTGAAAATTTGAGCAAAAAAAAAAAATTACAGTTCACATAAGTTCAATAGAGACTTCTTAGATTTTAGCAGTTAAATTCCTCAAAGATTTCATCTGCACTGGGCACGCTCCAGCAGGGCTTTGGAGCGGCGCCCAGAGCTGGAGCGCGGAGCAGCTCTGGAGCAGTGGAGCTGCAGGTTTTTGCCTGGAGCTGGAGCACAGCTCCAAAGCCCTGCGCTCCAGCCCAATGCTCAGCAGGACTTTCCTCGCAATTGCAACCATGGGCTGCTGCATACTGTGCTGGGTCCAGCTCTGGGCACCTGAACTGAGAGCAGGGAACCTCTCTCTCCTGTGACTTCCTGCTGAGCCCCAGTGAGGAGAAAGAAGTTACCTGATACAAATGCAGAGCAATCAAGAGTGGTCTGGTTGGGCAGGGGGGAGTAGACTGGGACAAGAAGCTTGGGGAAAGGGGTGAAAACTGGGATTGAGATTTGGGGTGAACAAAAAGACTGGTATTGGATGGACGAACAGACTGGGACTGGGAACCAGAAGGGCCAGGGGATGGAGGGGAGAGAATTGGGGTAACATATCTGACAAGGGGAAAATTTGTCAGGAGAACTGGGACTGGCTGAGTAGAAAGACTGAGACAAGAACTGAGTGGGGGGACAGAGATTGAAACTGGGAGCCCATGGCGATGGGACACCTGGGCAGAGGAGGCAACCAGTGGCCAGGTTGAGGGGAGAGACAAATCAGATATGGGGCTGTGGAGGAAGCTGGGGCTTGCTGGACAAGGCACCTGAGGGTGGGAGTGGGTTGGATGAGGGGGGTCTGGGATGGGATTCTGGAGGGATGAGACTAACTTGGCAGGGATTCTGGCATTTTTCTAACTTCTTTCTCTTTCGAGCGCTTAACTTTGCAACCTTAATAATCTTTGAATATAACATTTGTGTGTGATATATTAATATTAATAGGAGGAAATGGCAAGATTAGTAACTTTTAAAGGAATCTGACAAAAATCCATCAACTTTAGCAATATGTGCTGAATGCCATTAGCAACCAGGTTATGAGAGGCATTCAGCACGTTGTTAATTAAAAGCTCACATATTTCTTCCTTAGATCCTGGGACATTCAGACCCTCTTGGGTCGCCGGCTTCAGCTCCATCATGACACCTTGTTGGTGATGTCATATTGACCACCGCACCCCGCTGGAGCATGGAGCTGGCATATATTGTGGGTGGAGGATCAGGTTAAGTGCCTTTTATTTTTAACGTTATCTTGAATAGTTTTTTAATATTTTATCCCCAAATGAATAAAATATTTTAAAATCTTTGCAAAACTATGTAATACAATTAAAAATAGGCATTTTTCTGCCCCGTCTACTACAGTAATAGGCTGAGTAATCCAGCCTTTGTGATACTGAATGTACAATGTCTGCTGGGGCATCACACTAGAGAAATGGCAATCCAGGTGAGGCTGGATGGTATTGGCTGAAGTGGGGGAGAAAGACACAGTTTTTACCCCCTAGGTAACAATGTGCTGAATGCCTCTCTTCTTCACCAAGCTGTTGGGGGGCATTTAGCACATATTGCTAAAGTTGTTGGAATTTCACAGGTTACCTCCTAACACTGTTGTTTTGTCTTGGGTTGGTTATATTAATCATTAATATTAATGTAACAGCTAATATCTTATTTTGTTTTTCTTCACTTCCTACACTTTCAAGATTTTTGTTGTTGCTAAAATAATCAGCTCATTCAAGTGTGATAACCACAAATAAACTCTCAATGAATACGCTATGAACAACGAAAATATAGTTATGATACCAGGTGTCAAATAAAATAGTTCTCTATGAAGTTATACTTTACTTGCCACAAATGAAAGTATTCTTACTCAGATTTGTTTGCTTCTGTTTTTACTCTGACATGCAAACATCGGCTTCCCCTTCCCTCCAAAAGGGCCATTGCCAGATCTTTTTAAGCATATGATATGACTACACTGCAAACAAAATAAGCTTATCTGTGTTGGTCCTGGGATATTAGAGACAAGGTGGGTGAGGTAATATCGTTTATTGGACCAACTTCTGTTGGTGAAAGAGACAAGCTTTTGAGCTTCACTGAGCTGCTCTTCAGGTCTGGGAAAGATAGTGTCACAGTTAAATACAAGGTGGAACAGATTGTTTAGCATAAGTTGTTAACAACCTTTCTGAGGAGCCATTCAAGGTGAAGTGGCCCATTAACATCTTTTCAGTTATATGACAAAAAACATGCTAAGCAATCTGTTCCACCTTGTATTTAGCTATGACAATCTGAGGGTATGTCTACACTGCAACAGCCCATGCTTGAGCCTGGGCTCAAGCGTAACCCTCTTGCATCTACACTGAAAGTGTGCTAACCCAGGGCTGGAGGGGCTGAGCTTGAGTCAAGCTAGCACCCGGTGGCCGAGCCCTTTTGCTTTGCAGTGAAGATGCAGCTTAAATACCTTTCCCAGACCTGAAGAAGAGTTTTGTGTAGCTTGAAAGCTTGTCTCTCTCACCAACAAAAAGTGGTCCAATAAAAGATATTACTTCACTCACTTTGACTCTCTAAGATTATTTTACTCCTTCCAACCTTCACATACTATTGTACCTATGCTTATTTTCAAAGACAATATCTTTTATTAATGCAAAAATGTGCCTATCACCTGGTTTGATCTTGATGCCAGTTTTGCATGAGAGAGTTATTTCCACAGGCTTTACATGATGATTCAGATTTCAAATGCCATAGTGACAGTTTAGTGGTTTTTGGCAGTAATACACAAGTAGTATCCATATTTGAACAACATGATAAAATAATAAAAGTTTATGGATAAAATGGTAGGGCTAAATTAATTCCTATTGTAACTGAAGTAACCTCAGTAGAATTACACCAATAATAAATGTTGCCTGTCATGCTTATCTGTATATATGATTTTATCATTAAAGGTTAAACTGAAGATGTATCTAATGCTGTATATTGAAGGAAAGCTGAACACGTTTCCATAAAAATATTTATTTAAAAAATAAGTCATGAATTATCATGAATCAGTTGGGTTCCAAGATTGCAGCTGCAGTTTCAAAATGTACGTAAGACTCTCATCCTAAAGAGTTTCTCCTCCACTGTTGACTCTTTCTCCTGCTGTTTCAAATAGTTGAATTCAAGAAGACACTGTCTCTGAAAGAAGGGGTATACTTTGTATCTTTTTGTAGCCTCCCCCAATTTAAAGTGGTAATGTTTTTCTGACTGATTATCACAGTATTTTAAAAACAAAAACAAAAAAAAAATCCCCAAACATTTTTAAAGAAAAGATCACCACATGAGAGGTATTGAAGTCCCCTAGCTCAATAATGGCAAGTCAGAAGTAGTCATCTAACTGTGTATTATTGGTAATTGCATAACAGAAAAAGAAAACTGGTTTAGATTTAAAAGCAAAAGTTGACTTTTAAATAATTATAAAAAATAAGTCCAGAAAAGCAGAATCAGATAGCAATGTCCTGGTTCCTAAAACATGCTATTCTATTTGTAAGGGCTTGTCTACACTGGCAATTTACAGCGCTGCAACTTTCTCACTCAGGGATGTGAAAAAAACACCCATCTGAGAGCAGCAAGTTTCAGTGCTGTAAAGCGCCAGTGTAGACAGTGTACCAGTGCTGGTAGCTATGTCATAGTATTCTTCCCCAATCTGAACTTTAGGGTCCAAAGATGGGGTACTAGCATGAATTCCTCTAAGCTTAATTACCAGCTTAGATCTGATATGCTGCCACCAATCAGGACTTTGAGTGCCTGATAAACTCTGGTCTCCCCAAACCTTCCCTGGGGACCCCAAGATCAGAACCCCAGGGGGGGGGGGGGGGGGGGGGGGGGGGGGGGGGGGGGGGGGGGGGGGGGGGGGGGGGGGGGGGGATCTTAACACAAGGAAAGTAAACTCTTTCCCTCACCAGTGCCCTCTCCTAGGCTTTCCCTCCCTGGGTTATCCTGGAAGATACTATGATTCAAACTCCTTGAATCTTAAAACAGAGGCTTCCACCTCTACCCTCCTCTCTCTCTCTCTTCTCTCTCTCTCTCTCCCCCACAAAGTCCTTGGTGAGTACAGACTCAATACCTTAGCATGAACCAGAGAAAAAAAATCATTAGGTATTTGAAAGGAAGTTTTTAATAAAATAAAGAAAAATAAAAATCTCTGTAAATACAGATGTAATATTACAGGGTCTTTCAGCTTATAGACACCAGAGAGAAAAAGCCTCCCCCAGCAAAAATACAATTTAAATACTTCCAGCAAACTACACATTTGCAAATACAGAAAAACAATTTAAAAGACTTATAACCGCCTTTCTTACTTATACTCACGTATTGAATATATAAAGACTGTAGCAGGGAGATTGGCAAGAAACCTGGTTGCACGTCTAGTCCTTTTCAGGACCCAGAGAGAACCAACAAACCCAAAAACCACAAACAAAGGCTTCCCTCCACCGAGATTTGAAAGTATCTTGTTTCCTGATTGGTCCTCTGGTCAGGTGTTGCAGGTCACTGTTTGTTAACCCTTTACAGGTGAAAGAGACATTAACCCTTACCTATCTGTTTATGACAGCTACGCCCCTCTTGGAGGTGCTTTGTCTTGTTTTTTTAAGAGTGCTCCACTGCAACTGCACAAGCCATATTAAAGCACTGTTGTGGCAGTGCTTTAGCATTGCCAGTGTGGACTAGCCCTAATACTCCACAAGTACTCATTGTGGGTTCCTAATCATCTTCTGTGGTACTAACTGTTCCCAGATAGTAACAGTTGTTGGACCTGGTTTATCCTTCTTAGGTCTTCACCTTAATAATGGCACTATACTAGTATATTATGAAAGTACTACTTACAAGAATGCTAACCTCACCTTGTAGAGAGTGAATAAAAATTATGTATAAAGATCGTACTGTAAGACATTTGCTTATCCATATTTTTTGCAATATTTAAAAAATAAGTAGTTACTAGATTAATATAATTTCAAGGAAACAAGTTAAATATAACTTGTGTCTAAGTAGTAAATGTTTGAACATCTTATCTAGTTGCTTGTGGGAGTCTTCTTTTAATAAAGTTTTATATATTTATTTAACTTCATGTATATAGCATGGAATTGTGATATGTTAACAAGTCACTTGCTCACTCATGAAACTAACTGTATTTCTAAAATACAATTGCATCTTCACCTACCTTTGAGAATGTTTTATCCCAAACTAATAAGATGTTTTACACCACTGAAGATAATACAGTTTATTTTGATTGACTTACACTTTTTTTGGTGGGGGAAGGGAATTCTTAAGTCTAATTCTGGCTTTAATTTGCTTATTTGTATTTCTTTACTGTCCACCCAGAGCTGAGCTGAAAGAGCATATGGCAAAACACAAAACTCCCAGACCCTTCCTATGTTCATTATGTGGCCAAGCATTTAAATACAGACGTCAAATGAGCAAGCATCACAAGCATGTCCACCAAAGACGGAAGGTGAAAGAGATGAAGAAAAGAAAGAGAACTGAGAATACTCTTGTGTGCTCGGATACAAAAAGAATAATGAGAACAAAAAAAAACTCAAATGAATTTGTCTGCAGCATCTGCAACAGATTAAGGCATATGCTATGATTAGGTTCAAACTCTGTTTGTTTTATGCTTGCAAGTAGTCCTATAGACTTCCATTTTAGGATTATTATTCAAGTACTTTTAGTCAACAAGGGCAATATTTTCAGAGTGCGGGGCCCACAGTTAATCTGTAAAAATAGGCACTCTCTTGCCATGGCTGTGTATACAAATAGGTCTGTAATTGGGCTACTGACATGACTAGAACAAGCTGGGAGGGGACTGGTACCACATATGCGTGACATGTTTTCTTATGGAGTTTTTCTTTTACATTTTATCAATAAACTTTTGTTATATATAGTAGATTTTCTAGTTGACACCTTTTAAAAATATTAACTGAATGTGAGTGAGATTTACTGTGAGATTGATGAATATGAACTCACCCTTCAATTAGCATAACATAAATACTCCCCCACCCCACCCCTAAAACAAAAGGGTTATGTGAACGTGCCCAAAGGTGTTAGGCTGGGTGGGCAGAGGGGCTTTTGCTGACTATTTTTTTGGGTCGTGGGTCGCTGGAGTGAGAAAGGAGAACAGAAACTGAGAGACAGAGGCAAAAGGCAAGCCAGCCAAGCAACAGTCTGTGAGTATGATATATGACCCTGGAAAAAGCTAGAGAGAGTTTTTGAGATCTGGTGTTGGCTAAAGAGGCTTGGGGCTGTAAGCTAAGAAATGATTTTTTTGTTACTGAATTCCTGAATACTCTATTTCAATGGTTATCAAACTTTTTGTGCTGGTGATCCCTTTCACGTATCAAGGCTCTGAGTGCCCCCCCCCCCAAATTAAAACACTTTTTTAAGTATATTTAACACCATTATAAATGCTGGAAACAAAGCGGGGTTTGGCGTGGAGGCTGAAAGTTCATGACCCCTCACCCCATGTAATAACCTTGCGACCCCCTCAGGGGTTCCAACCCCCAGTTTGAGAACTCCTGTGTGTATTTTCTATGAGAACCTTTGCATATTCCAGAAGGGGGCAGCAGAGGGCTAGTATTATTTTTTTCTCCCCTTACAAATACAGTTTTTATTTAATGCTTTACTCGTTATTACATTTTAATACAGAAAACACATAAGAATCACAAAGGTCCCATTTAAACATATGGAAATCCAGAGTTAAGGATGTACCTCTGTGCTTTTTTCATTTATGCCTTTGTATTTCAGTGGGCTTAACAGTGATTTTTTTTTTTTTGTTTCCCCCTTCCCTTAGTACAGTATGGCTGATTCAAAACCAGGGCAACTCAGTATGCGATCCACTAGTGTCATGTTCATTCAAACCCTGGCTTGCCATGCAGTAAGTCTCCATGTGGGCAAGTCCTTTAATCAGCTTGTGGAAATTTACCAAACATTAATTTGGAGTATAAATATTGTTCAGTGATCACACTGGCAGTTGCTAATTGATATCTAATATGATAAGTTTCTTAAGTGCCCTGGAGAGATTACTTTCCTATGCATGTCATGTAGAATTTGAAAAAAAAGCCAGGTGCTAGATTTCAGTGAAACATCTGGCATTAACTGAGTACTAACAGATAATTTCTCTTTCTGTGACTGAAATAATGTTAGCTGAATTTAAATATTTCATTGCTTTTATTTTAAATTGATTTTTTCCTGATTATCTTAAAAGAAGAGACATGCTATGATTCTGCTAAAAGGAACATATTTACATTTAACTCCATAAACCTACTTTTCAGAACAGCTTGTGAATTTTTAGCACATCATCACCAGTAATTTTGATATTCATTTATATTTTTATTTTTAAAAAGTTATTTTTAAGGAGAAATATACATACTTGGAACTTCGGTAAAACCCATATGGTAAAAAAGCTGGATTTCAAGTCACAGGATTGCATTTAAAGATGCCCTGGATCCAATCCTGCTCTTGTTGAAACTAATGGGAACAAGATCAGGCCAAATGTCAGGTCAGCTTTGACCAAAATCTAATAATTTTTTCTTTTTACCCCCAAAAAAGTCATTATAAAGTGTAAGATTAGAATTAAAAAAAAAACCATTTTATTTAGTGGAAACATTTTTAAACTAATAGTCTTCTATAATGTTAGCCACCCAGTTATTTGCAGTATCATGCAAATATATATCATAAAAATGAACCTGACGAGAAACTAACCAGCAACACAAATTAATCTATCTAGTCCATTCCATTGATCAATCTGAGAGAAATTCAACAGGTAAGCATCATAAATGATGAAAAGTAAATCAGACTTTAAATTACTTTGATTATTAAAACTGAACAAGTGGTGTTTTTAGCATAAATAAGGACATTTCCTACTTGCTAACTTACGTAAATATTGTACACACAGTCCATGACATTCTGGTGAATTTTAAGCTGTTTTGTTCGAAGAGGGGTAAGAAAAAGAAAGCAGAAGAAAATAACTTAATTCACTAGAATGCAAACCTTGCTTATTTGGAAAATGCTGTCTTTAAAAAATAAAAAGTTACTTCCTAGTATGGTTTCCCTTCCTCCAGGTTCCCTGCTTATTTTTCTCTGGGCATGGCTACACTTACATTTTTGCAGTGCTGGTAGTTACAGCTGTGTGTGTAAAGAGGGGGGTGGGGTGGAGTGTGACAGGGAGCTTGCGGGAGACAAGAGAGAGTGGATTTTTGGAGCAGACACCGTGACAGCTCCCTGCCTTGCAAGTTCAAAAGAGGAGGGTGGGGTGGAGTGTGACAGGGAGCGTCGGGGACTCAGAGAGAGTGGATTTTTGGAGCAGACACTGTGTGACAGCTCCCTGCCTTGCAAATTCTGGCCATTTCCCCCATCCCTCTCTCATCACTCTTAAATGTAAAGGCTTCGATCAGATCAAGCAGCTTCTCGACGGACTCCCCCCCCCGCCGTGCTGTTTGTCTCCTCAAGCAAACAGCTTTGAACATTCCAAAAGCCTCGCTTGCTCGCTCGCTGCAGCGAAGAGCAGCGTGTTGTTTTTTTAGGATAAGTAGCTCGGGGAGTACCTTCCGGTTTGTTGTAATACAGGAATTGTTGATACCTTCTAATACCCTGGAGGCCAATAACATGCTGGTAGTGTCACACCTGATTAGCCAGCGCTGCATGAGCAAGCGTGATTCGCTACACCATAGAGACCAGGTGTACAGCAGCGCTGCAGGAAGGGGAGTTGCAGCGATGGCTGAGCTCTGTAAGTGTGGACACCTGGTAAGTTGCAGTGTGTAACCCCCTCCCAGCGCTGCAACTTGCAAGTGTAGCCAAGCCCTCTGTGCTCCTATGACTCTAGCAGCGAGCTCAGGAGCTGGTTGGTTGGAACCAGCTGGAGGTGGCAGTCTTTAAAGTGCAGATGAGGTACTTAAGCAGGTAGCATTGCAGAGCTGAAGAGAGGTCTATAACTTAATTCCCCCTGCTGAGCTTTAGCTACTAACCTCTTTATGTAAAGGAAGGGCTTCCAGGGTTACCTGCCACCAGGGTATTGATGGGGGCACACTCACTAGGGTGAATGGCAATGCCTAGTTCTTTTGTGTAGGTATGACGTGTATAATTTCATCTTACAGCTGCCCCTTTAAAATGTGGTCTTATGGTGACTGTCAGAATGTTATGAATGCCTGAGATTTTGAGCAAGGCAACCATTCGCTGCTATGAAAAGGAAACATGGAATCTTATTTTAAATGCACAGGACTCTTTAAAAAAAAAAAAAAAAAAAGTGTCTGAAATACCCCTATGGTGTAGTGCTTATTTTCTTCTTAAGGATGAAAATTAGTTGTCCCTGCTGTAATTACATGTAATCCCAGTATTTTTCTCTCCTTATACTTACACTCATAAATCATCTCCTCTAGCATCATATTTATTTTTTTTTAAAAAACAGACACAGATCAATATCTATGGATCTTTGGATCATTCAATGCCACAAACACTGAGATGAGACCACAAAGTTATCGGAGTCTTCATGTGTCCCCTTAAACCAGTGGTTCTCAAACTTTTGTGCTGGTGACCCCTTTCACATAGCAAGCCTCTGAGTGCGACACCCCCCCCCCATTAATTAAAAATACTTTTTTATATATTTAACACCATTATAAATGCTGGAGGCAGAGCAGGGTTTGAGGTGGAGGCTGACAGCTCGTGACCCCCTGAGGGGTCTGACCAGGGCCGGCTCCAGGCACCAACCAAGCAAGCTCGTGCTTGGGGCGGCAGATTCTAAGGGGCGGCATTCTGCCCAATCCTAGGGTGGCATGGCTGCCCCTTTTTTTTTTTTTTTCCCCGTCTTCTTCACCACTCTGGCTGTCCTGTAGGGGGTGGCAGCACAGAGGAGGGGAGCGCCCTGCTGGGAGCCAGCTGCGCGCTCCATCTGCCCCAGCGGTGCTATGTCTGCAGCAAGCCCGACAGCCCACATCCTTCTCTCCCCGCTGACCCGAGCGGCACGGCGGGAGGGGTCAAGTGGTGAGCGCCCTGGCTAAAGGAAGCCCTGGCTGCCCCTCTTCTCTCTCTCCCGCCGCTCCCTCCTCCTCCCCCTTGCTCGCTGGGGCACGCACTCCACTGCCCGGGGAGTCCTGCTAGCCGAAAGTTTGCACCCTGGCTCCGGCTGCCCTACAGGGCTTTTTTTTGTTTGTTTTTTTTGCTTTGCCGCTCCAGCTGCCCTGCAGATTTATTTTATTTTTTTTTTTTGCTTGAGGTGGCAAAAAAGCCAGAGCCAGCCCTGGTCCCAACCCCCAGTTTGAGAACCTCTGCTTAAACCATTTACAACTGTTAGAACCGTGCATATAAACTATTTGTTTTAACTACAGTTCAAACCAAAAGAATCTGCATGGCTGATCGTTTTACTTCTCTTCAAGTCACATGATGGAGTGATGGAACTGGATTGCTCCACTAAATCATTGTGAAATAGGTATCTCTTAAATACATAAAGATAATGCTTTGATTGTGATTGCAGTGAGCAGAAGCAGTGACACAGAATTTTTTCCTATTCAGTGAATGAGAGTACTTATAACTTGGAATTACTGTATGTGCATGGCTGTTGGATTCCAAAAGACATTATGGAAATTAGACAGCATCTGTGTTTTTGAGCTGTGTATTTATTTTGTAGCTCTTTTAAAAAAAAAATCCTTCAAATTCTAGGTCTGTGAAAATCTACTATTTGCAGTAAGGCTTTACAGTTGAAAGGTCACCAATATTTAGGGGAAGGAAAAAAATTGGTGTAAAGAATATTATTTAGAATGGCACAGCTTGCTTTTCAGAGATGGCTGATGTTGAAATCTGCTGTTTAAATCCAGTTATTTCTTCTCAAGCTTTTGATTTTACTGAAATCATTCTTTTATTCAAGATTGCATATCTTCTGTGAACAGTAAGGTTTTTAACAATTTGCTTTTTTAAACACTTTCTCTTCCCCATGGGAATGATGCAAGCTTTTTTTCTGCAGTGCAAGGAAGTGTTAAATTACACACGTCTGAAAGTTCAGTTCATTTTTCCATCTTTTTGTTTTGAATTTTGATGCAGCCAAACAAACTAAACTGGAATATTTTTATTAATCTTCTGTTTGGTTTTTTTGCATGATTGACATCTCAGAGATAAGGTAAACTGGTGTATGTAGTACATTTCAGAAATCAGTGAAAGAGTGAAAGTAGTACAATATCAGACTTTTAAAATAGTAAATCTGCATTATGAAATATGTATGTTATAGCTTTATTTTCAATATATTGGGTGTAACCAAAATAGGCAATGGGTGCTAGTAATGTGTGATTTGAGGGGTTAGCATTTACCTTAACATTTAATGTACAAGAATGTCTCAGAATGAGAATGATTTTTCTATAATAGTGTTGATCAAGAAACTGGAAAATGTGGAGAGCCAAATTTTGAACTCTCTTAAATCAATTGGGAAGACTCCCATTGACTCCTGTGGGACCAGGATTTGACCCAAATCTTTTTTGAATTATATTTTTTCTAATAAAACTTACAATGGAGGTGTGTGTTACTAATTACAAATAAGTTGACTGCATTATAGGCTTGATCCTGCACTTCTTGCTTACCCACAGTTCTCGCTAATGTTGCTGGGAGTTGGGGAGTTTTAGGTGCTGAAAACATATAGATAGGCAGTTTGTGGGCATGAAGGATTGATGGCTCCAGAAGAAGTGCCAGACCCTGAATTCACATGAACAGCAATAGAATTTATGACATCTTTTTTACTGTTCAAACATTTACATCTATGGTTAATAGTAAAAACAAACAAACAAAAAAAAACCCCTCTCATTTCTTCTTTTTAAGAGGTATAAACACATATATCATTCAGAGGTGTACTCTTCAATGTAAATAATTGCAATGTACAAGAGTGAAAAAGTGAGTAGGTAGCTGGGAAGGTAGAACCTACCATTGATATTCACACCAATGGTTTTTAGAAGATCAGATTGGATCTCTACATTTTGCTGCCCTGTGCTGTCAACTGAATGTCACATTATGTGGATAGGCTGCCAGTAAATTCCCTGTGCATAGATTATGCATATTTGGGCCATTCTATGCATTAATATTTTAAAGGTAATACTATATTAAATTAAATATGTTTAACTACTGTGAGGACTGAAAGAAATCTTTGTTCTTCATTCTCCTTCCCCTGATTATATTACTCTATACTCATTAAACTAACAGCTATAAATACCAGCCATAACAGTCATTAAAGGGCTACAATAACACAATTGGATGCTATAACTGAGAAATGTCATCCTTCTGGAACGTTTATCCAGGAAAAAAAGATTAATTTTATTACAGCTGTGACAAGGCTTGTTTCCTCTCTGGCAGGAAGTGTTCTTCAAAACTGGCTGTACAGAGACACATCGAAATACATGCTGGCATCAAACCCTTTCATTGCCAGCACTGCGAGTACAAAACTAGGCTAAAGGCCTCATTGATACAGCATATGCGCATCCATACTGGTAAGCTCTGTGTGTGCATTACGTTCTCACTTACAATATACTGTAATTTTTTTTTTAAAGGATTGATTATTTTCCAGTAGGAGAGTTTGGACCTCTCTCTTTGTTCCTCAGCAAATACGTACAGTGGTTCTAAGGAAAGAAGGTCACTCACTAGTTACTCTGGCTATGATAGCGAGTATACAGCCCTTAGTTTATGTCCCTGATTCAGGAAAGCATCCCAGTTAACCATGTATTTAAATTTTATCTATTGATTTATTTAGGAATTATTATACGTTTACAAATCCTTGCCATGTAAATATTAAATACAATACAATAATCATTACAACAGTGAATCCTGTTTAGAGACATTCTACAGTAATACAGTTATCAGATCTGTCTATTTAACAGGATGTTAACTATATTACAAAGAGTGCATCATTATGCTTATGACATGTCATATCTAGTATTTAACAGACCAGGCATGTCTATAACGTGTTAATATTTTAAAAAATGGACAAGGCAAGGGTTTTTTTAAAATTATTTTGCGGGGTGTGTGTGTAGGTGAATGTACTTTTGATTACTGAATAAATGATAATCAAATATCTACACGGGAGTGGGGGAGAGAATCGATCTAAGTTTGGATTGTTAGAAAGTTGGGGAGCCTCTCCCATGCAGACCGTGGCTGACCCCTAGCCTCTCTCACTCATTCAGTCTGCCCTGTCCATGCGTGTCCCTGTACACCCCAGACCTCCTGTGGCCCTGCACCCCCCATTCCCATTCAGCCACTGGCTCAATGTTCTCACCCCACTGGCTCCTGTCCCAGTCTGTCCCGCCCCAGTCTGTGTGACCCATCCAAGCAGCCTCATGTGCCCTGCTCTCTCTCCCCCCTATATGCCATGCCTCCTCACCTGGCCCTGCAGGCAGAGCACTGTGAGGAAGGCAGCCTCTGTCCTCTTCCTCTCCGTGGCTGGCTGCTCCAGCCCATGAACCAGCTGCCCTCTTTTCTGGCACCACATCAGTTCCTAGTGAGTGTAAGGTATAATTGCAGCATGATCCCTCTTGCGGCTTCTCTTCGCCTCCCCGTCAGAATCCATTATTCTGGGGAGGGGGAAATCTGCAGCAGACATTAATCCTACACTTGTGCATTGGCGTAGAATCCCCCACCCCAGTATTAGGTGTCTAACTGTAAGGCCTGGTCTACACTAGAAAATTAAGTCAGCTTAACTGTATCACTCAGGGATGTGAAAAATCCACCTCTCAAGCAACAACAATTAAACTGACCTGACCCCCTGTGTAGAAAGCGCTAAGTCGACAGGTATATTCTTCCATCAGCTTAGTTACCACCTCTTGGGGAGGTGATTACCTTTGTCAGTGGGAGAACCCCTCCTGTCTGTGTAGATAGCACTTCAGCATAGACACTGTAGCATTTCAAGTGTAGATGAGACCTGAGTATGATTTTTGAAAATTTTGGCCTTAACCTTGCTGAGATTCAGTTTCCCCCGGGGATTAAAGATTCTATATACTGAGTCCAAAATGATGATCATTATTATTTTTATTATTATTAAAAACCAATACAGAACAAAATCTACTTCATGATGAACCGATACCAAAAGTACATGTAAAGCAGTGGAGATGGAACGTCCTGCATGTTTGCATTTATCATGGTTCCAATGCAGAATTAGAGAGAGACTGGTTAAAAATCATATATTTGAGGGGAAATACTACCTTACCAGTGTTGATGTTGTTAATAAGTTAGCTTGTTAAAAATCTATTAACTTATTTCATTTTTAAAGTTTTCACCGTTAACTTGAATTGTCTGTTTTTTGCGTTTGGGTTTGAACCATGAAAATAGACTTATCAGTTTAGTTTTTCTTTATAGTCAGTTTCACTTTCATGTTCTCCTCTATTAGATAAATGTAAAATATGCAGGTAAATGTTTAGATCAAAGCATGTGTGCAGATGGGCGTGCATGCAAAATTTCCATGTGCTCCAAAAGGAGGAAGCCCTTAATGTCCTCTGCTTTTTAAGCATTATTTTTTTCTGCTTGTGCTAAAAGGTGTGCACGCTACTTTTACAAAAAAAAAAAAAAATTAATATCCTGGCTTCACTGCTAATACTGTTTCCTAGTGCTTTTTGAGAACTTTTATTCTACCTCCTCTTCAATTTGCAAGAAACCATTTTTAACTGGTGTTAATCTAGTGACTTAAAGCAGGCTGAGAGTTAGCATTCTGTATTCATGGGGCTGATGCAGGAAAAGCGGCAAGGATAAAAATCTTTTTAGCAGAAAAGTAAACTGATCTTCAGTTTGGAAACGGAGTTAGTCGATTTACCTCAGTTCCACCTCATGTGATGATTTAAGGTTAAAGATATCTAGTCCCAAAAAGTGACCTATCTAGAACTAGAATTGTCCTGTTGTGCAAGAACATACTTTTTATTACAGATTTTATTTATTGCAACAGCTTTTACATAGATATTCAAGTCTAGTGTGTTAGATTAAATGTCGTAACCATTCAGTACCTGAGGGAAGGGTATTGTGCAAGTCCGTGTGAGAACCAAAGCAGCTCTTGCCATGGATGCAGCCTACAAGTATATGATCCACATCTTGTAACAGGCTAAAGAGTTAAGAAGGCCTCTCTTTAAGTCATTTGCAGTATATCTGATCACTCTACAACTGAAGTGATTGAGTTTTGCCCGCAGATGTAGTGGAAGGTCAAAACCAGGGGACTGATCTATTAGATCTGTCACAACATAGGCATTGACTGTGTTTGAAGCTTGTTCTTGTTGATGCAGCTACACTGCCATCACATACCCCGTAAGTAACCTGCTTTGGCAGTGGAAACCTAAGCTGCTACTAGCAGGCCAAACTTTCCATGTCCTGACTAGCATAGACTCTCAAGTGATCTTATTTCAGATGGGAATATGTAAAAGACAAGCCAATGGGTCTGAGGATATTTTTTTTAATGTTCTGGTGATTTCCTTTTGAATTCTCCCTCCCTCCAGCCCCTATGCCTCAGCTGTGTGAACGTGTCCCCTGCTTTCCATATTGTGATAGGTGAGAAGCCTTTCAAGTGTGAAATCTGCTCTTATACCTCAGTTGATGCAAGCTCTCTGCGCAGACATTTCAGACTCACACAAGTGAGAGGCTCTACAAATGCGAAGTGTGCTCGTACAGTTGGTATGTGTAAATAGTCCCCCTTGCTTGGCCAGATTTTTCACAGTATAACTATGCGGTTTTAAATAAAATATTGTTGCCTACATATTCTGTCCAATAAAAAAGCCAGATATTTAAATTCACTCCCATAGACAACTGAGTCATTTGATACAAAGAGCAAATTAATAGTTTTTTGAAGCGGATGTTTCTAACCCCTTTATCTCTGCTTCTGCTTAATTTCTACTGATATTGTACAGGCTACGAGGGAGGATATATGGAATTGGAAGACGATAAATCTAAAAATATCTGAGAGAAAATTGAGTTGATGTCTGTGTGTACTGGGATTATGACAGAAGAACATGTTTCTGTACATTCATTCAGTGAATAGGAGTCTCTTCCCACTGTTACATCAGCTTCACCAGGTCTTTTCCTCATATTGATTTCTTCTGCCAGTTTGCTTGTAGTGCCACCCACCTCACCCCCAAAATTTGGAAAACTGTCATATTACTTAAGGCATTTCTCATTGTGATGTTGTACACGTGTCTTGTTCATTTGACAGTGCTTGCACAGTCCTGTACATTGTATCAAGAATAGAAGCAATAGGTAATTTTGGTAAAGCTCAAATATATTTTGAAGTATGTTATAGAGCATTTCGTAACGTATAAGGTTACAAAAGAATAACTTAAATATTTTACATTCTTATGTCTTTGAACATGGTAATATATGTTAAGTGAAATACCATTTGCCTCTGGATGTTTAAACTGCAAAGATTTAAACTGAGATAGCTGAGAGAGGTTTTTGTCTGCCGTACCCATTTGTTGGTTTGTTTGGTGGAAGGACTATTATATAGTAAATAGTAAATCATTTAGCATTGTATAAGATTATGCTTGCAAAATTGAAATGTTACTTCCAAGTTTCCTTTAGTACCAAAGTTCAAACATGGAAATGTGTCCATCAAATAAGAGGTAAAATAACAAAAACACCGAATTTAGAGTAAACTCACAACCCCCTGACCTACATTGTGAGCCTTGCAGTAACTGAGCACAGGAATAACAACAACAAAAAAGTCTCTTCCTAATCTTCATGATAGCTACACTGAAATTAAGAACTCTAAACATTGTCGAGCTTTGGTGATAAAAAAATGAATTAAATTCAAGAGTTGGAGCAGGTAATTCACTGCCAAACTGAAACAAAAACAGGACACATTCATTAGCAGATGACTGCCACCTTGGAAGTTATAATAATGACATTTGTTCTACTGTGTGAGTTAGAGAAGAGCGCAGGAAAGAGTCAGAAAATAAATATTCTTGTTACATAACACCACAGAACTACAGAGCAGAACACTGCTAATCTGCAGTTCAGTAAACTACACACTCAATAATCTGCACAAAATCTTGTCAGATTCTCCTCCTGTCAAGTAAGATTTAACAGTAGAGCACTGTAGTGAATTCTCATATTATGAAAATCTTTTTACAAAATACGCTGCAGTATTTTTCTAGTGTATATTGTGCTTTATTTTAAATCATTGACAAAATAAGTACAGCTTTGTGACATGTTGGCCTTGATTCTAATCGGATTTACAGAATTCACTAATTCCCTGCACTAGTGCAGATTGCAAGGTTGGTTGGTTTATAATAAGGCCCTAATACTTGCCTCACATACATGCTTAACTTTAGGCATGGGAGTAGTTCCATTGAAGTCAATGGGACATTCATATCTTCAAAGTTGAGCATGCATGTACAGGTGTGCAGGAACAGAGCTTAAATATAATGCACAAATAAGGATGATAGTTCAAAAATTGTGGCTGAGTTGTGGACAAGCCATGGAAAAATCACGTAAAAGTAATAGTGGACCTTATTGTTTGTGCTTATAAGGTCCATTATTATTTTTCCATGATTTTCCGCTGTCAGTAGCCTGGGGCTGAGAGTAGGGGCTCCCACTGTCAAAATTGTGGTGGAAGCCTAATATTGCAGGATCCAGAATTTCCACAATATTGTAAATTAAGTAAGGCCTTATGCACGAGTAACTAAATTCAGCAAGTATACTGTATCATGTTCTGAAAGTGCTATTTACTTAAAGAACATTTCACACATGTATTTGTTATACAATTTCATTATACCAAATTACTTGCTTATCATCAGCGTAAGGAGCTGAATAATGTTCTGTACAGTTCGTATCTATTCCAAGTGGCCATTTGTATGAATTTGTGAATATACAAATTTATACAAACTCTTTCAATATTTTCTTAATAGTTTTTTTTAATGCTCCACTATGTTTTTACTTTAGAATACAACCCCTGCTACTTTAATTTATATAATCTTGTTCTGTCCTGTTAGTTGCCTTTTTTTTTTTTCTCCTCAGATATGTAAATTGAATCAGTATAGAATTCATTAGGCTGTTGATCTCAGTGGGCCATATTCAAAGAGGAAGGGCAGAGTGATGTAAGTTACCCATAAGTAAACAGGTACATGTGTTAGCAAATCTAAGGATATGTCAATACTGGGGTGCCATTTACAGTTTGTGTAAATACACCCATGCTAGCTTTAATTGAGCTAGCACACTGAAAACAGCAACGAAAGCACAGCAGTGCAGGCTTCAGCGCATGCTAACAATGCAAGTACATACCCAGGGGATCAGGTGTGTTTGTACAGTCTGCTGTGTTGCCTGTGCTGTTGTCATCCCTGCAGTTTTTTGCGAGATAGCTAGATTAAAGCTAATGCAATTACATCTACACAAGCTTCATATCACAGCTGCAGTGTAGACATATACCCTAAGTGGTATAATTGAAATAACAAAGGAGCTAGAAGAATGTGCAAATTACACCAACTTAGATACACCTGAGTTATACCCAATATGCTGATTTTAATTTAAAACTAAAATAAAGTTTTGGGTTGGGTTACCTATAGCTAGTCACAAAAAAGTTTCATGATTTAAGCTGTCACATGTGAAGACTGTTTAAGTGCCTTCGATTCAACAGACCCTAGTATCACCTTAGTCAAGTTAATAGGAAATGGTGGAATGAAATCTGCAATGACACCTGTCCATCTAATAGGAAGAGTCCACTGAGTAGTGGATTTTTAAAATGTGTCTCAAACGTCTTTCTCTACCATCACAATTTTTTTCTCCAACTTCTATATTTGGAAATTCAAGACCTGAAATGTTTCTGAACTGGACCGTTTTATATAATCTGAAGAGTAAGGCCCACTCAGATCAACAGCCTAATGGATTCTATACTGGTGCAATTTACATATCAGAAATAAAGCACCTAACAGGACAGTATAAGATGTTATAAGTTAAAGTAGTGGGGGTTGTATTCTACAGTAAAACATATTGGAGCATTAAAGGTTTTCTTAAAACTTTTTTTTAAGTAATTAGTATGAATTTGTATTTACACATATTAATACAAGTGGCTATTTGGAATGTGTATAAACTATATAGAACATTATTCAGCTCCTTAATACTGATGAGTGAGTAAAGTCAAAGGGAACAGGGTGAGAAGATCCATAATAAATATTGAACAGAGCTCAGTTTTAGTGTAGAATACTGACAGTATTTGGCTCATGGCTTAAATACTTATTTTGGAGACCTGCTCTTTTGTCATAATGCATAAATGATAAGAATTTGATTAAAAATACAAAGTCAAAACACGCACATTTCTCAATAAATTCATACTCTGGTTTTCAGCCTCTTACCCGCTGTCTTGTCTCAGAATATAAACTCTCCAAGCAGAAACTGATTATTGTTGTGTGTTTGTACAGTGCTTAGCACAATGGGGCCCTGATCTTAGTTGGGACCTCTAGCCACTACTGTAATACTCCTAGTAGTCGTAGTTACAATATTTTCCCAGTAAGCTCTCATAAGTTTCCATTACATTATAGCATCCAGAAGAAGAGCCTAGACCTCCATGTGAGACGACATCACACTGGTGAGGCGTTTGGCTGTAGTTTTTGCTGCTATTCTTCCCCTGACAAGCAACTCCTCCGGAAGCATGTAAAGAAATACCATCTCTGTTTGGAAACCTCACTAATCAGCACCCAGCCCACCCCTAGCCTCAAACCATTTCCAGTGGAGCATTAAGTTCGTCATGCTTAAATGTGTACTACAGCAGCTAATCAAGCAGTAGGTCAGACAGAAGAGAAGGAGAAATTGATCCAGTAAGGACATTAAAAGGACTAGCAAATGTGACTCAACCTGAGGCTCAAAGAGTGGTCCTTGCAGGAGGCTTCATATACACTGTATATGCTATAACTGTTTTTTCTGAGAGGAGCATGGCATGCTGTGAGTAATGAGATTTGTTTTACATGAGGACTGGGTATCTTGATCCTGTTTTCTGACTACCTCATGCTGACTTGTCCTTCATTAGGAGTTAGGGAGTTTGATAGTTAAAGGGGGAATTTACTGAAATGCCAACATGGGTGCATTGAATTCTGCAAATCAGTTCTTGGATGTCATCTTGCTCATTTTAAATATAGGTACATATTTTTAAATTAAGTAAATGATTTGAAAGTGAAATCTGCTGGTGCACTGGCTCTCAGAATTAGTTGTATTAGAAAATAGATCACTGCTCCCTGGCTAGTCTATAATAGATTATTATATGCAACGTGTCTCTCATCAGAACCTAGTCAATGGCAAAATAAAAATATAGACAACATATCCAATAAACTTGATTTTAAAAACTCAGTGGTTTTAAGTCTGTACTTACTTTGGAGTTGCAACAAAAAATTACTAAGTTTTTTGGAGAGAATGAAAATCAGACCTTTAATAGCCCATGAACAGAAACTGTTTTGCTGCTATTACTCCATATTTCTTTGCCTGTAATGATTTTGTTGCATCTGTTATTAGTAATAAATGTTACACTGGAAATACAACCCCAGCTACATAAAGATTCATACAGACACTTTCTATTGGACCAACAAGTAAATTATAACACAAGTGCGCACACATTATTTTCTCCTTAACAAATACAATAGTAGAGAATAGGGAGGAGTTGTTAAATGCTGTTCCACTTGTGACTTATTTATGTAACAGCTTAAATGAAGAATTTTATTCTCTGCAAAATCTAAGCAGTGTAGAGACTCCCATTCCTTTCAGGCAGAAAGGGTTTAGGATCTAAATTCTGACAAAAATGGTAAGATGAAGTTAAGGTTTAGAGAACATATTGATAATTCATGGGACAAACAACTAGACATTTCCTTTAAGATTATCAAAAAAAAATCCAGAAAACTGAGAGTTAAGGTTAAACTGCTGCAGACCTCCAACATTTGAAAATATAGAAATACACAGGTAAAGTCACTCAAACAAACCTTGCCACCTTCTATCCAAATGAAAGGTTCACTTTGCCCTTTCTAACACAAATATAGTAGTTTTTTTTTTTAAAAAACAAAACAAAACAAAAAACCTATCCTAAATGCACAATTCCTCCTCTGAGAAAAGAGAGAGAGAACAAACCATATGCTACAGATGTTAGTCATATTGCCTAATGCATTAGTGAAGGTGCTTATCTACTACACTGATTACAGCAATATAAGAACCTACATATAATGAACAGCTTTAGCTCTGCTCCCATACTGATATCAATCTCTGTTTTTCCTTCTGTTTCTTTTGTATCTATATTGTAAGATGTTCTAGTTGAAGTAATACATTTTCCTGTATATTTTTGTTCAGAAGAAGGAGATGGCTGCCCACTTAGTACCATCTTGTAGAAATGTATACATTAGCAATAGTTTCATCAGTTTCAGAAAGGTGAGTGGGTCACAGTGAACAGGTTAAGGAAACTCTTAAACACTGACTAGTTCATCCTTTGAGTCTTGCACTGCCTTTCTGAGGGTAGCCAAAGTAGTTCTTCACCTGTACTTGAGATTTTAGAGTGGTATCCACAAAGCTACTTAGGTTGGGGGGAGGACTTAGGGATCCCCATTCACCCACAAAACTCCGATTGACCCCTGTAGATGCCTAAACTCACTCAACTCAATTTTTCAAAGTAAAAGTTCCCTAGGTGCTGATGGTTCTGCCTCTGGGCCTGCTGCCACGTCATTCTAGGCATTCAGACATCTATCTCTCGCGTAAACCCCAAAGCAATTCATGAATTAGGTGAAGATAGGGGTTAAGTTGCTGAAGTGGCCCATTCTGGAAGGCATGTTCTGATCACCCCTACTGGATTGGGCCCTATTCAGAGGCCTGCCGGAGGTGGTGCCATTGCCCATCTTATAACTTTAGTGCAGTGGTTAGGAAGCCCACCTCCGGATATCCCATAGCCCACTGGTTAGCACACTCCCCTGAGAGGTGGGCAACCTTTGTTCAAATCCTTTCTCCCCCTCTGCCAAGAGGAGGGAAATGAATCTGGGTCTCATACATCCCAGGTGAGAGTTCTAACCACAGAGCTGAAAGTTACATGACTGCCCTCTCAATAGGCACTTAGCTTATTGAAACTATGTAGGCACCTGAGCCAGGAGGAGGGGTCCTCCTTCATGGATTGCTAGCAGAGGATGCCTGTCTCTGAGAAAGGGGTAGTTCTCAGTGCATTGACTTCTCCCATTGGCTAGTTTAAGCAGGAAGCTGCTGAGGATGCTGGCTTTTGTGGATGGCATTCTTAGGTGCCTCTTTCTCCCCATTCATTGCATAGGGAGCCTGGTGTCTGCCTTGGCTTTGTGGGTCAGTGTTCATCATACGATTTTCTAGGTATCCAAAAACTAGGAGCTGTGATGCTCAGCATTGCAATGCATATGTCCCTTTGTGGATCCCACCACTAATTACTAATGGGAAAAAGATTTCATTTCCTTACAATGCTAGCAAGTAAACTACCAAATAATTAGTACAGTATTCTTTTGGCTGTCTTTTTATACTGGAATCTTTCCAAATGGTAAATATCCAGCTGTCACAGTAATAGTAGCTTACATTTAATAATGCCTTTCTTCCCGAAGGATTCCAAAAGCACTTGACAAGTTATTTATGTAGGATTCATTTCACCCATCATTGACACTAAGGCAGCCATCTCTGGGGTGAGACATGTTAGCTATTTCAGAGAATTACACAACATTAAACAGTTTAAAGTATGAACTGAAGAAGAGTATCACATCTGAGGGAAACTTCAGAGGGAGTTTAGGTAGGCAGGATATAATTAAACAAATTGGAATTAGGCCAGAACACAGATTAACAGCCTGATTCTTGCAAAAAGTGCAAGGGGACTTTTAATAACCATAAATGGACATGGTTTTAGTTTTGCATGATACTTTTATGATTTTACCTTTAAGCTGTCTAATGCCCCTTAACACCTTCTTGTGGCACTGATTTACTAATGACTCAAAGGGAGAGGCATGCTACCTTAGGACTTAGTTACCAGACACCACTTCTTGCAGCATCCTGGCTCTTCCTTGAAAATTTCCTGTGCAAGTACTAACTAGGCCCAATCTCATGTAGCTTGTGAAAGCAGACAAGAGAACAGCCTGAAGCATTAGCTAGACAGTTTTAATATGTTGATGTCTCATTGTTGCCAGCACAGATGGTTTATCAAGTTTGATGAAAGTTTAGGAATTGGGTTCTGAGTAGAAAAATAGCCTTTTAGAAAAGTGTTTTCATGGATTTGTTATCTTCATTCTGATTATAGCTGGGGAGAACTATTCATCAGTTAATTAAAAAGGACAAAGTACAAGTATACGAATTGTCTTAAGGATAAAAGGTACTTTAAGAAGTCAGATTCTAATCTCTTCTGTTTACCAGCCTTAGGTAAAACATATGTTGTTCAAAGAAGTGAGTGCTTAAAAAGATACAAATAAGTGGCATGTCTATAAGAATATGGCACAATGTAATGGAAAGTCCTTCTCATTCTCGTCCTCTAGTTTTTCTCTTCTTCACTAGTCCCAAAAAGGAATTAGGATAGATCTAGATATTGACTATAATGGCCTTTGCAGTGTTGTTGTAGCAATGTTGGTTCTAGGATATTAGAAAGAAAAGGTGGGTGAGGTAATACCCTTTATTGGAACAACTTGGATCAACTTCTGTTACACATTTGCTAACTTAAAACATTTTAAAAGACAATTAGATGAATGAGCAGCTAGTTGGATGAATTAGAAGCTCTTTCTCAACTCTCCTACAATTGCTTCAAGCTCAAATTCCTAGGAAATCTGGAAAGAATGCCTGGAATGTGGTATCTAATTGACATATATACATGCACACGTTGTCAATATAACTCTTGTGTGGGTAATTTATACTATTCAGGTAGCTAAACTTTCCAGCAATAAAAATAGAGAAAATAGTTTCACTGTGTGACTGGCATTAAGCAGTTTAAGTGCAAGCAAAACTGAGTTCTACACACAAGCCCTCTTTTGTAATCACATTCCCTCTCCTTCCCTCCGCTGTCAGGAAAGACCGTTTATAAAGGACCAGTTCAACAAAGCACAGCCTCAGCAGAGGCTAGTGGCTGTAACAGTGAGTTAATTGTAAGTTCTTCTATGCAAGGACCTTGTCTTCCTACATCTCTGTGTAGGTCTTAGCTATATAAAAAACAAAAAGTTTTTAAATGGGGATTGTGTACTGTGATACCAGATTAAGCACTAATTTACCTCCCTGTGCAGTCCTTTTGTGATCTAATGCTGTGCAAATTGGTTTTAAACCCCACCCTTATGATTCATTTACATGCAAAATGGCACCAGTTTAATTCAAAGTTTAATTTTAAACTGGTGCAACCCCCTGCATGAAGACTCTGATTTTGGTTTAAACCTGGTTTACATTGCTTTAGCTTGTGTCAATAAACTTACAGGTGTAAACTAAACTGATGATACATAGATTTTAAAGCCAGAAGGGGCTATTATGATAATCTACTCTGATCTTCTGTATAATACAGAACATAGAATTTATCTGAATTAAAATTTGAACTAGAGCATATCTCCTAGAAAAAATCCCATCTTGATTTTTAAAATTGCCAGTGATGGAGGGTCCACCACAACCCCTGGTAAATTGTTTCAATGGTTAATTACCCTCACTGTTAAACCTTGTTTCCAGTTGGAATTTATCTAGCTTCAATTTTAAGCTGGATCTTGTTACAACTTTGTCCGCTAGACTGAAGAGCCAGTTATCAATTTTTTTTGTTGCCAATAGAACAAGCTGGGATCAAGTCATCCCTTAATCTTTTCTTTGTTAAACTGGATTAAGTTCCTTGACTCAGTCATATTTTCTAATCCTTTAATCATTTTCGCGGCTCTGCTCTGAGCATTCTCCAGTTTATCAACATACCAATCAGTTTGAAGTTGCTGTCAGAGTGCCCACACAGGATTTTGCATCAATTTAACTAAATTGGTTTTCAAATCAATTTAAGTTAAATTAGTGCAACTTTCTCATGTAGACAAGCTTTTATTGTCTGCACATGTAGCTAGGAAAAATTTGGGAATAAAGTGGTTATGGTCCTTATCAAACAGATGCCAGTGCACTTTTATTGCTCTCTGACTCGTGCACAAAATCTCCTGATATACCGTACTTGATGCATAGGTCAGGGTTGCACACAAACAAGCAGGGGACTTGTATGCCCCCATGTAGACAAACAACAGTTTGAAAGTTTGGGCTTAAAAGTAAAATATTTAAAAGTTCCTAAGTGACTTGAAAGCCAAAGTTCAATTTTCAAAAGTGATTTAGGTATGTAAGAGTCATTCAAGGTTCACTGAAATCAATAAAAATTAGCCTCTAAATGCCTGTCACTTACATTTGGACATAGGCTCCTAAATCACCTAGGCAGTTTTTAACATTTTACGTTAAATGACTTGTTCAAGGTTATAAAGTGAGATAGTGGTAGAATCTAGGAATAGAATCCCAAACTCCTGTCTCCTAGGCCTGGTCTACATTACGCGTTTAAATCAATTTAAAGAGCGTTAAATCGATTTAACGCTGTACCCATCCACACTACAACGCCCTTTATAGCGATATAAAGGGCTCTTTAAATCGATTTCTGTACTCCTCCTCCCGACGAGAGAAGTAGCGCTAAATATCGATATTAACATATCATTAGGTTAGTGTTGGACGGAAATCGACGTTATTTGGCCTCCGGGCGGATCCACAGTTGCACCACTGCCCTCTGGACAGCCATCTGAACTCGGATGACAGCGGCCAGTAGGTAAACCAGGGGAAAAGCCCCGCAAACTTTTTGAATTACATTTCCTGTTTGCCATGCGTTGTGAGCTCTGATATCAGCACGGGTGGCGATGCTAGTCCCAAATCCAAAAGCAGAAGCTCCAGCATGGGACCGTCTCGGGATGATACTGGATCTGATCGCTTATGGGGAGACAAATCATGTTGTATCAGAGCTCCGTTACAGAAGACGAAATGCCAAAGCGTTTGAAAAAAATCTCCAGGCTACACACTGTGCTGGGCATGACAGTGTAACGGAAAGCCAAAGAATCAAATGGACGCTTCATGGAGGGAGGGAGGAGGGTTACTGAGGACTCCAGCTATCCCACAGTCCACAGCAGTCTCTGAAAGTATTTGCATTCTTGCTGAGCTCCCAATGTCTGTAGGTTCAACACAGTGTCTGGCGTGGTTCGGGGAATAGCTCCTCAGTTTCTTTCCCCCCCACCACCACGGTGAAAGAAAAAGGGAAGAAATCATTTCTTGACTTCTTTCAGTGTCACCCTATGTGTACTGAATGTGCTGGTAGACGCAGATGCTGCAGCAGTGAAGAGCAGTATCCGCCTCTCTCCCCTCCCTGGTGGTAGACGGTGCAATAGGACTGGTAACTGTTCATCATGACCCTGAGTGCTCAATGGGGCCTTTTAAGGGGCTGAATTGGGGGCGCTGGTAAACAGGATGATCCTGTTCATTCCCAGTAGATAGGTACAGAACGGCTAGGATAACGTCTCTTACTCATAGCAACTGGGGGCTGAGCTTCAATCAGCCCCTCCTTTCCTGTGTAAAGAAAAGATTCTGTACTGCCTGGACTGTCATAGCAGCAGATGCTGTTGGCTTCTCTCCCCCACCGCCGCCTTATTTATCTGCCTGGACTATCATCGCGCTCGGGAAGGCTCCTCCCTCATTTTGATTGTCACTAATCAGTGTTTCTTATTTCTGCATTCTTTATTACTTCATGACACAAATGTTGGCAGGACACTGCCACAGGTAGCCTAGGAAGGTTTGGGGGAGGAGGAAGCAAGGGTGGGTTGTTGCAAGGGGCACCCCTGTGAATGACTGACACGGCAGCTGCTGCTCTTTGATACCCTGGTCTTCTAAATACACTTGCCTTATTCTAGCA
Organism: Chelonoidis abingdonii; assembly: GCF_003597395.2. NCBI lineage: Eukaryota > Metazoa > Chordata > Testudines > Testudinidae > Chelonoidis > Chelonoidis abingdonii. The sequence continues at coordinate 177,782,224 of NC_133770.1, read as the reverse complement.
GGGACTGACTCTATTTTTAGAAACCATAAGGGGGATTGACTCGGGGTCAATTCCCAATTTTGCTTTTGCGTTGCGCCCCTGGCGATTCAGCCAGGGCACTCATGGATAGCAGCGGACAGTTACAGAGGGGGAGAGATAACCGTCATTTTCATTGCCATTTTACTCCGGCAGTAGACGGTACAGAACGAACTGGTAACCATCTCTGCTATCATGCAAAGCAACATGAATGCTGCTGTGTAGCGCTGGAGATAGCCTCGTGTCCGCGGCATCCAGTACACATACGGATGCCGGAAAAAAAAAAAGCTGAACAGGGCTCCTGGTTGCCGTGCTATGGTTTCGTCTGCCAGGGCATCAGGGAAAAAAACGGCGCGAAAAAAGGCACTTGTCAGTTTCAGCTGATGGTTGTTTTTTCCCCGAGGCAGGACGGAGATGGATCTTGACGAACATTTCCCAGAACACGCCGCCCCCCCCCCCGACAATAATGATTCAACCCAGATTCCAAGGGGCGGGGAGACCTGGCAGGAACTATTGGGATAGCTCGCGAGATAGCTACCCACCCACAATGCAACGCTTCAGAAATCGACGTTAGCCTCGGACCATGGACGCACAACACCGAATTACTGTGCCTAGTGTGGCCGCATGAAATCGAATTTATAATATCAGTTTTATCAAACCGATTTTAGCTAATTTGATATTATCCCGTAGTGTAGACGTGGCCCTAGACTCATCCTCCAACAAGCTGGCAACATTCCTTTTCAATTAGACCCTGCCCAGTACAAAATGTCAGATCATATAAAGAGTTTACATTTTTGCAGCTTTTCCTTTTGGCCCGCATGCGGGACTCATTGTCTGGGGACGTGCTGGTGGTTTTTATAGAACCAAAAACTCCCAAAGATCTGGATCAGCACTTATAAAAGCACTGAAATTCTGGATGACAACTAAAATCAAAAGGGTAGAGAGATGAAACCTGCCTTTGATGGAATGGCACAAATCAGAGTTTCACCTAATAGGCTGTGGTTAAAAAATAAAATCTCTGCATTCTGCAAGCTCATCTGAGCACTCCTTTTTTAAGCATGCATTTCTTTCTTGTTTGTAATCAGGCAATCTTTCATGAAATGTGCAGTACAATTTAAAATTGCTGCCCCTTCAAAAATATTTTTTTAAGGTTAATTTATTTGAAATATAAATTGCACATTTTTAACTTGTCATCCTTCATTTACAAACTCCTTCTGTACACATAGCAGGAAATGTAAAAGACCAACTAAAATAATTTGGCAACAAATCCACCAACCCAAACCAGAAAAAGATATCAAAAACATATTCATGGGTTTTTCCCCTCCATTCATATTGTACTGTTAGTCATAGCAACTGCAGAGCTTTGCAGTGGAGAAAACAGGTTGCTGAGAGACTACACATGGGGAAGAAGTGGAACCTACGTTCCTGATTCAGGCAAAACTCACCTCCTTTGACGAGGACAAGACTAGGGGCATGGCCTTGTCTTTCTAGACATTTTAGGGGATGGAGGGAGCAACAACTGTGACAAGCCATTGCACTTTCCCAGTTATGCGCACCCAATGGGGGGATGTACAATCCGGCACTGAATCTTTAGCTTGGAATTTATTCTGCTCTCCATTACACAGGTACCACTCCAGTGATGTCAGTGTGAGATGAAAGAGTTCAGCTCTTCCCAGGCAGTGCTCAGGATCTTGCTGAATTAAGCCCTGGTAGATAGCAGATGAGCCTCCCTCATTATAAATTATTCCTAGCCCTCTGCACTGCTTCTTCAGCATAGCTTCTCTCTGTCATAATGAAGGGTTTGGCCAGAATCTTGCTACTTCTTACCAGTATTGATTGGCAGAAGCCTGTGGCTGCTGGTGCAGGCGCCCTACCCTCTGTTATGGGTCTATGTCCCAGGCACTGTTGTCCTCAGTGGAATTGCTCTGTGGTTTGTTCTCAGACATTTGCTAATATGAGGTAGCATCTCCCGCTGTCTTCTAGTTTAAGGAGTGGGAATGCTAGTTATTAGTGTTTTGCATACTAAAGGATTGGGTTAGAAAAATGCTATGTAATGTTTGGATGTCTGCATAATAACTTACATTATCTCTATATTTATAAACAAGCAGTGAACAGAAAGAGAACTACACCCCAGTATGTGCATTTTTACATGCAAAAACACCCTTCTCAGCACTGACTGGTGTAATGTTTTATGAGGTTTAATTGTTGTCTGAATTTTGGAGAGGATGAAAGGGTGACTGGAATGTCTTTTTTTCACGTGGCAACCACTAAGTGAAAGTGCAGTAGTTCTGCTGTAATGTACCAGGTTTAATTTCTGTTTTCCTTAAGTGAAAACAAGACGTGCAATACATCCTTTAACATACAATTAAACCTTCCTTAATTACCACTCAAGGGATGGAAAAAACAGTTTGCTTAACTATGCTTGTTTAACTTATCTAATAAAGGTGGAGCAGTATAGTTGTGGAGAGCAGTATAACTATTTTATTTATTATTTGTATTCCTGTAACACTTAGGAGCCCCATTCATGGACCAGGATCCCATTGGACATGGGTGGTCTCTTAAGGTAGTAATTTGCCTATTAAGGGTGGACTCCGTACAAGCCTTCATTTCACACTTTTTTCCTTTCTGTTGATAGGTGAAGTGAAATCCTGGCCTCACTGAAGTCACTGGGAATTTTGCCACCAACTTCAATGAGGCCAGGATTTCACCGATGAGGTCTGTATTTGGGACATTGATTTCACTCTGCTTTCTTGCTAAAAGGGGACAAATTGGCTGCTGCTGAGTCTTACCACAATGATTTCTTGTTCTTTCTCAAGCCCTGACCACACTAGGGCTTGTACCTAGGATTGAAACTCTTTTCAAACATGTCTACTGCCTGACACTGCAGTGACACAGTTTGTGACCACATTTTACACGGCAAGCCATTGCTCTGATCTTGCCAAGGGGATTCACAACGGATCTTACTTCAAGTTTGGCGTGCCTGTGACATCAAATGTATAAACAAACAGTTAAAACTGTAAAAAGTCTGCCACCAGTGCTGATATTGGTGAGGCTCCATGCAGGTACCTCCTTAGGATCAGGATCCGTGTGATAACTGACATGTGACAATAGTAAAGAATAACTGAACAAGAAATTCTGTTAAAATGAGGTAAGCAGTATTATCCCTAAAACTTCTCTCTCTGCTGCACTGTAGAGCTTATCCTACAACCTTCCAAGCCCTTTGCCACCTGACCACCTGCTATGGATTTAAAGAAACAGTAAATATATCCTTTCTTAAGGACAAAGGGATCATTAGATCATATAGTTTGACCTCACGTATAAGGCAAGCCGTAGCATTTCATCCAGTTTACCCCTGTATTGAGACCAATAACTTGTGTCTGAGTAAAGGATATCTTCCCGAAATGTATTAAGTCTTGGTCTGAAGTTATCAAAAAAAGGAGTAGCTAAGGGCTTGTCTACACTGTCAATTTACCGCGCTGCAACTTTCTTGCTCAGGGTGTGTGAGCGCAGCAAGTTTCAGCGCTGTAAAGCGCCAGTGTAAACAATGCACCAGCGCTAGGAGCTATGCCCCTTGTGGAGGTGATTCTTTTAGAGCGCTGCGAAAGTGTGGCAGCACTTTAGCATTGCCAGTGTAGACTAGTCCTAACACTTCCCTTGGTAGCTTGTTCTGATGGTTAGCACCTCACTGTTAACAATTTGTGTATTTCTAATTCTAATTTTTCCAGATCTAACTTCCAAACATTTATTCTTTTTATGCCTTGCAGCTCCTGCTTCTTCTGTGCCCTGGAGAAAAAGAGGGGAAGCACGTCACCTGCCTTCTGGCAGCGGACGGCAACCCCCTCACGGATCTGGCGGAGATGTGCGAGAGGGCCAGGACCTTCTATGCACACCTTTTCTCCCCAGATCCGACCGATCCTGCCGCTTGCAGAGTTTTCTGGGACGGGCTCCTGACGGTCAGCGCGGGTGACTGGGACCGGCTAGATCTGCCTCTCTCTCTGGCCGAGTTCTCGGAAGCCCTCCGCTCCATGCCCACCGACAAATCTGCTAGATTAGAGAGCCTTTTAGTACTTAGTATCTTCTCCTCAGGAAAGGACCTATACACGATAATCCAGTCATCTCTTGACTTTTTCTTTTTTTTGATAAACCTTTTTAAGTCTCATCTCATTGTAAGGGATCTTCTCCAGCAGTCAGATCATTTTTGTGGCTCTTCTCTGCATTCTCTTGAAGTACAATAACTGTGTTCAGAAACCAATTTATAAATTACATTAAGGGTCAGTCTAGAGCACAGTTTTGGCTAGAATGGTTGTCATTTAAAGAGAGAGAGAGAAATCCTGCTCCCTGTGCCAATAGCACTGGACTAGGACTCAGGAAATCTGGGTCCTATTCCTGGCCCTGCTACTGGCCAGTTGGGTGACCTAGGGCAAGTCACTTCAGCTCTCTCTGCCTCAGTTTCCTCATATGTAAAATAGGGCTAATGATAATGAGGTAAAGTACTTTGAGATAGACTGATGGAAAGTGCTGTGTCGGTGTTACCCCAGTATTATTATTATTATTATTATTTTTTGCCCAATGAAAATGGACTGTGGGACAATAGTGGCAGCATTAACTGGTTTTGAACACAATTGAAATTCTAGCACAGTTCATGTTGAACAAGGGCTGATTTCTAAGATTGCGCTTTTGTGGTTTTCTCTACTGCTTCTTTTACAGCTCTGACATTCATTAGCCAGCATTTGTCAAATCGTATCATTTCATCGAGAGATCTTCAAATACTCAGCCTTTATCCAAGCAAACTATGCATTCATTAGGATGACAGCCTATCACAACACATTTTTATTTCTATCTTTATAAAAATCCATTGAAATTTGTTGCTGCCAGCTGTTTCTTTATGCAGGGTAACTTCTCAGATTCTTAATGGTACTGATTGATTTGACTCCTTGTCCTGCACAGTGAAAGCAGGGGAGAAGTCATTTATGTTCATTACCCTGGCTCACTGGGTCTCAAGGGGTTAACGCACATGAGCCTCACATTTCTCTGACCAGTTTTCCCCTTTAAACAATGCCCTGGAAAGCCATGAGGAGTTTGTCTGCAACAATGATAAACCTGGAACAGGTTACAGATTGTGCCTATGTTATTCAGATGGCACATCCTGTCCTATTTTCTTGGGTAAATAATAGCACTGCTGTTTTGTTTACCTGTTCCTACCTGGTTTGTGAAAGCATCTTATTGTTCACTTTTGAACCCATGTGCACATTCACCACTGGCTGTTCAGGAGAGAAACAAAAATCTGCTTATCCCTGTCTTTGTGATGATGATCGATAGATTGAAGTTAACCATTTATTATTATGCGTAATAATTAGTTATGCAAAGAGTACTAATGCTCTTTTCCCTTCATAGAAACACTTTAACCTTATGCTTGAGGTGATTAAATGCCGGCAGGTTGCATAAATTTTTTACTACATTTAGTAGTTTGCTAAAGAGAAAAATTAAGCTGTCACCCAGCCAAAGAAGAGAAGGGTTATAAGTACCTTCTTAAAACAGCAGCAGCTGTTCCTGTAGTTGGATGACAAGTTGTGTGGGTTTAAGAAACAAAACAAAACACACCGCTGGCAAAATGCATGGGTGGAAAATCAGATTCTGTTGTGGCTTACAAAACAGCAAGCCTGAAAGAACCAGATGCTCCTTTCAATGAAACAATGGAGAATTGCACATCTGTATCACTAAGCAGAATTACTACAGGTCAGGTTTCCAGCACTGCAGGAGAGCTTCACCACAGATGTATGCTTTTTCTCTCTGTCTTTTTTTTTTAAATCACTTAGGAAAGAAGCTGTTGTCCCCCAAGATGGCATCATAACCTAGGAAAATACTCCCAATATAAAGGAGTACACATCACTAATACATTTTAAAAATATATGCAGCTAAACTTGAAGTGCTCCATCTACTCATTCTCAGTTAAAATGACAGAAAACAAAGGAACTGACTTCTGGTTCAATCAGAGCATATTTCCTGCAGAACTTGTAACAAACAACAAGGAATAAGAACCCCATTGCATGCCCAAGGAAGCAGCATTTTATGCATCATCCCAGACTTTCCCTTATGAACAATACTTCACAGATAGGGGGCACTAACCCAGCAAATCACTTAAGTGTGTGCTTAATTTTAAGCACATGATTAGTCCCAGATTAACTTTGAGCATGTGAGTTGTGACACTGCACCCCATATTCATCATAGTGATATTATTATGATATGATTATGGCATAACTGTAGTGCTCTTTGGATAAGATTGGTCATGTAAGGTGTCACTGGAAAAGTTATGATTTGCTGATTATCCTATTTCTATGCATGTATCTATTTTGGATCTGAAGTTATGAATATGAACTATGTATCTGTATTTCAAATATGGTTACACCTGCGTAGCACCCACTAAGCAAAATGCTTCCAGTCTAGATAGCTGGTTGTGAAGGGCCTATTCAGGGAAATGGGCCATTAGGGGACACAATAGGCTTTCGGATAAACTTATTCTCCACCTGGTGAGCCTGTCTGAGAATGCTCCAGACAGCCTATGAGTAATGGCTGCTATGACTCAGCAGGGCTGCAAGGGCATGTGATCAGGCCACACGATGCTGATCTACATTTTGGGTACCTGTATTTTTCCACAAACTGAGCTAGGAACTGTTTTTGTAACAATGGGTTTCTGCCATATAGTAAAACTATATAAGGTGGGGTCTGATATCATCTAGGGGCCTCATTCCTCATACAAGGATACTCCTGGAAACACCTGAGAAACAAAGAGTGAACTAGGGGAAGTGTTGGTCCCAGGCTAAAGGGATTTCTAGCCTATGTATGGAAACCTGGTGGACTACTTGTATCAGCGGCCAAGGTGAGAAACAGCTAATTCATATCCAATCTATCTAGTATTTCAGGTTTAGTTTGTGGTTTTATTACTAGGTAATCTGCTTTGATCTGTTTGCTATCACTTATAATCTATCTTTTGTAGTTAATAAACTTGTTTTGCTTTATCTAAACCAGTGTGCTTTTTAGTGAAATGTCTGGGAAAAATCTCAGTTTGGTTAACACAAGTTTGTTGCATATTCATCTCCATATTGAGGGAGAGGCAAACTAGGTAATATATTCATACTGGTTGGGGTTTTGATCGGGGCAGGATGGTACAGCTCTGGGGTCTTAGGCTGGGGATTATTTTGGGTGTAACCTCTCTATAGTTTGTTCACGCAATGGCTAAGTGCAGCCTGCATGCAACTACAGCTGGGTGTGTCTCTGCCTGTGCAAATGCTGGTGAAAGTGCAAGACGGGGAGCAGTCTACAGCTTGTCACAGCAGCACAGTGCTGAGAGGGAGCCCAGGCTGGTGTGTCAGAGGGCTCAGTGGAACCCCATTTCCAGGTGGCACCCCAGGGGGAACCTGTCACATGAGTAGTTTAGTAATATGCTTAAAGTGGTTTGCTGGATTGGGACCATGCTGTGACTTCTAGCTGGGATTCTCAAAGCACTTTATAAAATAAATAGCACATACATACACGTACACGGAAGGTAAGTATTTTAAGCTCCATTTTACTGATAGGAAAACTTCAACAGAGATGTTATGGGTCTGCAAATTCTTTGGGGCAGAGACCATGTCTCCTTCTAGCACAATGGATCCCTGAATCTTGATCAGGGCCTCTGGGTTCTAGAAATATTTAGCTAGAAAATAAAAGGCTGGGTGTTCATGGCCATATGTGAAAAAATGCATGTGCAATTACATACAAAAATTAAAGGTTTGCAAATGGCCAGTACATCATCTTGCTGGCTATTTGTGTATGCAAAATACCTCTGTGTCATTCTTGGTCATGTGCAAAAATAGGCTTGCAACAAGTGTTCCCTCTAATTTTTTACATTCATGTGCAGAATGAATTTTGTTATGTGCACCAATATGGAGGTGATGTGTGGTCAGGGTGGGGCCAAGGAGTTTGGAGTGTGGGAGGGGGCTCAAGCCTGGGGCAGAGGGTTGTGGTGTGTGTTGGGGGGGGAGGCTGGGGATGAGGGGGTTGGGGTGCAGTCTGCGGTGGGGAGAGAGGACTCCCCTCAGTCCTCTCTCGCCTTAGCAGCTTGGGGCCGGGTGAGAGGTTCCTCTCCCCATTCACAGCAGCTCCGGTGGGGCGGGGCTGGGCTGGGTCAAGCCAGGGGTGGAGCTCCTCTCCCCACCTGGGTGGCCCTTGATAGCCTTCTGTGCAGGGTTGGTGCTACCATTTAGGTGGACTAAGCGGTTGCCTAGGTTGCCAAAAAGCTGTGCTCCCAAATTATTTTTTAAGCATTTCAGCTGCTGATGAGGGAGAGTGAGTCTGAGCCGCAGCCGGCAGCCCCGGTGGTTCCCCTGGGTCAGCGCGCAGCAGCCAGCAGCGCTGGGGGTTCCCCTGGGTCAGCGCGCCACAGCCGGCAGCCCCGGGGGTTCCACTGCCCAGTCGCTGCTTCACTTCCTCTATCTCCCAGGCTTGTGGCACCAATCAGCTGTTTGGCGCCGCAAGCCTGGGAGGAGAATTAGAGCAGGACAGCGCGCTCGGGGAGGACGCGGAGCAGAGGTGAGCTGGGGTGGGGAGGTACTGCAGGGGTCCCTGGGCCAGGGTGTGGGGAGCTGCCACGGGGGTGGGGAGCTGCTGCAGGGCTGGGGGGCACGCAAGGTGGAAGTTTCGCCTGGGGCGCAAAACTTCCTTGCACCGGCCCTGCTTCTGTGCAGCCACGTGGCCGTGCAGCTTATGGGGAACTTAGCTTGCTGGTTCTGACCCTGGCTCCTGGCACCTTCCTTTTTGAAAATGAGGTTCTTAGTAACTTGGCCTAAGTCAAATAGGAAATTTGTGGCAGGATCTGTCAACAAATGCAGGGGTGGAGGATTGGTTTGATTGCAGCTATGTGTCTGTATGTGGAGGAGAAGCAGCAGAGACAATGACCGAAGCAGAGAGAGAAGGCACAAAGAAGCCAAGGCACAGCTAGAGATGTATTTGTAGCATGACCCCGAGAAAAGATGATTGAGAGCTTTTGGGTGCTGACTGGAAAGAAGGTGAGACTGTGAGCAAAGAAACTGCTCTTGTTTGAGTTATATTGTGTTCAGGAAAAAAGGATTTTGTGTACATTCTGTGTCAATAAAGAGCAGTGCATTAAAGAAATACTTGACTCTATCATTAATATCCCCTCCTGAGAGAGAGAACCCCCAAGACCCCAGATCCTGGCCAATCACTTAGATCAAAAGGGGCAACGATATTTACAAATCATTTTGTTTTTCATAATTTTACCCCAAAACTTCATAGAAAAATCTTCAGCATGTTTATTCAAGACCCCCACTCAGTGGCAGGTCTGCACAGAAGATGAGATCTTCTGCTGCTACCATTAATCAAGAAACGTCCTTAGCTCAGATATTAATGGCCTTTGATGAAGGCCCCACATTCTATATACTGTACTTTACCTTTTTGAAGCAGAGTGGGAGAGAGAATGAGTCAGTTATTAAGAAGACACTGAGGGAACAATGAGAGAGCTATTGTGAGAACCAGGAAGGCACAGGGTCACAGAATTCTAGGGAGGAGAGTATCCAGGAAGAAAGCCATCACTTTTTACATAGTTAATGATTCTAAGTCAAGCAGAATAAGACTGGAAAAGAGGAGTATCAGTTTAAACAGGAAGAGGCCTTTGACTTTTGTAAGGAACACTTCAACAGAGCGGAGCTGGCAGGCACAGATTATAAATGAATAAGGGGAGAGTTAGTGGAGAAGGAGTTGATGAAATGGGAATAGACAGCATGTACAAGAAATATAGAGGCAGGAAAAGGAGTGAGATAGGGCAGGTACAAGGGAAGTTTAGAAAGTTTCTAGCCTGATAAAGGAAAAAAACATAATTTATGTATGTGTATAATCCCCCTTGACATTAATGCACTTCATCCAGTGTAGCCGCAGCTTGGCTGTACCCATCTTGTAGAAGTCCTTGTCCTTCATGTCCAGAAACAACTTGAGTGCTGTGATCACGTCATTGAAGCTCTTTCCACAAAAGTCTTCCTTTAACTTGGGGAACGGGTAGAAGTCTGAGGGAGCCAAATCTGGTTCACAAGCTGACTGGGAAAGCAACTGAAAGCCACATTTGGTCGCTGTGCTCACTAAAACTTGGGATGTGTGGGGTGCATGGGGTGATGTGTTGCCATGGAGGAGCAAAAAGTTCACTGAAAATGTCAAGTTGCACTCCCTTCTGGTCAGCTCACATCATTCTGTGCACCCATCTTGCTGACACCTTTCATATGCCCAAGTCTTTATTGAGGATGACTTGCACTGACCCAGTGCTGATGCCCACTGTTTCAACTATGTGTCTGACTGTTGAGCTTCTAGGTGAGGTGATTTTTGGGGGTTGTTTTTTTTTTTATTGGACCAGCTTCTGTCAGTGAGAGAGAAGCTTTTGAGCCACACAGAACTCTTCTTCATTCATCACCATATTGCAGTGGCCTCTCTGGGGTGTGCTATTCTTGGCTCATTCTCTGTGCTGCTTCTCCTTTGCTTGAATTCAGCAGCCCGGGTTTTATTTTACTGTGCATATGAAGAGGCAGCATCCCCAAAGGTTGTCCTCATGTGTTTCCTTTGATTTTAAGCCTTTTTTATGGATGTACTTGAACACCACTCTGATTTCATTCTTCTCTATTTTTCAAATATTTGATGACTGAGTCACTTCAAAAGGTCCTTGTACAAGTTCTGCACAGATGGAAAAAATGGCTGCTAACAAAGAAATACACCAAAATGCCCGTACTTTGATCTGAAATATCTGTTGGGATCTAGAATATCATTAAATAGGTCAGGCTAGACATTTTTCTCAGTGACCGTCAGGGCCACCCAGAGGATTCAGGGGGCCTGGGGCAAAGCAATTTCAGGGGCCCCTTCCATTAAAAAAAAAAGTTGCAATACTATAGAATACTATATTCTTTTGGGGACCCCTGCGAAGCCCAGGGCAAATTGCCCCACTTGCCCTTCCCCCTGGGCCACACTGGGAAAAATAAACATTTAAAAACCTTTCGCATCTCAGCACAAACCCAGTTTTGAAAGAACTTCTTTTCAAGTCACCTTTACAAGGTATCAGTGGTTCTTAGCATCAGCTAGTGCTATAAGGCACTAATGCTCATTAAAAGGGTTGGACAAATATTTTCCATCAAAACTTTTTTTGGATCGAAAACGAGGGGTTTTTAAAAAGCAGAAAAAATCATGGACAATGTCTGCTTTCCTTCAAAATTTGTCTTTTTAACTGAAAAGCTGAAATTAGTCTGCCAAAACCTGAACATAGTTTGGGGTTTCAGAAGTGTGTGGCCAAATATTTGTTTAAAGAAACAATAAAAATATTCTGCTTAAAAAAAATCCAAAACTTTTTAACCTCCTCAGATTGTGACCAAATGCCTGAGCCCATCTAGTCAGAGATTTTTCCAGGTTTCTGATACTCTGCTGGCTTCCTTGACTCATATCTGTCTCCATAACTTTGGGTTCATTAGTTAGAACATAAGAATGGCCACACTGGGTCAGACAAAAGGTCCATCCAGCCATAGTAGCTGTCTACAACAGTGGCCAATGTCAGGTGCCCAGAGGGAGTGAACCTAACAGGTAATGATCAACTGATCTCCCTCCTGCCATCCATCTCCACCCTTGACAAACAGAGTTAGGGACACCATTCCTTACGTATTGTGGCTAATAGCCATTAATGGACTTAACCTCTACGAATTTATCTGTTTCCTAGATACGGGCTCCATGGGGTCCCTCACAAACTGAAAACAGTTACTGTGGCTTTGTCTTCAGTGTAGTTAATGTACTACTCCACAAACTGAGCATTAGAGCTTGTTCCAGAATCTGGGATTAGCCCATGTTGTAAAAACTGAAATGCTCAAGATAGCACATGCATGTGAATGGACACAGGGTGCTAAAATTAAAGTAACTGGTGGTCGGGATCCCTCAGAGGGTCACGAGGTTATTACTGGGGGTCACGAGCTGTCAGCCTCCACCTCAAACCCTGCTTTGCCTCCAGCATTTATAATAGTATTAAATTTTAAAACACTTTTAAAATATATTAAGGGCGGTCACATTCAGAAGTTTGCTAATGTAAAGGCTCACCAGTACAAAAGTTTGAGAACCACTGATTTAACCCCTCTGGAGCCTCGGGGAATGCAGGGAGGGTGGTATCCTTTGGCAGAGTTGGAAAGGAGGTAGATGGTGTAGGATATTACTCTATCATGTGACCCTCCTCCATGCTCTCTTGGCTCTATCACTGTTAATTCTAATTTTAAATGAAGCTACCCCCTGACATGAATCTCTCTAGACACTGAAATTAAATGTAGACTATAATTGGCATTTGAGAGTGAAAGGGATGGTAGCCTAAGGGAAATAGATACAGCTTGGCTTCTTTGCGTTAAATAGCTGTCTGGCACCTCAACTGCGGTATGAGCTTTAGGGTAGGGAAGGCTATGCCTCCTCAAGCAGCCTGTCCCTGTCCCTATTGATCCCCACTCACTTCCTGCCCCCGACTGCCCCCCTCAGAATCCCTGACCCATCCTGCTCCTTGTCCCCTGACCACCCCTTGAGCCCCCCACCATCACCTCCCGGGGACCCCCACCCCATGACTCCCCCTGCTCCCTGTCCCCTGACTGCCTTCAACCCCATCCACCCCTCATTGAGTTCTGACAGACCCTCCAGAAGCCCACGATCCAACCCCGCAATTCCTCATCCGCCGCTGCTCCCCTCCCTGTGTTCTGACTGTCCCCTGGACCTCCTGCCCCTTATCCAACCCCCTAGCCCTGGCCCTACCATGCTGCTTACCCCTCCTCCCCCCTCGACCGGAGCCTCAGTGCGCCGCGTCCAGGGAGCAGCCCTGTACAGTGCTGCAGCGGCCTGGCTCCGGTGGGACCTGAGCTCGTAGCCCTGCCCCTTACCACACAGCTCTGAGAGGGAGGAGCTCAGGCCTGCCCAAGCCACGCTGCTTTAGCTCTGTCCAGGGCCGCTCCTGGACGCAGCACTCGGAGGAGCCTGTGGATTGGGGGAAGACGGAGGCAGGGAGCGGAGCCAGGGGGGGCCTCCAATATTCTCGTGGTGGGCCCTATGTGGGCCGGGGCAGCAAATTGCCCATCACTATCTTGCCCCACCTCTGGCGCAGCCCGTGACCCTTGTAGATGAAAAGGCAGCTAGTATTAAGCAAGGGTTTGGCGGACTGGGGAGACAGTAGCATATTTGTCAAGTACCAGAAGGGAGTATGCACAATTGTTACTCTGTCATTAATACAACAGAGAGGTTCATGGCAGTAGTATCCCTTGGAGAGAGTTTCTCTGGATGCACGTCATCGGTGCCGCAGACATTTCCGAGGGCTAGGGATATTAGTTGCAAGGAAGAAGCAGGCTAGAGATAACGAGTTGAGTCATCAGCGAGGATGAGGCCCTCTTCTAGCAGCTAGGTATGAAAACCAAGGAGGAGAAACTGGTTTGTAGTTGGCAAGCCATTCACAGTCTTTGTTTAATCCTGAGCTGATGGTGTCAAATGCAGATGAACTGAAGCTCAGCAGTTTCTCTTTGAGTCTGTCCTGAAGTTTTTTTGCTGCAGGATGGCACCTTAAGATCTGCTATTGTGTGGCCAGGGAGGTTGAAGTGTTCTCCTACGGTTTTTGTATATTGCCATTCCTAATATCTGATTTGTGTCCGTTTTCTTTCTGTAGAAACTGTCCAGTTGGCCGATTATCATTGCGAGGGCGGGCTTGGCAGTGATGGCGTAGGTTAATTGGTGGACGTGCAGGTTGAATGAACTGTCAAGGTTTTTTCCCCACTTTGAACTTAGAGTACAAGAAGTGGGGACCTGCATGAACACTTCTCTAACTTAATTACCAGCTTAGGTCGGTATGCTGCCACAGCCAGAATTGATGTCTGGCACACTTTCTGTTTCCCAACCAAACTCTTCCTTGGGGACACCAAGCCCAAACCCTTAGGGTCTTAAAACAAGAAGAAATAACCATCCCCTCTCCTTTCTCCCCCCAGACTGTTTCCCTCCCTGGGTTTGCTTGGAGGCTTCACACGATCCAAACTCCTTGAATCTTAAACAAGAGGAATTAACACATCCCCCACATTCTTTTCCCAGCCATCCGGCGTCATAGACTCTATCTTTTGATTTTTCCTTGTTTTAAATCCAATCAGGTTCTTTAAAAGAAAATTTTTTCTTTTTCTTTAATTAAAGGCTATCTCTGCAAAATCAGGATGGAAAATGCAGCTTTACAGGTGCTGCAGATTCATAGACTAGGAGGGGACCCCCCCCACTAGCCTTAGATTAAGTTACAGCAAACAGAGGTAAAATATCCTTCCAGCAAAAGACACATTAAGTTAAGAACAAAGACTAATCCGCCTTGCTGGCTATTACTTACAATTTTGAACCTGAAAAACGATTCAGAAAGATTAGGGAAAGCTGGAATGAGTTCTCCTCTCAGTCCCGAGAGCGAACAAAGAACGGAAAAAAAAGCACAAACGACTTCCCTTCACCAAGATTTGAAAGTATCCTGTCTCCCTATTTGGTCCTCTGGTCAGGTGTCAGCCAGGTTTACTGAGCTTCTTACCTTTACAGGTGAGACATTAACCCTTAACCATGTTGACAGACCAGTGATGGTGTGGCTGATCGAGAGGCTGAAGTCACCGAAGGATTGTTGATATGTGGACTCTCTACTCAGACGCATGCCAACAGCATCCCCAGTATCTCCGGGATGACACCCACTGGTTCCTCGAAACTACAATGCGAGTGTGACTCCTTGACGCACCAGAACATCATCCTCTAGCGCACGACCTAGCAGGTGAATGTATCACGTTAGTATGTAGCCGGTTTCTGAGGACTGATACTTGTAAGAAGGCCCCAGTTGCTCAAAGATAGTCTTCTAGCAACGACAAGTCGGTGTAATCCACACCAGCGGAGCTCTGCCACGAGAATACGCTCGTATAGTGCCTATAAGGCTAGCAGGACCTCACTTGTTGCCGAGCTGTTAATATCAGGATAAGGCCATGTCAAGAGCCTGAGCGTTAATCACACATAATCACTGCTCGGAGCACACGAGATGAATAATCAACGTCCTGTCAGGAACTAGCAGTACTGGGCTCACCTGATCCATTGATGGTCCGAGCACGAGGGCATCAAATCTGCATTGCACTGGAGTTCTCTGTGGGCATTGTTTCCTACCCTTCATAATTGTGAGTAGATATATATTTTATTTTTCTTTACATCACACCAGCCAAGCAGCATATTTTGGCCCACACATTCTGAAACAGATCTCAGTGGCAATTGGGGGCACTGCAGGCCACCTCGCGATTGTGGCACTATTGCCGTATTACGGGAGGCTCTGGGGTCCAGCTGTCGTCGTCTTCTATTGCCCACCATTCTCACTCACACCTCTATTCGTTGAAAGGAACACGCCAAGTCACTTTGTTATTGCTCACTATGATTCTGGGACCTCATTCGGGAAGGCCCCGATCTCTTTGTGAAAATATATCACACCCATAAGCTTTGGAATCCACGAGTTGTTGCATCCGAACGAGATTTGTTTCCACCATCTATCCACCCCCTTCTCAACATTGACATATTCTACGATTCCTCGCGTGATCCAATTATCGTCAACTACAGCGGAAGTGTTCTCCAGTAACTCAGACCAGTGCGAGCGCATATTCGCGTTGACAAAATAAGATGATCGGTGACAGAGTTATCAACTCTCCTATTCTATTAGGTTGTGATGCCGATAAGCCAGGACTGACTTCACTTATCTACCATTTCCACCCCCATTTATTTCCATAGCTCTTCCGCTTCGCATCAGGCCGGAGCACCACGATGAGCCACGGCCAATTCTTGGGCTGAGGCAGGCAAGACAGAGGGTAAGAGCGATCTGCTCCACGTTAGGACGAGCGCGTCGAGCAAGAAATCGCGAGAGCACGCGTACAAACGAGATTGCGAGCACCGTAAGCTATTCTGCAATAACTACAACTACCCGCTACGAAGGAAAATAAGGAACAGATATCAACAGATGTCCAACGTGTAACCCGAAGCCCTCACTGTCTGCATTGATTGTTATCAAACACCAAGAGAGAGGAAACACAACAGACGCGCACCTGACCACATCAATAGTTCGCCACGGTCTAAAGTCCTCTCCACCATGGCATCATCAGGGATCTACAACCCATCTCGCAATAGGACATACGACCCACAGCTTCTCACAGGCCGGGTGCCGAGCCAGTCTTCGCTGCCACGAGAACAACCTGCAGCGCCTATGAGCATATTTCACCCTTCTACACCACGTACTGCAAATCACTAGGACATTCTAAGTTTGTTCCTTACCATAACCGTATCATATAGCGAAAAATACATATCAACAACCTTTCGATCGAAGTTTGCCCAACATGACGGCACCAGTGACACCATTACATGGTACCTATCAACCAGATTCTATGGCTCACAACCATGCACGGGTCTTCAATGTCTATGTGCACACCTGACTGCCTCTGCCATTGTCCACCAATGTAATATTATGCGAATCATATTCGCTCCCAGGCACATGCCACACGAGTCCCTGAGCTTAGTTACACCTCTGAGATAGCAGTAATCGTCAAACAAACTGGACACTAGGATATATACGGATCCACCTGGACACAACCTACTAGATCCATTAAAGGAATGGGCAATGAGTCAATATCATGCGCGTTAGAGCAACACTCTCAATCTGCTTCCTGTTCCGCGATGGCACAAGCACCACTATGCGCAGATCTTAAGGGGGGCATCCTACCGCAGCATAAATAAATTCTAGGACCAGACTTCAAAGAGAAACTGCTGAGCTTCAGTTCATCTGCAAATTTGACACCATCAGCTCAGGATTAAACAAAGACTGTGAATGGCTTGCCAACTACAAAACCAGTTTCTCCTCCCTTGGTTTTCACACCCTAGCTGCTAGAAGAGGGCCTCATCCTCCCTGACTGAACTAACCTTGTTATCTCTAGCCTGCTTCTTGCTTGCATATATATACCTGCCCCTGGAGATTTCCACTACATGCATCTGACAGAGTGTGTATTCACTTACGAAAGCTCATGCTCCTAAACGTCTGGTAGTCTATAAGGTGCCACAGGACTCTTTGCTGCCAATACCATATTTGAAAGCTGAGGAAAATAAGTCAAGTGACAGAGGGAGAAAGATGTTGAAGGGGAGAGAAAGGAATGAGGGGAGGAAGAGAGGTCCCAAATAAGAAGAGAGTTAGCTAAAGAAATTGGTCTGGAGGTCAGTGTTGAAAGTGAGAGAGACATGTCTGAATTGTAGTCGAGAGTGAAGGAGGAGAAAATCCAGGGCGGGGTGTGTGTGTGTATATGCGGGGTGGGGAATTGGAAGCTCATGATAAATTATTTCAGTCTTCTCTTTGAAGAAGGTTCTCAGCAGCGAGGGAGGAAAGCTGAGGGGAGGATTAAGGAGAAAGATAAGGGTAGAGAAGAGACAGCAAAGGTTGTAGGACACGGACTTTATCAAGAAGGAAAAGCATAGCTGTTTAGCAAGGAAGATCTCAGTGAGGAAGGCACTGAGGGGGGGAAAAAACCTAGTATGCCTTCCACATACACCATAGCTTTAAACAGAAAATATAGGCAAAAGCAAGAGTAATTCCATTAAAATAAATGAGGGTTAAATTGGTGTAAAACTAGTGTGAGAGGAAAATCAGGTCCATTACATCTTTAGGAATCATGGAAATAGAACACTAATTATTAAAATCACCAATATTCGTTCCAGATAAAGTCCACATTAGGCAGAGTGAACACTATATACCACAATTAACAGAGGCCTTAAGGCCTGATTATTTGGCCATGTAAATTAGCACTGAAGATAAACCCTAGGCTGTCCCATAGTCTTTATCTCAATTTGCTAACTCAGGTGAAAACTACAAGCTGCCTTGTCTTCAGTAGGATTTTACCTAATGTTAATTACCATGTTGGCTAACTTGAGTTAAGAACACACCTCATGTCCTAGTGAAGATAAAGCCTGTGGTCAATTTTTAAAAAAACACTCAATAAAATACTACCATTTTCAACATCAATAGCCCTGTGACACAGAGCCAGCAAGGGTTAAGCAATGAGCAGGCTGGATGACTTAGAAGCAACCCTTACAGACAGAAGAGTATTGAAATGGTAAATAGGGCCATTCCTTGTAGACTAGAATCCTTGATATGTAGGCCTGTATTGTTAGAGAATCACAAGTAGATACTCATTGTATTTGTCTGTGTTTACCTATATCTTGTTAGAAGTTTAACAATTTGATCTAATTAGCTTGTAGATGCTAAATTTTTATCATTGAGATGGGACTTGTAGTATAATAAAGTTATTGGCCTCATTTCTCTTTGAAATTTGTAACCCTATGTAGTGAACTACCTGTGAACTGTTTGATGGTTATTTGTCTTATGCTAATGAATACAACTAGTCCTATGCCTAAGAAACAGATTCTCTTCAAAGCAACAATATGCATTACCTATTCTTCATCCAAGAAAGGCCCTGCTGTGACCATGACTTGCTTCAGCTATAAAGAAAGATTTGGGCCTAATCCCATTTTTATCTCAGAGCTGCTTAAACTTTTGACCAGGAAAGTCTAAGCCCACAAGACTGAGGTCTCCAGGTCTACTCTGGATTAGCCCTAGAATTCTTATGGAAAAATTTGAACAAGCTCTGCACATGGACTGCCTTTTGAACTAGAACCCATAGAACTGATTCTAGAAGGACTTTTGCAGATCAGCAGCCTCACCATCTCTGCTCAGGAACTCATCTGTATGTATATAGATCTTTCAACCATAGCAACGCTCTCTTTTTATTAATAAATCCTAGATTTAGTTAATAAGGATTGGCTCTAAGCATGTATTTTGATGAGATCTGAAATATTCCAGTCTCCTGGGATTGTTCGAACTTTATATATGGTGAAGAAGGTATTTAGTAACCCTCACTATATTAGACTTGACTGTCTGGGTAGGAGCCAAAGGCTGGATTGCTTAAAGGAGACTGTATTTTGGCTGCTTGGTCACCAGTAAGATATTACAGAAGCTGTTTGGTTACTGGCTTGGTGAAATCTAATTATAGAATAAACCACTAGTTTTGAGGATTGTCTGTTCTATTCCTTTCAGTGTGTCCTGAATAAGCATTCTCAGTGTAGCCCTTCCATGGTCACAAGCCCCAAACGTAGTGACACCATTAAAGTAAGAAATGGGGTTTTATTATACTCACTTACACCATTGTACATCTGGATCAACTTCGGTGAAGTTATGCTGATTTTACACTGGGGGATGTGTGTGAGGTGAATCAGGCCTTTCCTTAATGGTGCTGTAGTGTTTGGGCTTTTGCTGTTAAATCTGGTATAATTTTTCTTTATAAAAGAAGATTTTGTGTGTTTGGTGCTTTATACATTCTCTTACAGCATGTAAGTTCCGCTATACTGTGTTATACAAACTGTCTCCTTGGTGAACCTGCAGTGCTGTACAGCAGGGGAGCGTATGGCTTTAAGTTGTGCCTCCTCTACCCCTGGAGTTAATAATTAGCTGGCTTCAGACTAAGAGAGTCTCTGAGACACAGTAAACAGTAGAAGACAGGTCAAGGCTGCCAAAACTCAGTCTGTGCTTCGTGGCACTTGTGAAGCAGCAGTATAATCTGTTCCTGGACGCTCAACATGGATAAAAAATAGATTTTTGGGTTTTTTTAGAAGCCAATAGTTCTATTTAGAAATTCATGGCCGGGTTGCCAGGAGTTACCAAAACACATGTCATATAATAGCAGGGGGCAAGTGGAAATGTTTTGCAGTAGAGATTTGAAAGGACACTTCAATTGGTGTGAGAATTGTTTGAACGATGTTTTAAAACAAAAGGGAGAGGATTTCTGTATTGTGCCTGAACACAGCCAAAGCCTGCATTCTGCAATGCAGTTCCCAGCTTCTCTAGATTCAGTCAGTGAGCCTGATGTTCACATGTGCTGATCTCAAGAGGCACTGCAAGTGCTCAGCATTTCCCAGAGTCAGGCCCAGTTTCCTCCCTCCCTTTTTATTTATTGTTTCCATTCCCTAAGACACAGGGAGAAGTTCTGATGAATTTTGTCTGTTAAGATATAAACATCAGATTTCCAGAAACCACAGTTGAGTTTCCAGCTCTAGTAGTTACATTCTCAATCTGTATTTTTGTTTTCAATTTAAGAAGGGCTCTCCTTTCAGGGAAAGTAAGGAAGCAAGCAAGCAACAACAAAGAAAAAAATAAAAATAAAAACACGCAACCAGTGGATTAGGGAGGCAGCTGAAAGGGGGAGGGAGAGATGTCATGAGACCTTGCATTATTTCAGCAAAATATTCAGGTTTTTCTTTGTCAGATTCCAATATGCAGATGCTGATAATGGCTATACATCTCCCACTCCGAAAACCAGTATAATTACAGGCATCAGTGCAGTTATCAAAGGCAGAATGGAAAAGTGGGTCCAAGTTTATCCTAATGTTTGAATTAGCACTTGCAATAATCTCCAATATGTACACACTTAGGTTTCAATCTCCCAAACTGGTTTGTTTGTGTCTGGGATTACATTACCTTCAGAGCAGTACAGATATCCTTATTCAACAAGGACACTTATTGACTATATCCCTTCACTAGCAAGATTTGAAACACAGGTCTTTACTGACACATATGTTTAATAAAGTGATTCATGAATTTTTAAAAATCCTAATTCTACACTATGCCCAGTTTCATTAACCCTAACTAAATTTTAATACAATATAACTTTTTAGGAACTTTGACACAAAGCATTTCCCCAAATATGTTGCAGAATTTAATAATACAGTTGCACAGGTAAATAATAAACAGCAGAAGGAGAGAGCTTAAGAGCCAATAAGTCAGGGAGAAAGGAAATGTTTTCAGGTGTGACTTGGAACGGGACAGAGAACTGTTGATACTGAGAGATACAGGAAGAATTGCTGTAGCTAATACAGTTGCAAGAGCTGCAGACGAGAATGTGCTTGCACTGCTAGTAGCAAGATTGTATGACTGGACAGAAAGGAGTAGCGCTAGATGAATGCAGTGGGCCCAATTCTCCATCGGCTTGCACCATGTATAGGGTATTTACATCCCCTTTGCAATGGTGTAAATGACACCACAAGGGACAGAGCAATTGAAAATATGGCTCATTATTTACAGGTACATTATGAAAAATAAGTACTCATAGGGCCTGATCCTGCAAGCTGGTAAGCACCCTCAACTCCCATTGACTAGATGGAGCCAAGTGAATTGAGCTGTTGTTGGAAGGGCTTTCATAATTCAGTCCCTACCTGTCCAAACATTTCATAGGAGTGATCCTCAAGTACAATCTAATGGGAAACCTATCTGTGCTGGAAGACATTCAGCAGTCAGATTAGTGAAATAGGAAGCCACTCTTATCACTGAATCAAACTATTGCCAGTGCTGTGCTTAAAAGCCCCTTACTCAATATTTCATCTCTGTCACCACGTTTATCTACCTGAACTGGAAGGTGTAATTTGCTAGCAATGCAAGTACAGGAGATGGTTTGACAAGCGTTCAATTCTTTTTGTTTCTCTTAGATCTGCCAGATTGCAGATACAGCACACACATTGGGTGGAGCCGTATATCTTTCTATAATATCCCAATATTCAAATGATCCCAGTTAAGGGGATCAGCTACAGCTTGGTTTCCATTGTATTGTTGACCAGATTAATACTCCTGATACATTTTTGCAGTCTCGTCACATGAGCCGAGCATATAAGCTTCTGATTAGTGAAGAAGCTCCTTGTGCTTTACTATTACGGATTCTGATCGTAGGTGACTTTCAGTGGAATGTTTCACAGCTGCACTGTTTTTTCCTGTGGGAAGGAAGTGATTGTCTGGAATCTCCAGACTTTTATCTAGAGTGCCAGTAAAATATCAGCGTATGTGGGGTGGAGTGTTGAAGGCTCTTTTTAGCACTGAAAGAGAGGAATTTAGTTTTGGTTTCCATTGCCTTACCTGGATTAGGATCGTAAGTCTGAAATCTTAACTCCCAATGTTTTCCTGGTTGAAGTCTCTATAAATGGTGAAAAATAATGTCTATACATATGGGGCTTGTTTCGTTCCATTGAGGTCAGTGAGAGTTTTGTCATTGAGTCCAGTGGCAAAAAAACAAACAAAAAGAAGTATTTCTTCACACAGCCAACCTGTGGAACTCCTTGCCAGACAACCTTATAAAGGCTCAGACTATAAAAGGACTGAAAAAATAACTGGATACGTTCATGGAAGATAGCCACTGATGGACCTATTAGCCAGAATGGATAGGGATGGTGTTTGCCAGAAGCTCGGAATGAGAGACGGGGGATGTATCACTTGATTACCTGTTCTGTTGATTCCCTCTGGGGCACCTGGCATTGGCCACTGTCAGAAGACAGGATACTGGGCTAGATGGACCTTTGGTCTGACCCAGTATGGCCATTCTTATGAGCAGGACTAGGTCCATAAATATCCAAAGAGGGATTTTTAGATTTCCAAACAGATTTTCTGGAAAGTGTTCAGTATTTAAGGTCCCTCAGTTTAAAGCAGAAATCTCTGACCTCTGATTTCCAGAAGACAGCTTGGAAGGGTCATCCACCTCGTCCCTCGCCCTCCACTAGTTACAAGGGCACTTAGAAATGCTTGGAAATGCAATGCAAGTACACAAGTGACCTAACTCTTTGGCACAAAATGGGTTGGGTGTGGAGGTATGGGTAGGAAAGTGGAGGAGAAATTTCTTACTGGGTTTAAGTAAAGGAAATGGCAGGGGATCAACTGAAATGGGGTGGGGGAAGGAAAAGATTTTTAAACCAGCAACTGTTACAGCCTGAACTAATTTCAATATTTTTTTGTGGGGGTGGGGAAGCCTTCAGTCGAAATAACCCAGCCCACCCAACTGGAAACTGAAAGCAGGAATACAAAAGAGAAAAGAGAGAGATTCACATGACATCCTTAGTCTGCGATGAAGCAGAAACGTTTTCTTATAATTTTCAAGAGTTTGTGCTTTTCAAGGAGGAAGTCCAGCTAAAAATAAAAAATCACTTCTGCAGCATTTGGAAGGGCATATTTTCTTTGACTCACTGTCTAGCCCGTAATTATTTTATTTTGGTGAAATTTAGGTACTTTGTAGTGCTGATTAATTTGAGGGACTAATAGCACAAGTTAGAGGCAGGCATGAGGTGGCAAGTGCTATGAATAGCCCAGCTGATTGCTCAGTCTTGATCTGCAGTAGCTTTGTTATATTCCTCTACTAGGTCTCTCTTTAGAACTCCTTTGTATTTGCTTCATTACGTAACAAACTCTGTTATGGTACACAGTGATGAGCTGCTAAAATCTTAACAACCAGTTCCCAATAAAAAGTTCTGATTTAAGGGATGTGCCACAGTATGTTTTTTTTGTACCAATAGGGTTTCCATACATCCATATTTTCCCAGGAGGAATTTTTAAAATTCCTCCCAAACAGCGATTTAAGACCTTAAAGCCTGACATCTCTGGGAAAATACAGATGTATGTTAACCCTACCTAAAGTTCTTTTTAAAAAAGATGGGCCTGAACTAGAACTGAGCTCCGTCTCGCATATGTGGGTCCCCGTCACTCCCTTGGGGTGTGCTAGGGTGACCAGATGTCCCAATTTTATAGGGACAGTCTCAATTTTTGGGTCTTTTTCTTATATGGGCTCCTATTACCCCTCACCCCTGTCCTGATTTTTCACATTTGCTGTCTGGTCACCCTAGGGTGTGCACATGTATGGGTCCCAGCTGCTCTGTGCCCCCCTCATTGAAGCAGGTGTGCAGGGTTACTGCCCTGAGAACTGCAGGGCACCAGTGGACCTGGGGCTGGCTGCAGACAGGAGCATGGGGCAGGACTAGCTGGAGGCAGGGAGTGTGACATGGGCTGGCTGCAACAGGGGCTGGCTGTGGGCAGGTGGTGTGGGCAGGGGCTGGCTGGGGCAGGGGGCGCAGATATTCACACGGGGAGAGTGACTGGGAGCAGCAGGATGCAGCCAGGAACTCCCCAGGCAGCAGCCCCATGTCCAGAGGTCCAAGGAGCAGCAGCAGCAACAGGGCCAGGAAGCAGCCCACATGGCTCCCGCAGTGCAGTGCAGCGCCCCCTGTGGCCGGGAGCAGGAATCACATGCTTCCCGGCCAGAGCCCATCAAAGCTTCCCTTGCAGGGAAGCCAGTCAGCAAGCGGTTCTAAAATCGTTTCTAAATTTAACAGGTTCCTGTGAACCTGTGCGAACCGGCTCCAGCTCACCCCGGTTGTACAGGAGTATCCAATGTGGCTAATATCCAGTGGAGATTAAGGCCCCACTGAAGTCGCCAGGAGTTTTGTCACTGATTTCAAGAAAATCTAGGATGAAATTCCAGCTAACATTTGAACCCAGGTTTCCAAAAGTCAAAAGCATTTTAAACTATGGCCCCCAAAACTGGTGGACTAGGGTCTGAGGCACTGTCTACACTGGGTGTTTGTAGTCTCAGAATGATCTGCACTAGTGCACGTCACTTCTTACACCAATGCACCACATTTACACTTGAGGTTTGCACTTCAGTAGATACATTGGTATAGTTACATCAGTGGCTAAAAATGCCAGTGTAGACAAGCCTGGCTCACCATTGTCCTGCACCTTGTGTAGTCATTTATGTCAGTGCAAACTGGATATAAAGTTCTACCAAAGCAAATGGTATCTTTTCAGTGGTATTAATGAGGACTAAACAAGGTGCAGGATAATGGTGACTCGGGGCTTATCTACTCTGGGGTTTTTAGCCACTGGTGTAGTTACACCAAGGTAGCTGCATAAGTGCAAACCTCTAGTGAAGATGTGGTGCACTGGTGCAAGAAGTAACTTCCACTGGTACAGCTCATTCTGAGGCTAATCCCCCTCCCTGCCCCCTAGTGTTGCCATCAGTAGTGGTAAATGGATTTGGTTGCTTCCCAGTCTGAACTGCAGTCTGAGAAAGTGATTCATTCTCTCTAAAAGTCTATTTATAATGTCTAAAAGTGCTTCTGGTGTGAACAGGAGCGCTCACATCCAAAGCATTTGGGAGCAGACAGCAAATCATTTGCACAGACTATAAAGCCTGGGTGAGCCCGGACCTCTCAACTACTTGGAATGTCCCTGGAAAGTTTACCATCATTCTCTTCCAAAATTCTGTTGTTCCCCCACATGATGATTTTTGTTCCAAATGGGCTTTTTTTTAATAGAAAAAATCAGAAAGCTTTTATTTTCTAGGTAAATGGTGAGATTCTGGCCCCTGTTTAAAGCAGCCCTGTGCTATGCCAGTGGTCCAAAGTAACCTTATTCCTGGCTTAATGGCTACACAAGGATTTTCCTGGAGTAGGAAAATGTCCAGGTGACACAGAGCTAGCTACATTGGCTCTACACTAGGCCACTTCCTAGCCCCTGGGTAAGGGTATGTGGGTTGGGATAAGGGGGATGGGCAGAGGGCCCTTGGGAAAGTTACAGTTGAACTAGCCCCCAGTTAGCTTTGGGAATGGGGAAGTAAAACCACCTTTCTGTCTCACAGATGCATTGATTGCTTCTCTGGTGCAGTTTGACAGGGTGTACTTGCCCCACACTGGAGCGGAAGGGGTTACAAAAGCCATGTCTCCTCGACCCTGTTGGGCATGCTCCAGCTGCTGCTGCAGGTTAAAAGGGAATAGCCTAGCTCAGTCTGAGTGGATCGATGAGAAGGAAGGATGCACCTCACTGGTCCACTTTAGTGTCTCAGAATTGTATTAAACATGTCCGCCTTCAGCTGCTGTTTGTCACACTTGTTCTCAGTGTGTGAGTGATTCAGTGCAGCCATTTTCAAGCATGAATGAAAAAATGTTTATCTTTCTACTGCAAAAAAAATCTTTGCAACATTTCATTGAACATGTACAGACTCTCAGCAAGAGGGGATGGATACATGATATTTGACAAGGCCCCAATTCAGGAAAGCATCTTTATTTAGTAAAACATTTAAACACATGACTTTAATGGGGCTTCAGTGCTTTACTGAATAGCATGTGCTTGAGGGTATGTCTACAGTGGTGTTGGACCGACAAACCTGTGCTTGCTCTGATCAAGCTAGTGTGCTAAAAATAGCAGAGTAGCCATGACTGCAAGGACAATGGGATGGGCTAGCTGTCCTGAATAGGCTACCTAGGGTTTGAGATGAGATTGTGCTCAGGGTGGCTAGTCCATCCCAGTGTCAGTACAACCATAGCTACACTACTATTTTTATCATATTAGCTTTAATCAAAACTAGAACATAGGAATGGCCATACTGGGTCAGACCAAGGATCCATCTAGCTCAATATCCTGTCCTCCAGCACTGGCCAGTGCCTGATGCTTCAGAGGGAATGAACAGAACAGGGCAATTATTGACGGCCATCCAGTCCAAGCTTCTGCCTGTCAGAGATTTAGGGAGACCCAGAGCATGGGGTTGTGCCTACCTGACCATCTTGGCTAAAAGTCAGTGCTGGACCTATCCTCCGTGAACTTATCTAGTTCATTTTTGACCCAGTTATACTTTGGACCTTCACAACATCCCCTGGCAATGAGTTCCACAGGTTGACTAGCACAGATATGTCTACCCAAGCTGGAAATTCCACCTCAAGCTCCAGTGTAGCTATACCTTAAGTGTTTTTCTGAATCAGGGCCAAAGTCCTAAAGATCACAGATAAACCCTTTGGTGATAAAATGAAAATAGGTTCTGATTTGGGCTGAGTTTTATAAGAGTTAAAAAAGCACATTTCATGTGTATATATTATTTTTTATTATATGATAAAAGTAAGTTCTCTGTGTTTCATTAGCACTGCTCATGCATGCATATATAAATGGACTGGCAATTTTCTTTGAATAGACAATCTCTCATAATTCCATTGTGTTTGCACAGGCACGCATAACAATGTTGAGTTTTAATATGTCAACACTCTTGTAATATAGTCTTTGAGAATGTGTGTGAATGAAGATAGGGCTTCCAGAGATCCCTGGCTCATCTTGCAAGAGACGTTCTTTTATTGTGAGTATATGTGGTGTAGAAAAGATCATTCTGCTTCTGCTTAGCAACCCAAATGAACACATTTCATGTGATAGAATTTCCTTAGGTTTTTTTTTTGTTTTTTGTTTTGTTTTGTTTAAAAAAGAAATTCCATTGAAGAAACTGCCCTGAAAGAACGGTAAGGTTGCAAAGTGAAATTATCAAAAGTCTGGGAACACCAAAATTCATGTTACCTGGGCAAATTTAACTTTAAGCCCTTTGAGTGTATACATTTATAATTCAGTCTTTAATTATGTGACCACTTGAATTCTTTCTAGAGAATTGGTGCTTCATTCATTGTGCAGATTGGACAGAGCGAAGCAGGGTAGTACAGTGAATAATGTTAATATGGGAGAGATTGCAAGGTGCGTGGTGCATTAGACAGCCACACATGGAACAATGCAAATGAAATTAACTATAAAAGAGTGGCTGCATTGATAGAGAATCATCCTTTTTGTGCACTGAGTGAGGCAGGGGTCTTGGGGAATAAACAGTATGTGACTATGTAATTAAACATTGCGTAAAGGACTCATACTAATGAGCCAGGGCTCTTAATGTTCTGAATGTAGATTTGTATATGGAATTTATGAATGGAGGAGAAGGGGAAGGGAGAGAGAAATTTGGTGCTCATGCCAAATGAGTCTGCGTGTAAAAAGCCATGCTTACACGCACACAGCCACAGTGCTAGTCACAACTGTAATTTACATACTAAACAGCAAACAAAATGAGCAGTGGACAAAGTGCATCATGGAGGAATTTAAGGGGAGGAAGTCATGGATAAAAACGTTACAGCTTCCCCTGAAATGAATGCACCTCAACCATGGTCTAAAATACCTCCTCCTATTATTCTGGTCCTGGGTCTCTTGTGAAGAGACTGGTAACCCTATTGAATTTGTGTCTGTGTGTGTGTGGTTTTGCATTATGAAGCAATATCAATTTGGAATTAGGCTGGTGCTGCTTAATTTGAGACATTTATTAACGAATCCCAATTTAAATTCTAGTTATGACGGGTGACATCAGCTCATTAAAATACTCAGTCTCAACTAAAGTCATGCCCTAGTTATCTTCCCTGGTTTTTTTACCTCAGACTCCTGCCCTAACTTTCCACAGAACAACTCTCCTCTAATGTGTGTGATTTCCCCAGAACTGGCCTGACCCCTGCTGTCAGTGACCATGAGTCTTGAACCTAAGTCTACAGGCCTCTTAAGAAGCTCCATCCTGGCATCCAGTGACCTGGTGCTTCTGCCCTAGCAACTGTCTGAACCTCGACAGAGGACTCCAGTCCTGCTGTAGCCTGATTGACAGAATGTAGGGGGTCCTGACTGATCCACAGCTTCATATAAACCCAGCACAGGAACAGGAAACTGTCTGTGCAACTGGGATCCACTTTGTTCCTGCAGCTTGACTCCTAGCATCCGACTTGTGGCTCTGATCTCCGGATTGTCTCCTGCTTCTGGTCTCCCGGTATCCTGACCTAGCCAATACAGGGCAGGAGTCAAGAGACTATGGACTTTGACTCTGATCACTAGGTCTGTCTGTCCGTGTCCTACTCAAGACACCTTCAGATATCTGCCTTCAGATCCTGATCCAATGACTATTGAACTCAGTCGGAGTCTATCTAGTGAATTAAATAGTTACGGGAGCAGGACTCCTGTGCAGCCAACTGCAGTTCTTCTTTGAGCCAAAGGGAAAGAGTTAATTCCTGACTTTGACAGTTTCTGAGCAGTGTCTGTACACCCAGCCTGTCTCTAAATACTACATAGTCACTGAGCTGATAGCATGGGGGTGGGGGAGGTGAAGTCTGTTTGATATCAGGATGTTTGGGTTTGCAGATGCTTGCTCAGTTGCAATGCATAACAATCATTCTTGGAAGATGTTAGACTGTTTGGAAACTTATCCAGCTTTTTCCATCCATTGCTTTAGAAACTTCCTTTAAAAATTGCTTGTTCTCATGACAGGCACCAAATGGGGAGCTCTAGAAGCTGATGTCCTCAGTACACCAAGGAGAGGCAACTATATTAGCTTTCCCCAAATTGCATTGACCTTCTTCTGGAGGAAGCACTTCTAGAAGCAAGAGCGTAGTTCAGTCTCCAGGCTTGCTGAATCCTGTTCTTCTCTACAAACTGCTGACTTGAGTTCCAAGCAGTGCCAGTTGTGGATACATAGGCCGCCAGATAATGGTCAACTACCAGCCTGGGAAAGATTGAACTGATGACCTAAAAGTTAAAGCATCCATATCCCATTATCAATTCCCTACCCCTAGACTCAAAAATATAAATAGATTGGTCTTAGGTCTGAGATCTAACAAGTTTTAGATTTTATCATTGGTCTTAAAAAATAAATCAGCAGGATTTGTGCTTTTGATTACATCTCTGCTTTTATTTCACAATTCTGTATTTGGTATGCTGATGCTCTGAATAATACATTATTGCTGACATATATCATTGTTGCTTTCATTCTGTGCAAATACTAAAGCTCTCTTCTCTTCACTGCAAATGAGATTTTTCATGATGTGAGAGTGAATGTGCAATTAATAGCCTTGAAGTGAAATCAGAGCTCACGCAACTTATCGTAACACAAATCTGTTCTTTTCTAATAGAATTCTCTGCTCATTGCATGCAGTATTGGTAACCCTTCTGCCCGTCTGAGTTGGCAGCAACAAGGGTGGGGTTCAGTATCTACGGGTTCTGTTTCAATACTACCCTCCCGGCTGCCTCTAAGAGGCAATATTTCCCCTCTCGCAAGCACGGAGTCTGAGTGTAGCGAAGTCCTTTTAATAAAGGAAGGAAACAGTGCGGCATTATGTTGGGGAAACACCACAAATAGGATTCATAACACAAACCATAAGCAAAAGACCCACCCTCCAAGTAAGTTTGGCAGTGTCCTTTTCCCCTCAGGGTCTTAAGTCCAGCAACCCTAAAATTCCAAGAGTCCAACAACCCAAAAGTCTCTGTCCTTGGTCAGTGCAGCTCCAGAGTTCAGAAGTTTATCTGCAGAGTTTTATCTCCCAGCCTGGGTGAAAATGGGGGCGAGGGGAAGGACATGTGGGGGTATTAAGGGGCACCTTACATGGTCTGAGGCCAACTGCCCTACCCACCTCTCCATGGGATTCTGCTTCATCCTTCACTGCGAGCCATTCCACCAGCCACTCAACTCCACCAGCCATCCCACAACCTGCTCTGCCAGCCACTCAGCTATATATCTTCACCCCCCCCCCCCAACACAGCACTCAGTGAATTCAGCTCTTAGTAATTTTTAGCTCTTTAGTAATTTCAGTTTGTAGTAGGGGATCCTCTGTGCAGGTGCACCATTGGCCCAAAGTGAATTCAGCTCAGCAGCCCGTAACTAGACTACTAATGGAATCAAAATTAGCTCTTATATTCCACAGTGGAGAGAGAAGACAATGCAGTTGGTGTTTCAGGCTCTCAAAGGGGGCCCATACCACCAAGCACAAATACCCATCCCCCACTTCTCTCAATTCACTGGATTTTTGGAACCCATGTCCCTTGTCTAGTGTGTGCTACTTAGTTGATGGTGAGTCCCTCTATCATAAGAGTTCCACTGTCCTTGATTCATATAATCAGGGTAACAACACTTTTTATTCTTCCTGCCCCAATAACAGAGAAACTGGGGATCCCACAGCAGCCAAAGTGACCATTTGGGCTTATTTGGGGCCACCAGAGCAATACCATCATGCT
Source organism: Chelonoidis abingdonii (assembly GCF_003597395.2). Classification (NCBI taxonomy): domain Eukaryota; kingdom Metazoa; phylum Chordata; order Testudines; family Testudinidae; genus Chelonoidis; species Chelonoidis abingdonii. The sequence goes on along the minus strand of NC_133770.1, from coordinate 177,751,464 downwards.
TTAGGCCACAGGCTGGGTGTGCCGCGTGCAAATGAGATCAGCCTCTTGATAGTCGCTTTTCCACGGCTCACCACCCAGATGTCCAGGGTAGAGCTTCATTTCCTGATGTCTTGGCTTACATCACCTCATATCTACTCAAGTGGAAATTGGCTGCCTTGGGGTCTGGAGCCTGGCCTACTTTTGAGTTTCAGATCTCACTATGATCTTTACGGTCCAGTTGCTGTAAAAAGGGGTTTAAAGCACCACTTTCTTTATGTTATAGTGTTTAACCAATCCATTTTTCAATTATATACCCAGCCTGCCAGATGGTATTAAACCCTTTTGAAAAATCCGTATAACAGAAGATTACCCAGGGACTATTCAATATACTTAGCATGCAAAAACGCATTAAAACTCTGAACCTCATTTATGCTATTGTAAAAGCAGAATTAATCAGGTGCGCAGCGCGATCGCAGAGTATAAAGGCCTATCTGTTGTGATGCTGAAGACCACCTTCTACTTCTTTGGTCTGTGCTTGTCTACCGCTCAAACTCATAAATGGGCATCTGTGGGCACCTCATGGACTTTGAATGAAGAACTGCAAGGCCACTCACACTTTTGCTAAAATAGGATCTAGAACTTGTCTCCTTCAGCAGTCAAAATTAATTTGGCTAATGAGTTATAGGAAGCATCTCTTTGCTTCATTGGTGAAAAAGAAACAGCCACTGTTGATGCGGAAGGCCTTACGATGAACCGCTAAATGCCTCATGAAGCTGTTCTAACTTAGAGAATGGAGGCTAAGCAGGGCCTTGGCTATCCCGCAAATATGGGAAGCCACAAATGTTGAGTGTAAAGCTATCTTTTCCACCACCACAGCTATGCTGTCTGCTGAAAAGCTCTTTGATGGAGCGACTTAGGTTCACCTGGTCTTACACTACCGTGTTATAAAATCGATTTAAAGAGCGTTAAATCGATTTAACGCTGTACCCGTCCACACTACAACGCGCCTTTTATATCGATATAAAGGGCTCTTTAAATCGATTTCTGTACTCCCTCCCGACGAGAGGAGTAGCGCTAAATTCAATGATATTAACATATCGGATTACGGTTAGTGTGGACGGAAATCGACGTTATTGGCCTCCAGGCGGTATCCCACAGTGCACCACTGACCGCTCTGGACAGCAATTTAGTCTGGAACTCGGATGCAGCGGGGCAGGTAAACAGGAAAAGCCCCGCGAAACTTTTGAATTACATTTCCTGTTTGCCCAGCGTGGAGCTCTGATCAGCACGGTGGAACGATGCAGTCTCAAATCCAAAAGAGCTCCAGCATGGACCGTACGGAGATACTGGATCTGATCGCTTGTATGGGGAGCAAATCTGTTGTATCAGAGCTCCGTTACAGAAGACACGAAATGCCAAAGCGTTGGTGAAAAAAAAATCTCCAGGATACACAGCGCTGCGTGACAAGCGTAACGGGAAGCCATGAGACTCAAATGGACGCTCATGGATGGAGGGGGTACTGAGGCCTCCAGCTATCCCACAGTCCACAGCGTCTCTGAAAAGTATTTGCATTCTTGGCTGAGCTCCCAATGTCTGTAGGTTCAAACACAGTGTCTGGCGTGGTTCAGGAATAGCTCCTCAGTTTCTCCCCCCCCCCACCATGTGAAAGAAAAGGGAAAGAAATCATTTTCTTGACTTCTTTCAATGTCACCCTATGTGTACTGAATGCTGCTGGTAGACGCGATGCTGCAGCAGTGAAGAGCAGTATCCGCTCCTCTCCCCTCCCCGGTGGTAGACGGTGCAATATGACTGATATCCATCGTCGCCATCAGCCCGTGAGTGCTCCTGGCTGGCCTCAGGTGAGGCTGGCCGGGGGCCAGGGTAAAAATGGGATGACTCCCAGTTATTCCCAGTAGATGGTACAGAACGGCTGGTAAACCGTGTCTTCATCATAGCAACTGGGGGCTGAGCTTCAATCAGCCCCCTCCCTTTCCTGTGTAAAGAAAGATTCTGTACTGCCCTGACTGTCATAGCAGCAGCATGCTGTGCTCCTCTCCCCCACACCGCTTTAATGTCCTGCCTGGACTATCAGCGCGGCGGCGCGGGAGGCTGCCTCCCCTCATTTTATGTCACTAATCAGTGTTTTCTTATTCCTGCATTCTTTATAACTTCATGACACAAAATGGGGGGACACTGCCACGGTAGCCCAGGAAGGTTGGGGAGAAGGGAAGCAACGGGTGGGGGTTGTTGCAGGGGCACCCCCTGTGAATACTGAACGGAGGCAGCTGTGCTCTCTGATACACTGGTCCTCTAATACACTTGCCCCTTATTCTAGGCAGGACTGACTCTATTTTTAGAAACCAAGGGAGGGATTGACTCGGGGAGTCAATCCCAATTTTTGTTTTTGCGTTGCGCCCGGCGATTTCAGCCAGGGGCACTCATGATAGCAGCGGACAGTACAGAGGGAGAGATAACTGTCTTTCATTGCCAGTTTACTCCGGCAGTAGACGGTACAGAACGACTGGTAACCATCTCTGCTATCATGCAAAAGCAAGTGAATGCTGCTGTGTAGCGCTGGAGTATCGCCTCTCTGTCCGGGCATCCAGTACACATACGGTGCCGGAAAAAAAAAAAAGCTGAACGGGCTCCATGGTGCCGTGCTATGGTGTCTCCCAGGGCAAATCCAGGGAAAAACGGCTGCGAAAGGATTGTCAGCTGATGTTTTCCGGAGAAGGAATGACTTGACGACATTTACCCAGAACCACCCGCGACAATAATGATTCAACCCAGAATTCCAAGGGGCAGGGGAGACTGCGGGAACTATGGCGATAGCTACGGAAGAGCTACCCACAATGCAACGCTTCAGAAATCGACGTTAGCCTCGGACCATGGACGCACAATGCCGAATTACTGTGCCTCGTGTGGCCGCATGAAATCGAATTTATAATATCAGTTTTATAAAACCGATTTTAGCTAATTCGATATTATCCCATAGTGTAGACGTGGCCTTAGGGTATGTCTACACTACAGGATTATTCTGATTTTACATAAACCGGTTTTGTACAAAACAGATTGTATAAGTTGACGTGCACGCGGCCACACTAAGCCAAATAATTCAGCAGTGGTGCGTCCATGTACTGAGGCTAGAGGTCGATTTCTGGAGTGTTACACTGCGGGTAGCTATCCGTAGCTATCCCATAGTTCCCGCAGTCTCCCCCACCCCACTGGAATTCTCTGGTGTTGAAGCATCCCAATGCATGATGGTGCAAAAACAGTGTTGTGGGGTGATTTCTAGTGTACATATGTCGTCACTCGTGCAATCCTTCCTCCATGAAAGCAACGGGGTAGACAATCATTTTTGCGCCCTTTTACCCTGGATTGCCCTGGCAGACGACCATAGCATGGCAACCATGGAGCCTGTTTTGCCTTTTGTCACTTTGGTCACCGTACGTGTATGTACTGGATAATGCTTGCAGAAAGCGGTACTGCAGTGCTAACACAGCAGAATTCATTTGCCTTTGCAAGGTAGCAGAGAATGGTTACCCATTCCCCATAGGCGTGGGTTATATACGTTTGCGGTGTCCCGGCGCTCCAGGAATATTCAGGGCCGAGTGCCCTGCTCCAAGCAATATTCTGGAGCTGGATCGGAGCGCTCCCAGTCGCCCCTGCCTGGGAATTGGCCCCCAGCCCCCGTGGGTCTCCCCACCCCCATCCACCGCGTCAGTCCTCAGCCTTGATACAGAGGCAGGCGTGGGTTCTCTTTTCTCTGCCTGCTTGGGCTCCTGCAGAACTTCTGTCTGCTGCCCCAGGGTTTGTGGTCTTGCAAGCCGTATTGGCAAGGCAGGCTGCCTTACTCTGTGTTTCCGCTCTGCCCTGAAGCCTCCCCAGTGCCCCAAACCCCGTCTGCCCAGCCAGAGCCCTATCCCCCCTGCACCCGATCCTGCTGCCCCAGCCCTGAGCCCCCTCTGCATCATTGAACGCCCTCATCCTCAGCGCCAACCAGAGCTGTTCACCCCCACCCCTGATCCTCTGCCCCAGGCTTGAGCCCCCCCGCATCAGTGAACCCCTCTTCCCCCAGCCAGGAGCCGTCATCCCCCCGCACCTAATCCTCTGCCTCAGCCGCTGAGCGCCACCACATCAGTGAGCCCCACGAGCCCGTCACCTCAGCACCCCAACTCTGCCATAGCCTGACCCCCTGCATCGATGAACCCTCATCCCCCAGCCCCAACCCTCCATCCCGCCTGCACCCTAATCGGCTGCTCCCAGCCGTGAGGCCCCCACAGCATGAACCCCTCATCCTCGAGGCCCCAACCCTCAACCCCCCACGACCTGACCCTCTGCCCCAGCTCTGAGCCGCCCCTATGCGCAATGAACCCTTATCCTCAAGCCCCAAGCCTCATCCCCCACACCCTATCCTCTGCCCCCATCCCTGGAGCCCCCCGCACAATGAACCCTCATCCTCAGCCCAACCTCATTCTCCCTGACACCTGATCCTCTGCCCCAGCCTGAGCCCCCCGTATCATAGAACCCTCATCTCAGCCCACAGCCCTCACCCTAGCCTCCACACCCCAAGCCCTCTGCCCTAGCCTGAGCCCCCTCCGCATCATGATCTCTCATCCTCAGCTCCACAGCCTCACCTCCTCTGCCTATCTCCAAACTCCTCCAGAGCATGCACTCGCCTCCCAGAGCATGCACACCTCCCTCTTCATACCCCACCCGAGTCCCAAGCGGACCCAACTCCTTTCAAAGCGTACCCCCACTCCTGACACCTGCCCCAGCCGAGCCTGCACCCTCACCCCTTCCTTACACCCCAGCTCCAGATCCTGCACCCAAATCCATCCAAGCCTGCACCCTCCGCGCCCTAATCCCCAGTCCAGGATCTGCACCCCAGACCTCCCCCAGAAACCTGCCCCAGGCTTAGCTGGTGGCGCAGAGTTTGGAGGGCGAGTTGGCGGGGGACAAGTTCTGATACCACAGAACTTCTAAAACTTGCCACGATGGACCATCCCTATTGCGACTGTCTGCCATTGGTAATTTGGCGATGAGATGACGGTTTTCAATCATTTTGTACCATTTGCAATTGGGAACTATGGTGAGATGGTTTATCAAGCATTTTGTAGCGTCTGCTGTGTCATGGGTCTCCTGGTCGCCTCACGAGGTCGCTGGGGTGCATGACAAAATGGGATGACTCCCCGAGTCTCCCTTCTTTATATTTTCTAAAAATAGAGTCAGTCCTGCCTAGATATGGACAAGTCTACTAGAGAGCAGAGAGTACAGCCACACAGGGTCAGAGCCCCAGGATTACGCAGAAATGATGAGCTGCATGCCATTCTAGGGTGTCCCTGCAACAATCCTACCTGGTTGCTTTCCCTCTCCCCACCCTCCTGGGCTACCATGCAGTGTCCCCCATTTGTGTGATGAATATAAAGATGCAGGAATAAGAACACTGATTTTAGCGGAAACGTGGGAGGAGCAGGCTCCAGCTGCTATGATAGACCAGGCAGGACATTAAAGAGTAGGGGAGAGGAGTGCAGCCTCCATGCTATGATAGTCCAGGGAGTACAGAATCTTTTTTTAGACACAAGGGTCTAGCTCCAGCTGCTATGATGAGGACGGTGACCCACTTTTGTACATCTCCAGGAATGACAGGGAGTCATTCCATTTACCAAGCCAGCCAGGAGCACTCACGGCTGATGACCGAGGATGCTTCAATCATTTGTGTCTGCACCATCTGCCACTGGGGGGAGGGAGGAGGAAGCTGCTGTTTAGCGCTGCAGCCACCCCGTCTACAGCAGTCCAGTAGACATACAGTGACATGAAGTGGCTAGAAACGACTTTTCCCTTTTTCCGAGGAGGCGGAGGGTAAATTGACAACACATTCCCTGAATACTGGACAATGTTTTTGACCCTTCAGGCATTGGGAGCTCAGCCAGAATGCAATGTTTTTTCAGAGACTGCGGAACTGTGGATTGCTCAAGTCCTCGTCTCTGATCCCTCCCTCCATAAGCGTCATTGATTCTTTGGCTTTCCGTTACGCTTGCACATAGCACTGTGCTGTGCCTGTCTATCATAGCCTGGAGATTTTTCAAATGCTTGTCATTTGTCTTCTGTAACGGAGCTCTGATAGAACAGATTTGCTCCCCATACAGCGATCAGATCCTATACTCCCATACGGTCCAGCTGGAGCTCTTTTGGATTTGGACTGCACGCACCTGTGCTGATCAGAGTCCACTGGGCAAACAGGAAATAAATTCAAAAGTTCGCAGGCTTTTCCTGTCTACCTGGCCAGTGCATCCGTGTTCAGATTTCTGTCCAGAGCGGTCACAATGGTGCACTATGGGATACCGCCCAGAGGCCAATACCGTTGAATTGCATCACACTAACCTAATCTGACATGGCAATACCAATTTGCAGCACTCTCTCTCGTCGGGGAGGAGTATAGAAACCAGTTTTAAGAGCCTTTATATCGCTCTAAAGGGCCTCGTTATTGTGGACAGGTGCAGGGTTAAATCGGTTTAACACTGCTAAATTCAGTTTAAATGCGTAGTGTAGACCAGGCCTGAGAATAGGGGCCCTTGGATCTGAATTTTGAGCTTGGAAAATAACTAATGTTTCATCTCCACTTCTAAATTTTCCACAAATTCTGAGGTGTGACAGAGTGCTGGATTTAGCCCAAAGAATGCTTAATGAGTGAGAAGGTTGTAGATAAATCTGGTCAAAATGTTGTTGAAACTTTTTTTTCTTGCCAGAAACAGGGCTTTTCTGTCAAAATGAAAATGTTCATTTGGTCACATTTTTCCAGTTTTTGGTTTCGATAACCAACAAATGATGTTGATTTTAGCTTTTCTTTGAAAAACCAAAACATTTTGATCTTTAAAATTCAGAATTCTCCCATATTACTTTGTGAATGAAGTCCTTCTGTGATTTCGTCACATAAACTGAGCATGCACTACAGTCTCGGTTAACTGTACTCAAAGTCCAGTTAGTGTACTGAAGTCAAATCCAATTTTGGTGTAACTCCATTGAAGACAGTGGAATTTCAGGTCCATCTTCTGTGCCCACTTGTAGGGTTGATCAAATGAGAAATTGTTGCCATGCTAGATAGCCCTTTCTCTTCTGACAAGCTGAATGGGCTTCTGTTAGTTTTCCTGTGGTGCACCTGTATTTCCAATACAGTATGTTGTGAAAGTCACACAGAATGCCTCAACTGTGTGGTGTTTTGCCTCAAGAAACAAGAACTTAAAAAAAAAAAAAAAAAGGAGCAATTGGCACCACTTCTTCTTCACAGAGTTGCCATCATACAGTAATTTACAGTGCTTATACATGAGTTTGGGGCTTTGAACAAAAATAGATAATGCCCTCTCTTAATCTAGTTTGTCATATGCCCAAATTAAGAGTAGGTAATTTTGGGGGGGCGGGTTCTGACAAATGCTACTCTAAGGATGAAGTTACATGCTGTAAAAGCTGAGCCAGCAATTCTCATCTGGAAACTGTTACAGCTAATGATAGATTCTATAGAAATCTCTAATGTATGAAAATATAGAACATACTGTACAACATTTGGGAAGATTTAAGTGACGTCAAACAGAATTCCCAGACACTGTTGACACAGCTGGATAGAGGATTGTTTGTGAGGTGTGAATAAAAAGCTTAACCTTTGGTGGTGGCAATTTGCAAGTAGCATAAGTTTCAGAATAGAAGATGTGTCTACAATCCTGGCTAAAAAGACAAGCTGAAGGGCTATGAAAAAATTCCACACACTGGAATCCTTCTTAACTGTTGTACCAGTGCATTCTGGGATTCTTGAAACACCTTTCTCATAGTGCCTAGCACAGTTGCTGGGAGCAGGGACTTTTGAGTCATTTCCAGATGCATGGCACTGTATTATGGAATGGAGTTAGGAAAGTTGGTACAGTGGCTTTATATTTGGGTTTTGTCTGGAGCGGGAAGAAACTCATGTAAACTGCACCAGTTCAGCTGGAACTAAGCTAAAGACTTGCACCAAGGTTGTTGTAACTGCCCACTACAACTGGCTATTGCAAAATGCCTGGGATGGCTACGGTGTACATGCAAAACATTGTGCAAGTGTTGTAAGCTCAAGGAGTCCAAAGAAATGTTTGTGGGGTTTTTTTTGTTTGTGCTTTGTTTTCTTCTTAATATAGATAGCATCTCTGTGCTCTGGGACCTCATTCTTTGAATACAGCTGGTGAGAAGAGGCCAGTCAGCCAGAAGACTAGTTCCTAGGAGGAGAGTGGGAGGTAGGGAGGAAGGAAAGATAGTAAGGTTTTGTCTTCCTTGTCCCCAGCCCCAGTGGGAAATGTGTATAGCCAACTCCATGTAAAATCCTAGTGGAGATGGGGCACCAGAGATTTTACCTCAGTGTAGCAAGTCAAAGTCAACTCTTTGTATCCCCCACTTGAGGTTGACTTCAACTAGCTCCATTGAGGTAAAACGTCTAGTGCCCATCTCCACTAGGATTTAACATGGAGATAGCTTTCTTCATGTAAAACCACACCTTTTTTGCAGTGAAGACCTAGCCAGAGCAGGGTGAAAGTGCTGAAAGAAAACAAAATTTTCTGTGGGCATGTGATGAGGTGTGCAACCCACACCAATCCTGATAGAGTTAATAGGGGCTCGAGTGGCCAATTAGGTTCCTTGGCATCGCCTCCCAGATGGAGGGCCATGGTTAAGTAAGAGTGAAGCCCAGTGGGTAATGGCTGGGGCACTATGAAGCCAGGAGTCTGAGAGCAGAAGGGGGCTGCAGCGGAAAGAGACATCAGTCATTTCCTGGGATGAGGGAGGCTGATAGGGACAAGGAGAAAATCCAGGGGGTAAGTTATCCCTGAGATCCTACCATGGTGTAAGGAGTCTAGCAAGAGGCTAGGACGGGGTGAAGTAGCCAGGGGGAGTAGAGTACGATTCTGTAGTAAACCCAGAAACAGGCCAGGGAAGACAAGGAGGCTGGGAAGGAAGGAGTGCAGGGAAAGAGCAACAGGGGGTGGGGATTGAGCAGACCTGGACTGCTGGTTATTGAGTCTCTGGGATGAAATTTGGTGTAGTGGGTGCACCTGGGTTTCCCTGCCAACCACTGGTATAGTGGCACAGAGCCCCAAGCTGGGGCTGAACTCCATCTGGAAATGACATTTGTACAGAGGTCCTGTTGGACTTTTTAACCCCACAAGGGGTGAACTAAATGGAGGGTTTGGCTGGAGGGCTAAATTACCAGAAGAGAGACTATTGCAGAGAGAGCAGAGAACAGAAAGGAGCACCTGATGCTGGATGAGCTGCTTTCCCACATCTAGACATGAGGAGATGCACTAATGGCGACTGGGAACCTCTGTTACAGGACACCAACACAGGTGTGGCCCTGGTTGCAGTCAGGTAATCCATAAGTAATGCACCATCCGTTTTATTCCCCCTCAAATCACTTCCCTCACCCATATGATGAGAGAGAGAATTATGTACCTGTTTAGATGTTTGTAACAATGCTTTCAGTGATACCAAGAGCATGGCCACTTGGATGGAGGTGTAGGCATCTAGAAACAAGCAGGATTTCAGAGGTGTAGTTGCAATAATAGAAAAAAATAATAGAATATAGAATATGTTATTTAAACTGGAATCTTGTCTCAAAAGTCCCTCCTGATAGATTAGATTAAATACGTCTAGGGTTTTTTTGTGTTCCTTATCACCTACCATCTAGGACTCCTATGAAGGATGCTACAAACTTTTTGGGATTCCTGGAAGACAAAATATTTTCTTGCAGATGATTGTAGTGGAAAATGGAGTCCTGTTTCTCTTTAACTGGATATACACAGTACTATTGATTGGAGGTAGGCCAAGTAGACACAGTGAAAATTTGAAACAGGATTAGATTTAGGCTAGAATTCAAAGCTAGAGTTCAAGACCAACCAGAACTAAGGAGTCAGATTTAGATTTGATGATTCTGAATGACCGGGAGCTTTTTGACCCATTTTTGGCTGCATCTAAAATGGATCTGGAAAACGGACCATTTCTAGATGCAATTCACACTGAAAATGGTGGAGGGAAAGTTCATCTCTGAGAACTTGAGTATGTGTGTGTGTGTGTGTGTTCAGAATTTGAGATTATTGTTCAAATCCAGATCAACTAATGATGTATGGAAATGAATGTCAGTCTGCTCAAAGATTTTCAGAGGGATATAATCCCTTTATTAAAGAGGTTACAGCTGCAATGTACACATTTTATAATTGAGATGCTTACAGGAAAATATGACACATGCTTACAACTGAAATTTGCGAAGGACTCAGCGTATGTCTACACTATAACGGCATAGCTATGATGCTACAACCGTGCCACTGTAGGTCCGTACTGTAGACACTTCCTACATTGACAGAAAGGGATTTTCTGCCAACTTAGTTAATTCCCCTCTCTGATAGGTGGTAGATAGATGAGGGAAGAATTCCTCTGTTGACATAGCTGCATTTACGGTGGGGATTAGATCAACCTAACTGGGGGCTGGTCTACACTGGGGTGGAGGGGTATCGATCTAAGATATGCAACTTCAGCTACGTGAATAGCATAGCTGAAGTTGAACTATATTAGATCGATTAACCTCAGGTCCTCATGGTGCGGGATCGACGTCCGCGGCTCCTCGTGTCAACTCCGCTACCGCCACTTGCTCCAGTGGAGTTCCGGAGTCGACGGGAGCACGTTCGGGGATCGATATATCACGTCTAGATGGACATATCTTAGATTGCACAGAGTGTGACACTTTTCACAGCCCTGAGCAATGTAGTTAGGTTCATCTAAGTTTTAGGTGTTGACCAGGCCTCACTGTCAGTGAATCACTGAACACGATCACTGTGAGAAGTTGCAGTGATCAACACTACATTTCTCTCTCCTAATGGGAGTAAGGAAAAGTTCTCAGTTTTATGCTTCAAAAGGTTCAACAGTTGGCCAAAATACAGTTTGTTCTATATCTGTCCCTAGTCAGTAATATGGATTTGGCTCCAGTGTGCTGTATAAAAGCATCCAGATGAAATTTTCTCTAGAGCTGTAAAAGGCTCTTCCTCTCCAACAAATCCGCAGGAGGAAAGAAATGTGAAACAATTGGATTGTCTAGTGCTGGATAACTGCTCCTGCCAAAATGTTTAACCCACTCTAGCATGAGAACAGATGGGGAGGGGCAAAGGAAGGCTTAATTACCGTCAATTTGGCCCAAATGTTTGAACTGCGTTTTATAGTACAATCCAGTCACCATTTCTTTGTATTTCTGGGAAGTCTTCTATTTTCAGTGGCCTTACTGTTTCTTTGTACCATGTATGGAAACAAAATACTTTGCGTGATTAGAAGTATCAATCTGAAGCAAACTATACTGACAAAATTCAGTATTTGATATGTGCAACCTTGAAAAAGGCCTTTTCATCATAAAAATGACACACACGATATTAATACAGTACCTCATTCTATCCAAAACGCCTCTACTACAGAAAACAGTCAACTGGAGGAGAAAAACCAAAGGGGAAAAACCCAAACCCTACCAAAATAAAAGTAAATTAACAATTAAACCCCAAAACACAAACCCTTCCCCAAGCAGAGTACTCCAAAATGGGAGCAGTGGCAGAGACTCTATGAAGTCTCTTAGGGAACTTGGTTATTGCTGTTGATTTCACATGAGCAGCACTCAGATAATATATTTATGGGCAGCAGTACAAAATTCCTAAAATAAATAGATACAATATAAGGACAGAGGCATTACAGAAATATGTACATTTGTCCTGCATACAGTTCTTCAGAGTACTGACAAGAACTTCTTGTCGTCAGTACATACTGTATTACTTACATTTCTTTTTCTAGCTAGCTTTCTTTTCAGCTTCTGCTAATGAAAAGAGTTAGTTGTGGGTGGCTCTGATTTTGTTCATATGTAGTCAATTTATTCCATATTTAGCTTGAGAAACGCAGTAGTTTATGTTGATGGCCATCAGGACCAGATATGAATTATAAATCCATACAGCTTATTTTTCTCTCATGAATGTAATGTTTGTGAAAAGTCATGGAATGAAAGAAATAGATTTCAGTCCTGACTCTGCCACACTCATATAGTAGGTACTGCAAAGGCAGGGACTGCACAACATTCCCCATTCTGTGCTAACATTCTCAATCTCATTGAAGCAGTGTGCTTACTTCCTAGGGCACTACCCTGGTACTCAGGAGACCTGGGTTCAATTCCTGGCTCTGCCACTGGTTTGCTGGGTGATTTTAGGCAAATAACTTTTCCTTCCTGTGCCTCAGTCTCTGCATCTATAAAATGAGGATAATGATTCTTTCTTCCTTTGTAAAGTACATTGAGATCTACTGGTGAAAAGTGCTCTATAAAAGCTACGTATCATTATTGTCTCATTAATGAATTCAACTCTGACGTGGCTGAACTATCTCTAGGATTCAAATCATTCTGTGGGATATATGCTTTATACAGTATAATTGTTTCTTCACATAAATGGTTTGTTTTTTTAGCATGTATGCACCTGGCCTAAGCTGGGATACCTTCCAGCTACTGCCTTCCTAGGAGTGCATTGCAAGGTATTATCTTTGGTTAGTAACATTGTTTTCTTCTCTGTTCAATCTAATTAATCTGGAGATAGAGCTGTGCAGAAAAGAATTGCTTCTGAGCATTATCATCATTATTTATTTATTATCATTACTATTAATAATTTACATAGCTTCATTAAATGTGCACAGGGCTATACAGCTGGTCAAATGTACCAGAAAAAGAACATATCCCTGCTCCAAGGAACTTGTGAGCTCAACATCAATGAAGTTGCACTCATGTAACTGAGAATAACTTTGGCCCTGTGTTTGGTTGTTTGTTTTTTCTGAGAATGAGGCTATTAGGGGGTGCTGGATAGGAGGGAGGGGAACATACATCAGTGACTGAAAATTTCGCTCACGTAGCCAGCTGTCTCCTTTGCAGTTTCTCCGCCATTGAAGCAAAGTTCTTTTGAATTGGAAAAGTTACTGTAAAAGTATCCCAAACACTGGCACAAATCTTTCCCAATGCTAGCTCTGTGTGGGTGAATTTCACAATCTGCCACAACAACAGCTGACGTGAAACATGCCAACCAGCTGGAATATGAGTTGCTGTGAGAAGACAGCAAATGCCTGATTAGGATAGCAGTGCTGGGCTGGGGAAAAGGCTAACGCCAGCACCTCAACATATCAGTTGTGAAAAATTACTGATTTTCAGTCCCTTACATGTAGGTATGGTAACTGCGTCTTCTGACCCTCATTTTGTGTGATCACATTAGACTGGAGAAGGATCCAAATCACTTTATAATGGTCTGAATCAAAAGCTCACATCTGAACAGCCCTGAACTCTAGACTCCAGCCAAGTTTCAACTTTGTGTTTCACATCCATCTCTATATTGTGCATTTTAGCAACCGTTTGAATCTGCTAAGGAATCACTTGGAAGAAAATGAAGGTTATTATATCATTTCAGATATTTAGCAATAAGGAAAAAAGGTCACTTGCAGAAGTGTGATGATCTGGCCAAATTCTGAACTAATTTACACTTTGAAGGCAATAGTGCAGCATGGAGGTATAAGTGAGAACAGAGTATGAGTCCCAGGTTTTAATTTCAAGAGGAAAAAATTAGTGTCTCCTCCTGAACATATCTTGTTGAAAACCAAGGCAGACAAATCAGCTAGAAATGGCTATAGACTGGCTTCAGACAAGCTATATTCTTGTACCATCAAAAAAGAGAAAGCAAAATTCTCCTATGCTGTCCGGAAGTGTTCAGATCACAGCACTATTTTTAGTTCCACAAGATGATAGTCATAATAGCTGATAACAGAAGTTGGGTTAGTGCAGTCAGGAGAAACACCAGAAAACATCACACCAGACTTCACTAATTTCATAAATCAGATGTTCAACAAGGGTTGATGCCCTTGTGGAAGAAACTGATTAAAGCACTCCTTTGGATGAGCATACTTCTTTTATTTTTCAGGAGTCAACATAAAAAAATGTGTAAAAGAAACAGGGTAAATACACACATTTCTAAAGTGTGTTAATTGTGTTTTAGGGAATTATTATTAAAAATACTTAGCAAATCTATAGCATCTTATAATTGCAGAGCTGACATAGTGTTTTTCAGTTCCATCTAAGGTGTGACTGTGCCAAAGGAAGCTGAGCAATTATGATAACAATGGTATAATGAGACTTTTTAGTATGAATACAGGTAGCCAGAGATCAGGGAGGAAGTGTGTGTTTTGGGGGGGGGACAGACTGCACATGTATTTATTAAAAAGTCCTGAAATAATAGCCATATTAAAGCAAACAATGTTTCTTCTCTCTCCCTCCGATCTAACATTCAAACAGAACAAACTAAACTGAGGCCGATTACAATGTACACTTATAAGGACTTTTCTGCCTGTGTCTTTCTGGAATTGTGGAGTACTTCGATGTGCTGTTACCAGCCTCAGTCATCTGAAGTTTAGACACTTGGTGATAATTCCCGCCATTCACACAAGCATTTTATAATTTCACAAGGAGACAGGCAGGGGCACTTATGGCTTTCACATAATATTTCTACAACTCTTTCATTTTGAGGACCACTTTGAGACCTCTCCAGGCAAGGCTCTGTACACCTCTGGTAGTCCACAAACCACAGTCTGAGAACCATTGCTGTAGATTAATGTTCTATCACTTGTTTTCATCTACTCCTAATAATCTGTGAAACAAGAGTCTTTTGAGGCTGAAATGCTTCATGTTTTGTTTAGCCTAGAGGTTAAGGTGGCTGCTGGTTTGTTTTTTTGTTTTGAGATATTAAAAAATTGAAAATAGGTATAATATGAGAACCTAGGAATAGAATAGAGAGATGCAACCAGCCCTCATCGGCCAAAAATCTGGGTTACCCTCATCCCTGCCTAGGGTTATCACAGAGGCACGTCCCTTAAAAAAAATAAATAAAAATTGTCTTGTGAGACAGGGATTTAAATAGCAGCAGTTTCAGAGTTAAACATTCTGGATGACAAATGTGGTGGAGAAAAATCTCTGACTCTAATGGTACAGCACTTCTTTATTCATTCAGATACCTCCACCAGCATCGTTTTCAGTTGAAGCTCTAAAACTTATGTCACTTGCTGCATTTTAGACCATATTCGGTAATAAGCAGATGAATCTTCTCTTTGAGGGAAAGTAAAATCTTAGAGCTTTGCTTTTGCTTACTGAATTCATCCTGGCATTGTGTAGTGTAATGCTGCATTAATTCCCATCAGCTTCTGGTACTGCAGTCTCAGTAACGTGTTAACAAAAAGAGGACCTACAAAAGGAACAAAGTAGGGCCCAGGCCAAGTTGGAGGAATCTCCTGAGTAATTTTTTTTTAATTATTGTTCATTATTATTTTATTATATTCTTATTTTCTTCAGGCCAGGTCCTACAAAGTTTCAAATAGCTAACTTCTAAAAACCTGGCTGCCTAAAGTTAAGAGCCTAACTCTATATTTAGAGATCTAACTATGTGACCAATAATTTGCAAAAGTTCTGAGCACCTAGAACTTCTCTTACTTAGGTACCTAATTGTAGATTTATGAGCTCACCTTTAGGCATCCATTTTTGAAAATCGTGGCAAACAAGGAGGATAGTGATTCCTACTAACTACAAATCCACCTATAGCCAATTTTTAAAAAGACAATCTTGGGTTAACTGTGGTATCTGAGCATCTTCCTGTCTATATTTATTGTTTAATATTATCAATTATTATTTGATATTTATATGTAGCCCCTTAATGCCACCACCAGGTTGGGCCTATTATGCTAGGCTCCGTACAAACACCTAACAAATGACAGTTGCTGCCCCAGCAAGTTCACAGTCTAAAACACAACACTATGACAGGACTGAGGGCTTGTCTAAATGGTGGGGAAAGACATTCTGTGGGGGTGATTTCTGAAGTGTACTAAAGTGTTGCACATTAATTGGTCCATGTAGTGGGGCAACTGCCCCACTCTATTAGGCAGGGGTTAAAAGCAGCCCTGGAGAGGGCTGAGGATGGGAAAAGGAATGAAAGCAGCCAAACTAGGCTGATTAGGGAGTAGCTGACCACACGTGTGGCCAGTCTAATCAGGCCACAGCTGGCCCTATAAAAGGGCTGTTAGCCAAGTGCTGAGGAGTCTCTCTCTAGTGAGGAGGATCTGGCTGCCTGAGAGAGTAAGGTACCTGTGGTGGAGCAGTGCTGGGGAATAGGGAAAGGGAGCTCCAGCCTTGTAAACCCCCAGGCTCCAGACCTTGGTGAAGGCGGATGAAGGTACTGGGTTTGCAGAGATACAGCATGGAAAAAGACAAAGGCAGCAGGTCCTAACCCCTTGCCAATGATGAGTGACCATCACAGACTGCAGTCTGTCCTAGTAAGCAGGGGCTAGATGATGACTGGCAGTAGCCACTGAGGCAAGGTGGGTTTAGATGGTTGGGGGTTCCCCTGGGAGGGGAGATTCAGAGCATGGGGGTACTGCTGGGGCAAAACCCTGAGGTAAAGGGCATTGGGGTCTGGGAGGGACATGGGCCAGTGGCAGGTGAGACACCTGCCTGCAGGGGGTGCTCCGTGGCTGTAGTTGAGCTAATTCCCAGGACGACCAGCAGGAGATGCCCTGCTGGTGAGTCTTCGCCTGCTACAGTCCATATAGTAACAGTAGATCTGCTGATGTTCACTGTTGGTTCCCTGTGTGCTGCAATGTAGCACTCTTTCAGACAGCATTATGTTAAAGTACAACAGTAGGGTTTATACTGAACCATTAATGTGCAACACATTAGTGCACTCTAGAAATCACTCCCTGCAGAGTATGTTATGCCACTATGCAGACTGGCCTTAACAGTGAAATCCGAGAACTTGACACTATTGCTCTTCCCAGTGCTAAAAGAGATTCAGTGTTAGAACCTGGGGGATTTTTTTAATATAAATTTCCCCACTTTAGGCACAGTTTAAGGTTAGGCACCTAAATAAATGTTAGTGAATTTCAAAGGTGCTGAGTGGTTTAATGGGTCTCAGTGACTTTAATGGCAGCTCTACCTGCTCAGCTGAATCAGTGTTATTGCCAATGGGATTTTTTTTTTCTCATAAATGTCACTAGTGTTGACAACCTCTTATGCAGCCAAGTTTGAAAACTTTGCCCTATGTTTATTTGCTAATCCCATGCAAGAGTTAACTGCTTTCATATGGCACTGAAAAAGCAGGATCTACTGCATACAGTCTATTTGGCGAGAGTTAGAGTTTGTAAACATTTCCTAAAAGTTTGTTCCCTCTTTTGTGGCTGTTTTCTGTTCTTGGTAGTGTGAATTCATTTTTCAATTCTCTTGAATAAAGATGGATGGGGAAGAGAGTGATTTGTCCCCAAACTTCCCCATGTCTGACTAGAAAATCTGCTCATCTAATAATCCTGGTAATTGGGAAAGCCTTTAGGATGCTTTCTATAAACATACAGCAGGAGTTGTCACATTCCTTCACAGGAAAGCAGTGTTGTCTATGATTAGAGTACTGGAGTGGGAGTCAGGAAAGATGGTTTTTAATTCTGCCACTGGGCAAGCTACTTAACATCTGTGCTTCAGATGCTCTATTTGCTCCACCTTTGTAAAGTGGTTTTTCTTCTGATGGAAAAAATTACATTACTGTAAACTATTATTACAATATTGTCATACTGGATCTGCTCAGTGGTCCATCTAATATGACATCCGGCAGCAATAACTACTTGGCTTACTTGCCACCATACAAAGCAGGGGTGGCTCTAGACATTTCACCACCCCAAGCAGGGTGGCAAGCCGCGGAGGGCGCTCTGCCGGTCGCTGGGAGGGTGGCAAGCGGCTCTGGTGGACCTGCTGCAGGCGTGCCTGCGAAGGGTCTGCTGGTCCCGCGGCTTGGCGTGCTGGGGCCTGGAGCCACCCTGATACAAAGGGCAGTGAACCAGTTACACAATGCTCATGCTCTGAAGCCTGAAATTTTACTCATATCATTATATCAACATGCATCATTACTAATGTTTTTAATGGCCATAACATTATCTCTCCCTTTCAAAAATCCAGCCACGTGCCAATCTAATTACATACTATGTATGCAACTTTTGCTTCTATATTTGAAATTTTCTTGCTTAGCTTGTTGATCAACTAATTATTTTAATATCCACCTACCCTTCCTAGTTGTGTAGTGTGTAACTGTTTGCGTGTACTCTCTCTGGCCTTGGCTATACTTGGAGATCTCCAGCGCTGGGAGTTACAGCTGTCTTCGTACAGCTGTGCAGGGACAGCGCTGGAGTATGGCCACATTTGCAGCATTTGCAGTTCTGTTGGGAGTGGTGCATTATGGGCAGCTATCCCACAGAGCACCTCATCCCATTTTGGTGCCATGGGTTGTGAGAAGGGGACGGAAGGGTGTGGGTCATTCTGCTTCCTGTCCCAAAGCCCCGTGATGCATCGCTTTGCATCCCAGCAGTCCCTGTTTTTCCGTCCACGTTTGTCGCCATTGTAACTCTCCCAATGGTTTCTGTGCAGCGCGATTTCTGTGAGAAATGGAACCCGAACTGCTGAGGACTTTGCTGACGAGTATCACCAGCACATCACGTTTGGCAGTTGAGCTATTCCTTAAGCTCCAAAGTGATGGAGGAGTCCGAGATGATTGCGAGTCGCCTGACGCATATGACACTAACATTGCTTGTGGCTTTCACGGAAATGCTCAGCACCGTGGAACGCCGCTTTTGGGCTCGGGAAACAAGCACTGAGTGGTGGGATCACATCGTCCTGGAAGTCTGGGATGACGAGCAGTGGCTGCAGAACTTTTGGATGAGAAAAGCCACTTTCATGGGACTGTGTGCTGAGCTCGCCCCCACCCTGCGGCGCAAGGACACAAGATTGAGAGCTGCCCTGCTGGTGGAGAAGGGTGGCTATTGCAATCTGGAAGCTGGCAACTCCAGACAGCTACCGATCGGTCGGGAACCAGTTTGGAGTGGGAAAGTCGACCGTTGGAATCGTTTTGATGCAAGTTTGCAGGGCCATTAATCGCATCCTGCTAAGAAGAACCATGACTCTGGGGAACGTGCAGGACATTGTGGATGGCTTTGCACAAATGGGTTTCCCTAACTGTGGAGGGCGATAGATGGGACGCATATTCCTATTCTGGCACCACCCCACCTAGCATCCGAGTACATTAATCGGAAGGGGTATTTCTCTATGGTTCTCCAGGCGCTTGTGGATCACCGTGGGCATTTCATTGACATTAACACAGGCTGGCCTGGAAAGGTGCATGATGCACGCATCTTTCAGAACACTGGCCTGTTCAGGAAGCTGCAGGCAGGGACTTTTTTCCCAGACCGGAAGATCACAGTAGGGGACGTCGAAATGCCCATTGTGATCCTTGAGACCCCGCTTACCCGTTAATGCCTTGGCTCATGAAACCGTATACAGGGAAGCTTGACAGAGCAAGGACCGGTTCAACTACAGGCTGAGCCGGTGCCGAATGACTGTGGAGTGTGCTTTTGGCCGTTTAAAAGGGCGCTGGCGATCTCTGTATGGGAAGCTAGACTTGGGGGAAAGCAGCATCCCTGCGGTTATATCCGCGTGCTGTACCCTCCATAATATTTGTGAAGGGAAGGGTGAAACATTCAGTCAGGCATGGACCTCTGAAGGTTCAACGCCTGGAGGCTGAATTTGCACAGCCAGAGAGCAGGGCTACTAGAGAGGCCCAGCACAGGGCTTCATCAAGGATCAGGGATTCTGAGAGGAATCTGAGGCTGAAACCAACAGTAATGTTTGGATGCCATTGAACGGAGTGAAGTGTAGTGCGTTACAATGTTAGTAGGAATCTGTGTTCCTAAGTGATTTGCAGTGCCTGTTTCTTTCCTGGGCTAAGTACTTTGACTTTTCTGCATATAAAGACTTGTTTACAAAGCCAAGAATTCATTTATTGAAAGGAAAAAACTTATTGACAGAGACACGACAACCATTTTGGGATCTAAAAGGAAGGGAGTGGGTTCGTGGACTGTCAGTCTCAGTTGAATATGTCCTGTTCTGGAGTGCTGTGGCAATGACTGCTTGTACTTCAGGATGCCGTATACTGCTGGTGATGGGGTTCGAGTCAAGGGTAGGTCGTAGTTCCCAGGGCTGGTTGGATCGTACAGGTGTGGGGCAGCTTTGGTGGCAAGTAAGAACCTGGATGCCGGGGAAGGTTCTCCCGAGCTTGACATTGGGCCTACAGGGAAAGAACTTTGGGACAGGGGGGTTCCGGTAGTGCTCTGCTGCATGGCTATGAGCGCCTGGATAGAGTCCGCTTTGCATGCCAGGATGCTTTCATCTGCTTTTGCTCTTTTTCCTGGCCGCTGCGTTTATCTTGGTGGATCCTGCTTTCTCCTTCCTCTAGTGCTCTAGGTTTTTGATTCTCTCTTGCAGAGTTGATCCATAACTGTTTGCAGGCAGGTCCTCTTTTGCTTTTTCGCGGGCTTCTTCCGCGGTTTGGAGTCTTTGAGTGCTGTTAACACAGGGCAAGGCTTGAGACTCAAGTCGCTTGTGGCAAGGAAAAAGGCAACAGTTAACAGAGGCAGCATTGTTTATTCATGCAGACGATTCCCAGACATGAAGAGTTTACAGTCTTCATTAGCATGAATTCCCATACCAACCAAGAGAGTGCACATGACCCACAGGCGCCCGATAATGAGTGATAAGGTCGGGACGTGATTGCTTCAGGCTGTGCTGGGTTTCGGCAATTGGGAAGTAAACTGCTGGGTGCACCTCAGTGAACACCCCAACATTATAGGAGTATCCTGGAAAGTATCTCGCTGCTGGCGGGTCACTGGAGCAAGGAGGGTTTCTACAGCAATGTGATTCTGTCCGTGGCCCTATGCAGCTTTGCCTTGTGTGCAGCAATGGTTCCCCCCACCCCTCGCGGCACATGCGATGGACGCATTAGCCTGACTGGCGACAAGGACCACAGTCGGTTCTCCCTATAAACTTGCGGCAAGCGCATTGCCCACGCTGTGTGAAACTTTGAAGAGATTCCGAGGCCGATTACTGTGTGTGATACACCACATCAATTGGCTATCCATATCTAGAGATGCATTGCATGCAGCCCTAACCCCCCTCCTCTCCCGAAACATTTTCCATCCTGAATAAAAGCCACTTACGGAAACCCTGCTCCTGCTCCTCTGCTTGTCCTTCACCAAGTACTGGCTGCTGCGACTGGCTGCCTTCATCCTGGCTTGAGAGGAGCTCCTGGCTGCATGCCTCCTGGGACTCCGGGGTGTCTCCCCCCACCCCAGTATCCTCACTCTCGGTTTCCTCCTCCTCCGCCCTCCTCCTTCCCCACCTTCTCCTCTGCTCTGAAGTGTCCATCGTGGTCCTTGGATTGGCGGTGAGGTCACCCCCAAGTATCACATCCAGCTCTTTGTAAAAACGGCAGGTCGTGGGGGCAGCACCAGAGCGGCGGTTTCCCTCACGGGCTTTGCAATAGGCACTCCGCAGCTCCTTTACTTTAATCCTGCACTGCACTGCGTCCCGGTCATGGCCCCTTTCCAGCAAGGCCCTTGATATCTGTCCATAGGTATCATAATTCCTACGGCTGGAGGGCAGCTGTGACTGCACAGCTTCCTCCCCCCAAACACTGAGGTCCAGCAACTCACCATTTTCCATGCTGGGGCTCGTTTGGCGCATGGAGGCATGGTCACCTGGAAAAATTCACTGATTGCACTCCACACCTGGCTATGCAAACAGGAAGGGGATTTTTAAAATTCCCGGGGCATTTAAAGGGCGAGTCACCTGAGGCCAGGGCAGTAGAGTTTGAACTGATGAGCAGAGTGGCTGAGCAGGCATTCTGGGATACCTTGGAATACCTCTGGAGGCCATAACAGCGCTTTTGGTGGCCACACTGGCAGAGCATTGCTGCATCACCAGTGCTGCAGTTGTTGTTCCTCAGGCAGAGGAGGAGTACAGCCAGTGCTGTATCCAGGGAGATACAGCGCTGTATGTGCCTTGCAAGTGTGGACGCTGAGTAAGTTGCAGCGCTGTAAAGCCACCACCAGCGCTGCAACTCTCCAGTGTAGCCAAGTCCTCTCTCTTTCACTTCCCCCAAATGTTGAATTCCATTGAACAATCAAGGTTTTAAAAATATATGCACCAAATCCCTGATCCAAAACTCCATGAAATCAATGGAGGTCTTTCAATTAATGTCATTGGGCTAATTATGAAAGGTAAAGAAAAAAGAAGAGCATCTCCTGTACATGTTCTGGTTTCAGCATTCAAGACTTGTCCAGGTTTCCAAAATTTCCAGTAAACCTAGCCAGAGTTTGGAGTAAGCCTTATTGACACAACGGACTAGATTCTGATACTCTTACTCAGGATAACAGTACCTTATTTTTTGAGCAGTCCCAATGAAATCAGTGAAGCCACTTATAGAATAAGGTGCTGCTTAATGTAATAGGCATAGCAGAATCTGCCTCACAGTGGAGCAAATCTTTGAGCAAACTTCAAGTGAACCTGAATGATTCATGATGTGGGAAGAAATTATTTGAACTTCCTGAGTTTAATGGAGCTTTTCTCCCACATTAGGGAAGACTCAGCATTTGACCTGTTTCTCTTGTGAACCAATTCAAACTGAAGATGGAGAAAGGTTTCACATGAAAGCCTAAAACAACGCTACAGATTTTCCCCAAACTCTAGTTAATTGACCACTGATTTAATCAAACCTGGAAAAACAAGTGCAAATGATGGCCAGAAACAGCTCCTTGAAATAATTGCACAGAACCTGTGTCCTTTTGAGGGTTTTTGGTGGTAGCTTACTATCTATTTCTAGAGAACAGCCATGACTTTCTGACCTCATTTTTTCTGGCAAAGAGCAGCCCAATTGTTGCATATTATAAACACCACTTCCTGTCCTCTTCCTGTGTACTGACATGTTTTCCCATGGCAGGTCACTGCTGTAAGCACAGGTCTGCTTTCCTTAACAAAGAGGCCCTTCCGTAATTTATGAAATTAGAGTTCAGCTGGCAAAATAAACACATTCTGGAACAGGTGATGAAAAATGTGGAAGAGCCTTTGTCTGATGAGGACGTTATTTTGTGTTGAACTTCTAAGGATGTTTCTGAGGAAATGCATGTTGCATTTACATACACACTAAAAGAATTCCTCCCCATTTGTGTTCTTGAGCTTGAGAAAGCAGGTGTGGTGTGCCACCTTATTGCAGAGGACACAGCAGAACAAAAATCTAGCTTTGAGCCCATCTCTATTCCCCGTTGCCCTCTTAGCTGTTTACATGGACAGGATCTAGGAGAACACTTATTTCCATTTTTATTTCTTGTTGTTTGAAAGTTGTAGTCAGAAAGATGATGGTGGGTTTTTTTTTTTAAAAATAGATAAAATCTGCTTGAAAGATGCTATACATTTGAGACACTGCTGGGAAGGAGGATCTGAGTGCCAGGGTTTTACAGCTCAAGTTACTGACTGAATAGAAGAGAGCAGCCCAACTTTTGACTGAGAATTGAACCCTTGACATTTAATCTGCTGGCATAAATCCTTGGACCTATGGCATGACACATACCCCTCTTTTATTCAAATGCTGGTTAAAGGCAATTGCATACAATGACTACACTTGGTGGGGGGGAAGGGGCAGCATCTTCATTTTGAATGCAGTAAGAAAGGAGATTATTGTAGAGACTGACATACTAGTCCTGTTTCCTGCTCCTACTGTGTAGGGCACTTGAATCCACTTTGTGATGTCAGACTTCTGTCATCCACTTTTGCAAATACTTCAATGTAATGACCTATTTTTTTTTTCCTGGGACAAAAAATAGATTGAGATTCTTCCCACTCTTTTCAAATCGCTGTACATGGCATAAGCCTTCACTCCAACGCTATTTCTTCTGACTAAAGGTACTTTCTCTGTGGAAAACGCTGATATTTTTATATTCTTCCAGGCAAAATTCAGCTAATTTCTACTCCATTCAGTGAGCATTTACCCATTTCCAGTTTTTTTTTTCCTCCTCTGGGTATCTAAAGATATTTCTCAACTTGAACTTCATAAATATAACTTTGAGGGGATGCACAGACCTTCTAGTATCCTCTGGAAGGGACCGTAAGGCCTTGCCACATCCTGCCCCAGTGGGTGTCTAAAAAGGTCTTACCAGGCTGGCCAGTGGCCTGGGGCTTGAGGGGTTAATTCACAGTCAGGGGCAGCTCATGGAGCCATTCCCATCTCAGAGATAATTTGGTGCAGATGAACCAACATCTTTAAGCAGTGTGTTCTTTTCTCCAAAGAGATACACGTGAAGGGATTGTGCTGACTAAAATTTGTGATGCTCAGAGGAAATACAGGTGGTATTCTCTGGCTTGCACTTGTCTTCCTGCTTACTGTTTGTAAATATATGCAGAAGAAATGCAACTACAGACTTTTGCCAAGTTGGTGTAAATTTGGATTAAACTAGGGCCCATGCAATAAAACTCCAGTCAACAAAAGATGAGTTGTTCAGACCTGAGCCTTTATTGTTCTAGCCCTAACCCTGCAAGCCACATGGCAATGTGCATTTTTATATCAGCAGGTCAAACCCCTCTGTGGTGTAATTCCATTTAAATTATAGAATATCAGGGTTCGAAGGGACCTCAGAAGGTCATCTAGTCCAAACTCCTGCTCAAAGAAGGACTAATCCCCATACAGATTTTTGCCTTAAATCCCTAAGTGGCCCCCTCAAGGATTGAATTCACAACCCTGGGTTTAGTAGGTCAATGCTCAAACCACTGAGCTATCCCTCCCAGGAAACTTTGAAATATGTCTAGAAATCAACTCCAGGAATGAAAGATAGGGAAAAAAACTTCAAGACCAGACTTCAAAGAGAAACTGCTGAGCTTCCGTTCATCTGCAAATCTGACACCATCAGCTCAGGATTAAACAAAGACTGTGAATGGCTTGCCAATTACAGACCCAGTTTCTCCTCCCTTGGTTTTCAAACTGCTAGAACAGGGCCCTCATCCCCCTGATGAACTAACCTAAGTCATTTCTAGCTTGCTTGCATATATATACCTGCCCTGGAAATTTCCACTACATGCATCTGACGAAGTGGGTATTCACCCACGAAATCTCATGCTCCAAAAAGTCTGTTAGTCTATAAGGTGCCACAGGATTCTTTGCTGCTTTCACCTGTTTGAGTGAGTCATCCCCCTGACAATAGGCCTACCTAGTCCTATGTGAGTAACAATTCATGGGAGGGAGTAGGAGTTTGCAGGGTTAGGCTTTCAGATGGTGAACTCTTCGTGGGAGGAGCTACCTTTTTTAAATTTCTCTCTAAAGCAATACTTTTGGACACTGTATTAAGAGGAATGGACTGACACCAGCACCTGATTCCATTTCAGCTCCCTGTAGTAATTCTGTAGGGATCTTTGCTACTGTACAATTTTTAAAAAGCTCTTTCAAAGCTGATGATGATATAAAAAAAATAAACTAAGCCCTATTTGAAAGCAGAACTTGATTTCTTTCTGTGCTTGTGGTGAGTTCTTTAAAACGGCTTAGCCAACAACTGAAGGGTAAGATATAATTGAAGTCCAATAGGAGTTTTGCCTGAGTCAGGACCAAGTAGGGGCAACCGCATTTGGGTTATAGACTGAGATATTTTGTTCTGTAATCTGTTAGGCAAGATAGTCCTCATCTTCCTGTCTAATATACCTTCCCGCCCCCACAAAACTGATATAACAAAACTAATAATGCATATTGAAAAAAGGCAAACTAGTACAAATATAGATGATAGACAAATTGAACAGGGCTTGCTTGATTCAGCTTCTTCCCCCCCCCAACACCTCATTGCTTTACATCCTTATCTGATGTCTGAATTACAGACTTTCACTGATTTGGCATCTCCCTTGGTCATTTAAAACAAAGTACACATGCACACAACAGTGGGTGAAAACTAGCAGTAAGTTATAGGCACACTGTTAAGTCAGTCGCTATAAATCCCAGGCAAGAATGTCTCCTTTAGCGCTACGGCAGATGTGAGACATAACCTGTTTGGGGATAGGATGCTACTGCAGCAATGTGGCCATAAAAGAAAGGGGACAAAGCAAGGATGCATCTGTTGTGGAACAAAGAACATCTGTCCTCAGACCAAGCAGCTTTTGGCATGATTTTACAAAGGGCCAGGTTGACCAATAAAAGCTGGCACTCCATAGAACAAGCTGTATGTCTGAAGCTGTGCAAAATTGTGCTGTCAGTGATCCTGGGCTCCAGTAGTAATGAGGCTAATATTTTTCTGTCTAATGGGAGGGCGTGGAATGGGATGGGTACCATCATGGTGCACAGACCTTACCAGTGCAACTGCTACTTGTCTTTTATGATCTCTCTTTGTACACAACACAAACTAATTGCAGTCCTTGACATGAACAAAATGGGAAGTGGAGGACAGAGTGAAGAAACTCTGCTCCTACGTATTTACAATGAGTGACATTCCCATATAATAGACCTCCCCCTGGCCCCACCCCACACTCCTCTTCTCCTCCCTTTTTTAGCATGGTTCTTTCATGTCTCTCTCACCAGGCTGTAAACTTTTAATTATTATGGTAATCTTTCTTTATTGAAGCATTGTAAATCACAGAGGTGCCATCTGCCTTCAGAGTGATTTTTTGTGTCCTATTTTGGACAAGAGAGCATTTCAAGTGTTTATCTTTTCATGTGTATCACCAGAATCAAATTGTATTAATCCAGCAAAGATTGAGGGGCCTGGGATGAAACTAATTATGATTTTTTTTAAATAAATCATATCACACTATTTTAGAGTCACTCTTCAGAATTATGTTGAAGCTCCATCTCCTCCACTGATACATTAGCATTCAGGGTAGCTAACGCACTTGACCTTTGGCTCTACTCAGCTGTTTAACAAGTTGGTTTTCTTGCTACATCTTGAGACAGTGGGAGAGAAAATAAAGGAGAGGAAATATTTATGTAGGGCCAAACCCAGAAGTCTTTATTTGATTTTACTTAGGTGATGAGAGTTTTGACTGAATAAAAATGAGTAAGGACTTCAAGATCTGGTCTGTAGACTTTTACTAGATGTTTTAGTGAGATCAAGCCCTGCTGATGCCATTTTATGTGGCTATAATCTTAATAGAGATGAGCCTAAACTGCAGAATTCAGATCTGGATCCAGATTTTGAATAGTGTAGAGTTCAGGATTGCTCAAGAAAAAGGAGGTTTGAATCAGTCCATTGCCATTTTGCCAAGAGCAAGTTTCAAATTTCCAGTGGTGGTGGTGGGGGGTCCAAATCAGGGCTTCTGATTGGGTCCGTCTCTAATTCTGGATGACACAATGGAGTAGATCAATATTTGTAGACCACCTTATTTTTTTTAATAATATATTCTTAGTTGCAACAATTTGTTATATGCTTCCTAGTGACTTTTTAAATTCATTCTGTTGTGCCTAGCTTTTGCAGGAAGTGAGTCATCTGCTATACCATGTGTGCATAGGTGTGTGGGCCCAGTCATTCCGTTTAGTAGTCAGAAGTGGGCAGAAGAAAATATCTTATCTCTACTGTTCTGGTTGTCAACCACCACCTTCCATCTTTCACAGTTGAAACAGAATTGTAAACTTCCTCTCTCCTTTGGATGTCAGTCTATTTGGCAATGCTTCCAAGGTAGCTGGCTCTCTTTCTTCCTTTTCCTGGTTTTGCCTGTGATCTTGCCTGATTGGACGTGTGCTAGAATCGAGTCACTTTGCGATTGCTGAGCTATGTGTCCACAGACAGATGATGTTCTCTTTCTTGAGACCTAGGTGTGATGTTCTGTACCTCGATGAAACAACCTGCACCCCCATACTCATCCTTACAATATGATTGTGTGGTATCCAATGCAAAGTTTGTCATGTTGGGTATCTTCAGAAGGCTCATGATGCACTGAGCGTTGTTGTAGTAATGTTATAGTTATGTTATAGGTTGTAATTTCACGTATTTAATTATGGGGCTGAAAATGTGTCCTCATGGCTTAAAACATGCTCAGGCAAAAACTCTCCAACAGCAGAGGGGCAGTTCACACCTCATCAGGGCAGGTATGGGACAACCCTAGCCCAGCCTCACAGGAACAAAGGACACTGGCCTAAGCAGCAACAAAAGATTTGTTGGACTCTCGAGTGAGTCATCCCCCTTCCTTTGGTCAGTTTGGGACTGTGATGAGGTAATGTTCACCTGACCCTGAAGGGCAACCAACCAGCCTGTGGTGAGAAGCATCTAAGTTTGCAAGGGCACTGAAAGTGTTACGATCAGCTTAGAATGCATTTTGCTTTTATTTCATTTGACCAAATTTGACTTGTTGTGCTTTGACTTATAATCACTTAATCTATCTTTGTAGTTAATACATTTGATTGTTCTACCTGAAGCAGTGCATTTGGTTTGAAGCATGTCAGAGACTCCCCCTTGGGATAACAAGCCTGGTGCATATCTATTTCTTTGTTAAATTGATACGCTCATATAAGCTTTCAGCATCCAGTGGGCATAACTGGATACTACAAGGTGGAGGTTCCTAAGATTTTGTCTGGGACCAGAGATAGTGATTAGTGTCATTCGACTGCACAATCCAAGCAGCTTACATGCTAGAGGCTGTGTGTGAACAGCCCAAGAGTGGGGGTTCTCACAGCAGAGCAGGGTAAGGCTGGCTCCCAGAGTTGAGGATTGGAGTGACCTAGCAGATCACCAGTCCGGATAACAACAGGGGAACATCACACTAGAGTCTCAAGTAATTCTTTTTAAAAATTTATCCTTGTCATCACTTCATTGTTAGAGTCCTGCAAATCTGCAGATATCCGCTTCATATTTGCGGATATCCACATCGCAGGCATTTATACTTAATAAATGATAAGTGATAATTACATGGATGAACCTAAGCGAATTTATCCATTAAGCAGCTTATCACAAACTTTAAAGACATATAGACAATGACATTTTTTCATCCAAGCTTCATTTAAATGTTAACATTCCCTCTTGATCTCTGAGTCAATAGCTGTAGTGACAGTTAGGAGCTATCTGTTTACATGGCTAACATCTAACAAGCTAGAAGTACACACACGCACAATTAGTATCGCCTCTAATTCTCTAACAACACAGGTTTGTGTTTCAAAGTTCTAGCCTATCTAACTTGGAATGGCCCTAATTACCATTTGCATACCTTTCCAATATGTCTAAAGGTTGAATTTGGGCGATTTATCCTGCAGGATGCTTAACCCTTTCTGGCCATGTGTCACAAGTACATGCCCCAGATATGACCAATACTTCTAGTAGAAACAAGCTGCTGATTGGATAGTGAAGCAATTTGAGAAATTACCAATGCCCAGAATCTTTCCTAGGCACTTATTTTCAAGGCATCTAGTTTTCTATGTAACATTTTAAGAGACCTCCAACTTTTGCAGCCACGGAATGGATGCTCCCTAACACTACATACATTAGCACAGATTATGTTTGAGTTGAAAATTCTCAGTTGTTTGGGTATAATGTGTATCTTTGATTTCCATATGTTGTTGAGTTCTGTGGATGTCTTTCCTATCGCTGAAGTCATTTTTTTCTTGAGATCTCTGTTGGTTAGTATGGTGCTGCCCAAGTAAATAAACTGTTCTTCTTTCTTGATATTTTTGCCTCCTGATATGATGTTACTGCTTGGTGTCAGTGATGTGTGTTTTGACATAACTGATTCTGAGCCCTGCTTGGCCTGCTGTTTTTGCCAAGGTGTCTGTCTTTGGCTATGTCTAGGCTTATGGCAATGTGTAGCATACAGACGCTACATGTGTGACTACACACTGGAGTGAAAGCAGAATGCATCCTTCCTTGTCATTGTGGTGTGTAGCTGCATGCCACAGTGAAAGACTCTGACAGTGGGGAAGCTGCCACTCTACTGTTGGAGTTTTACCTTCTACCTCCCCCCTGCCAGACCCTTTCCCTTCTGTCAGAGCCTTTCACTGCAGTAGGGAAAGACTGTGACAGCAGAGCGGCAACTGGACAGTACACTGTTTAAAAACAGCAGTGTAGACATGGGAGGTATTGATTAGATGCGAGAGCCTGTGTAGTGTATGTAACCTGTGGGTTTAGGCATAGAGGGCATTCTGTTCTACTCCACTTTGCTTGCCTAAGTGGTGGCTCACCATTTACACTGCCATTTATACCCATGCTGTCTGGGCATGCAATGTCTACTCTACACACAGCCATAAGCGTAGATGCACCTTTTTTTAGTGCAATATCACCAGCAAAGTCTAGGCCTTCTAGGCATTTTGCTATGTACTCATTCCATTTAATTTAAATTTATTTTATAATGTCTTCTGGCAAGCAGGTGGTATGAGCTAGTGGAGCACTTGCTGCTGCATTGTTCTCTGGGAGTACTGTCACCAGGCTTGGTAAGTTGGCAGCCTAAGAAGAAACCTGGCATAAGAGAAATTCAGGCTTATTTTCTGCAGATTGAAGCCATTGTGATGGCTTTCTGGCACAGCTAGGCTGGCCGCAGGTCACTGTGCTATGGAAAGCCAGTGGTGAAATGGTGGGCTTGGTTATCTCTCAGTTTGATAGAGAGAGATGGACAAATGCAGATTCAGCCAACAGGATACTTTGGCTGCTATAGCATAAAAGGAAGGCTAATAGGCTTCTGTAACTGAAAATTCAATTCATATGAAGCGCCCAGCAGTTGTGAGTGAAAATCCTCTCCCCCCCCCCCCGCCCCCCCATAAACTGGAACCAGACACAGACGGCTTGATTCAAAGCCTGCTGAAGTAAATGGAAAGACTCCTGTAGCTTTGGATCAGGCCCAGCGTGTGGGGCTGAAACAAATCTGCAGCAGAACTGAACTCGAAGGAGGAACTTAAGAAGCTGATTCCTTTGGGGTAGAATGAATAGGTCCAATGTGTGAATTGTGCCCAGCTCAGGGATGAGGAATTATGGGAGATAAGTAGGCCTGGGCTAGAACACCCTGGAACTTTGGTCAATGTCTGGAATATAAAAACAAATTTTGCAGCTTAAGCCTGTCTCTACAAATGCATCAAGAAGCAAAGCAAAAAAAGTGTCTGCTAACTTTCAGTGTAAGAAGAACTGAAGAATAAACTTTTTAAGTTTTAGGGATTGTAATAAGGCTCTGATGATTTCACTTCTTCTTGATTTTCCTTATTGTCATCACAAGAAAAACATTGTCCTGGCACAGTGGTGCCTCATCTGAACTGGCAACTTACCAAAAGCCAGGATTAATGGGAATGCAATTTAAAATTTTGGAATAAATAACAATTGAAGTGAATTGGATGTATACAAAAGAATATGCAGCTGACTGATGTAGCTGCATACAAACACTGCTACTGTGTTCAGTGCTGTCTGCTGCACTTGTGCATGTCCTGCCAGCTCTTGAACAGAGTTTTCATTGATACACATGATTAGAAGTTCACCATATGTGTATAATCAGTTAAAAGAATTTAGCAACACAGAAACTAGAAATGAACAGAGATCCAGGGCAGGGGCTATCCTTTTGTTCCGTGTTTTGTACAGCACCTATCACAGTGGGTTGTGGCCCATAACTAAGTGCTATGATAATACAAATGATGATTAATAACAGACATCTGATGCCTTCAGAGAGAAATAAGGAAAACCCAATAAATGCCTCTGCAATGGAAGCAGTGCCTCTATGCAACAGCCCACAACCCAGTATGTAACAATGTTCAGTGGAAGCATGATGTCAGTGTGGCGTCAATGAGACATTTTGTTTGCCATGTTGTTGTAGCCGTGTTGGTCCCAGATGTTGGAGAGACAAGGAGGGTGAGGTAATATCTTTTTATTGGATCAGCTTCTGTTGGTGAAAGAGAAACTCTTTCAAGCTGCCTGTATGTCATCAAGGAGACACACACATCGTAAGTGAATCTGAGATTGCCCCATGACTAATGCAATCATGCAGGTACTGTGAGGTCTCCATCATATTTTGACCCCACATGAGCACTAGTATCTGTTATCTTCCCTCACATACAGAGTGAAAAAGATATAGCTTTAAATTGCTCCCAGTTTTGATGCTGCTTTGGGGATGCGTCATTCTGAGTGACTGATGAGAAATTTGGTCCTGACTAGTTACCCCCTACCCTGTCTTTTTTTTTTTTCAAATGAAAGGTCACACTTTTTACAGTGTGTCTGCACCACATTCTGTTCCATGATGCTCAAGACCAGGGGTCTCAAACAAGTGGCCCACGGGACTCTTGTGTGCGGCCCGCCAAGCTCTCCGTGCCCCCTCTGCCTGTGGTGCTGCAAGCCCTGTGCCACTCTCTGAAGCAGCTGGTAGCACACCCCTTCGGCCCGGTGGGGAGGGAAGGAGGCAGAGGGCTCCTGCATTGCCTCCTTCCAGGCACCGCCTCCTGCAGCTCCCATTGTCCGGAAACAAGGAACCACGGCCAATGGGAGCTTCGTGGGAGGTACCTGGAGGAGCGGCAAGCGCATTAGATGCACGGAACCCTGAGCTCCCCCCACCCCAGGGCTGCAGGGACATGGTTCCAGCCACTTCCTGGAACAGAGCGGAGCGGGGCTGGGGGCCACAGCAGGCAGGCGGGGAGCCTTCCCTGGCCCTGATGCGCACTGCTGCCACCCCAGAGCCACTCTAGGTAAGCAGCGCCTGGCTGGATCTCGCACCCTGAACCCCTCCTGCACCCCAACTCCCTGCCCTGAGCCCCTTGCCGCACCCCACACCCTCCTGCACTCCCTGCCCTGAGCCACCTGCTGCACGCACCCTGCACCTCGACCCCGTGCCACATCCCTCACCCTCTTGCACCCCACACACCAACTCCCTGCCCTGAGCCCCCTGCTGTACCCTGCACACCTCCTGCACCTCAGCTCCCTGTCCTGAGCCCCTGCCGCACCCTGCACCCTTTCTGCGCCCCCTGGGGCAGCGTTGGGGTGGGTTGGAATGGGGCGGGGAAGGGGTGGGAAGAGATGGGGCCTAATGGAAGGGGTGGAGTGGGGGTGCGGCCAGAGGCAGTGAGGAGTGTGTCAGTGTTGCAGCCTTCTGGTCAATGCACTAGTCCTTATGTGGCCCTCATGGTCATTTGAGTTTGAGACCCCTGCTCAAGACGCTAAGGTAGAATTACTTTGTATGTAACTTACAACAACTCCCTCAGAAAGCGTGTAACCATTTTTGTCTAATGTGCATCACACATCAGACCATCAAATCAGGTCTTTAGGTTCTATTCCTACTTTTACTGGGGCCTTCCTGGGTGACTTTTGAAAGTCACTTGACGTGTCCTTTCCCCATTCCGTTCTCTGTAGAATGGCAACAAGGTTACTGACCTACGTCACACGAGTGTGGGAAGGCAGTTTGCAAAGTAATGGCTGGAAGGTACTATGTTTTTTACTTATTGTTGGTTTGAATCATCATAGCACCTAAAACCTACAGTCAAGGACTGTGATGCCATTATGCTAGGTGCGGTACAAATACAGAACAAAAAGACAAGATGTGGTCATTATTATAAATGTCTTATTCAGGGCCCATCATTTCTACAGCAATACAAAATGAAACCCCTAGTGCCTTTTTCTCCAACAGCCAGAATTCAGTCAAATCATTTTGGAAATGTAACATTCCAACTTCCATAAAGATACACCACTACCCTGATAATGCTGTCCTCAGGAGTCAAAAAATCTTACCGCATTATAGATGAAACCATGTTATATTGAACTTGCTTTGATCTGCTGGAGTGCGCAGCCCTGCCCACCCACCCTCCGGAATTTGCATTATATCGGGGTAGAGGTATAAGCATATAAAGAATTGAGGAACACATTAACTTAGGCTGAAAAATATTTAGCCACCAGCTGCTGGTGACATCAGCATGGCCTGGCCTAAGGAACAGAGATTTTATTGCCAGCTCTTGCTAAATAAAGCAGATGACTTATATTTTTCCTTTTTAAAGAGCAGATTTCCTTGGGTGGGGGAGAGAGAACCACAAGCTACCATTAAGACAAGGTTCTCTCCAGTATTTGTTTTTTAATTTCTCTCAGCTCCCACCTACTTCCAAATATTTCTGGAACAAGCCCTGCGTCATATGATTATGCTGGAGTGATTCATGAGTTTGTTGGGAAAAGAGAAACCGGAAAAGAAGGGGCTGACTGTTCACGGTAATGACATCATCACACTGGCATCCTTTCCCTGGCCTCGAAAAATGCAGCCGTCCCTGCTGTAAGAGTTGGAGAGCAAATAATAGAGAGTCAGAAGCTGTTTTGATTCCTTGGCAAGCCTGCAGACTATACTAGACATAGTCTTGTAAGGTTTATCAGCAGTGACTAGTCATGTGGGAGATATGGGTATGTAAATTGAAGCCAAGAATAATGGCTGAAAGTATTGAAGGAGAATCCCAAGCAAACAGAAGAATAAGGAACCATAAAGTCCCTACACTAAGATAACACAAAGAAAATCTCCAGATCACTCAGCACTGAACTCCTTGAGCCTTGTGTTCTTGACAGTAGAATGAATGCTCCTTGCAGAGGCCATGAAAGAGTAGATGGACCATTTTGAGGTGGGGAACCAGCCGGGTGATTTTGTTTAATGCTGAAGTATTTTCCTTGTAAAATGGGATTTGGCTTAAAGATAGCTGAATGCATAAGTGAAATCAATTTGTGGAACTCCGTTCATTGCCTTGATATTGACTAATACATATTTGTACAGTACCAACACAATGGGGCATGATGGGGGTCTCTAGATGATACTGTAATATAAGAATAATACAATGGAAAACCATTATGGGGCCTGATTCTTCTTTCTCATGAGAATGTGCGGTCAGTGGTGTAAGTGAGAACAGAATCAGGCATTTGTTCAATGCAAAGTTGGCTTTTAAGTTTTTAATTTGTATAAATTAATCTGTCCTCTGCACTAGTATTGTGTATTTTGTTTAGTCAGTACTAGGTTAGTTATTTGAAGCTGGGGGAAAATGTTTACATGAAAAAATGGTAGGACTATTATCTGGGAAAAAAATTTCAGCCCAAGCAGGTTGAGAACAAAAAGTGCTCTGTGATAACAGACTCATGATACAGAGGTTGATCACATTTTTCTAGGCTTTCTACATTATAAGCCTGACAATGATTCCTAGGTCAGAAATAAGATTGGGTCACTATTAGTAATATGTATGTCATTTGTGCTGATATGGGGCTACAGATGTGTATGTTATATAAAAATCCCATTGTTGCTATGTTCTGGGGTGCCAGGGCAGGGCCACGCACCTTCTGTGAGTGAGCTGTGGCAATACAGCACAGCAGAAAGAGGTGTGGCCTCTGGAACAAGGGGGGGTATGGCCAGCTGAAAAATCCCTATGGCCTGTCATTCCCCCTTAACTGGACATGGTTGCAACAGGCTGTTGTGACAGGAGGGGAGTGGAAGGTACATGTTTACTTAGCCTCTGTAAGCATGGATATGGGGGGGGAGGGAGCTGGCTCTCCCCTCTCTTAATGAATTTGCAGGGCTTTGCTCCTTGTACTGACTGCCCCTATCAACACACCTCTTTGCACTGGACTCTTTGTGCTCTCCTTTATTTGACACAGCAAGTGCACTTTATCCCCCAGTGTTCCTGTGCTACCTATAGCCAGGCCTGTCAAGAGATATGTGGGACCTTGGTACATCGTATTCACTGGGGGGCCCCACTGCACCTTATTTCACTTTATTTAAACAGACATGACATATGTTTCAGGGGGGCTCTGAGTCCCCCGTTTCCTTCCCTCTTGTCAGCCATGCAGACCCTTAGGCAGCTTTGACCAGTTTGCTTTCTTCTTCTTTTTTTTCCTCTCTCAAATGCTGCTCTTGAGGGGTATCATGATGAATAAGGAGTTTGGCCCCTGTGACACATTGGACCATATTGTATCCCCCCAAGTAACACTCAGTGGGTGACTAGGGATCCAGTAGTCCTACAAATAGATTGTATTATATAAAGAGCTCTCTTATATATGTTTTTTTTTTTCTGCTCAGTTATTACTTGATACACATTCTTTCTCCCCCAGTGCCCAAGAGCTGGTCTCTGGGTTCAAACTCTTATAATGCTACTACAATGCACTTGTCTGTACAGCCCCATGCAATGGGGAGGGAGGGGAGGTATTCAGAGTGTAACAAAATTTGTCTCTGATTTTTTTGGAAGCTGGGTGATTGTTCATACAAATCACTTCACAGCCAGTAGCTTTAGCCCCGCAGTCACTGAACGACAATGCTGCAGGCAGGGCATGGAGCTGAGGTACTAAAATAAACTAATGATTCATAGCAAGGAAATCTCAGGAATGATGAGTGTTTAAATCCAGCTTAATTAAAGCCTTGTTTTCTGTTGTTGTAGGCACATATTCAGATTAAAGCAATCAGCTGGGGTGAGTGTAAGGCTAAGTGGTGTAATACTGTAGTAGTGGGCAGCTTCAGATGTGAGAGGGGAGGTTTTCTTTGACCTATTAGATATTTTGCACTGGAGGCCCAGGACTAGTCAAAGCTCTCGTAGCAATAAGTGCTAGTCAGAGACCACTGGACCATGCCTGGCTTATTCATATTGGGTCACAAGACAGGATGTTAACCGCTGACACCACAGCATGTTGCTAAATGGCTAATTTTAAACACATAAAACATGAATACAAGCAAAATGTTTTGCTTTGATCTACAAGGACGATTTGAAGCAAGTGTATTGAGTGATCACGAGTCCCTGAAAACCAGGAATATCTCCTTTTTCAGGGCCTGCCTTAGGCAGTTTTACCAAAAAAAACCGTGCTTTGTCCCCATATTTGTAAACCCTTGAGGACGTGGCCACTTAAGATAGCTTCTTGTTCACTGAACTGGTGAAACTGACATCAGGCAAGCCAAGCACATACATCATGTCAAGGACGAGCCTCCCTCAAGGGTGTTGTAGGTTCCCTCCAGGAAGCTTGTCTTTCAGCCAATCCTCCCCTATGGGAAGAGTCAGATGGCTGCACATAATGCATATTGGGGATACAAAGATGGTGCAAAGTTCACCTTTGCACTCCCCTTATCTGCTGATGCTGTGAGCCGGGCCACATCACAAGAATGGAGTTAGATTACTGACTGCTCTCACTTAGGACAGCTGCTAATTGCCCTAAGGAATCAAAAACATGACCAAAGAGCAGTGTGGCACAGGAGCACTGCAGCCAGGACCAATTTCCTCTAGCCATCTCCTGTTGTCAGATGCTACCGGTGTGGTGCTCTGCTCTGTTCAGTGTTGATATCACTCGGCTGCATGCATGTGTTCCCTCTGTGTGCTGCCCCAGCTC
This sequence comes from Chelonoidis abingdonii, assembly GCF_003597395.2. Lineage (NCBI taxonomy): Eukaryota > Metazoa > Chordata > Testudines > Testudinidae > Chelonoidis > Chelonoidis abingdonii. The sequence continues at coordinate 177,714,282 of NC_133770.1, read as the reverse complement.
TTTGAAGACAGCTGACACAGCAGATCCCGAGAGAACCCTCAATGACCACAGAGTCTAGAAAGGTACGAAGGCACTTCAGCCAGGTTTATTGTCAAACGAAGCACAATGATAGTTCCCTCTAGATTTTACTCTAAAGGACATACTACAAGTATGTGCCCCCTGGCAATGGACTCAGCTCAGTCAGTGGCGGGACTTTCCACTGCCCCCTCAGCTGGACAAAGACACGGCTCCAGGGATGCATTCTTATACACAGGTACAAACAAGTTATACATCACTCCTGACGTATTGAGGTGCAACCCTTCTACGTAGAAAGGTACAACCCCTTTACGTAGTAAGGTGCTGCCTCTCACTTTGTACGTGTTGGTTCAAACGAACAACTCTATCCATCATATTACCATTTTGACCCTGTCATTGGGATGGGTCAGCCTGTTCCTTGTTATCTGTGTGGAATGTGCAAGTATGTGAATGTTCTGATATCTAGTTTTCAGTACCTTTTAGGTACGTATCTTCTTGCAGCATCAGCCCTTTCCTTGCCAGCTTCTGTGAGCAGGGCCTGCCTCTGGCTCAGAGCTTCACTTTGCTTTATGTTAGCAAAGTCTTGACCATTACCTTAGTTCAGGCCTCAGGCCTCATACAGGACCTCTGATACCAAGGTTTATATCTTAGGGCCTCCTCTTACTACACCTCTCTTTTCCCCTGCTACACTGGCGGCAGGGATGGGACAATATCAGAGCACCTATGCCACTAGAGGATTCCCTTTACACTGGGATGAATCTCCTGCAGCTGAATGTCTCTGGGCTTTGGGCCAAGTTGTACCAGAGATGGGGTGCAGAGCAATTACACCTCAGGGGCAAATTTGGCTTGAGGACTGAAGGTAGTGAGCCTACTGGTAGTTCAGCTGCATGGCCACCATATTGTAGGTAGCAACTGCCCCAGCCAGGGCTGATGTCCATGCTTTTACCCTCCTCCCCTGCATGGGAGTTGGTCATTGGATTGTGGCAGGCACTGGGGAAGGGGAGAAAAAGAGAGCAAGTGGAGAGAGACAAGACAGAGATAATGAATAACTGTGGCAGAGAAAGGGTGAAGGAAATAGGAGGGAGAGGAAAGGGGAAGAAGCCTGAAGCTTGATGAAAGAGGAAGCAAAAAAACCAAAGCAGCAGTTGGGGTGTGTGTGGAGAGGGGGAGTAAAAAAAATCACAGAAAAAAATGGAGCACCCTTTTCTCTTCCTCCCATCTCCATTTTCCAAACCTTTGCATGCAGTTCCCTGACCGTCACCAAACCCCTCTTCCCCCCCCCCCATGAAGTCCCCCTGTTCACTTTGGAAATCTGGCTACACTACAAGTGAATGGATTTCCAAAGTAACTTAGAATTATTTTTCTCTTTAAGGAATTGGTTTGCAGGCTACTACAGGCTTGGTATAGCCAGGACATCAGTAGAGTTACGCTGGGGCTGAATTTAGCCCTCTGTCTGCAAAATCTGTTTTAAAAGAAGTTCCCTGAAAGTGGAGCTATGTAAAATTGTCATTATGAAACTTGCCTAGTTTTGTTGCTGACTCAAAACATAGTCCAGCCTTGCTAAGGTTTGTGAACTTGCTGCTGTTACACTACAGACACTTGAAACTGGGCATTTTCCTCTGGGTTTCACTTTGAATTTTGAGGTTGGTTCAAATACCAGACTGAAGAGGTGGATGCAAAACTCAAGTGAATGAAATAATGTGTTTGTATAGAATCCTAAAAGTGTGGGACTGGAAAGGATCTCAATAGGTCATTTAGTCCAGTCCCATGCACTCAAGGCAGGACTAAGAAATAACTAGCTCTTTCCTGACAGGTGTTTGTCTATCCTATTCTTAAAAAGCTCCAATGACAGAGATTCCCCAATCTCCCTAGGCAATTTGTTCCAGTACTTAACCACCCTGACAGTTAGGAAGCTTTTCCTAATGTTCAACCTAAACCTCTCTTGCTGCAATGTAAGTATAAATGCCTGCAGTCCAAAAGCGCTACAGAGCTCTGCCATAAACTTGCATGTTGCAGGAAATCTGCTTTGGCTTAATGGAAGAAAATGTATTATAAAGACTGGAGCCACGTGTAGGTGGTTCCCAATATACCACAGAGTGAAAGTGTAGGATGGATGGTGAATAGAGCTTGTTTCCAACCATGATACTGAGAAAATACATTTCTGATTTAGTGAAGCTGAAGACCATTGCAGTGAGGGATCAGTTTTAATTACAAAGGGAATACAAAGCATCTGTCCAAAGCCATTTACAGATGCTCGGGCAACCCCACCGCTGTCTTTAATTAGCGATGTGGGAGAGAAAAAAATCTTCCACTCTGACACATTATTCAAACAATAAGATATATCAGAAGCAGTTGGATGGATATCTTACATCTGATGGAGAATGTTGTCTCCCTTCTGTGCAGTAGAATCTGAATGCAACGTTTTCTTTACATTATGCCATTTAAAAAGCACATTACCACATTAACTGCTTTCTCGTTTACTATTAATAGCTTCATTTAATTCCAGCTGCTCCATGAAACATTCACCACTCCCCTGGAGAGGCTGTTTTTGCTTCCTGCTGATAATGCATAGCATCTGCTTCAATCTGGAGAGTGAATGACTAAGTCAGGTGGCCTAGACTTGGGCTTCTTCCTCATGAAGAACATGTTTACTAAAGAACTGGGAATATATGGAAAAATATTTCCACAGACATTCACTCATATTGAAAAATCAATTTGTTTAGCTTCAGTTGATATATCATTTGTATTCACTTCCTGTGAATTTTTGGGTGATTGAGTTTTCCTTGCATACATGCAAGTAAAACTCAAAGTCCACATGGTTGGGTATCATCACAGGAAATAGTGTAGTTCATATGAACTGGGTCACAGCACGAGGATAGCGTTCACTAAACCCTCCCCCAGAGCACTGGCACAAAGCAGGATCTAGATAAGGATCTTACAACACCATTTTTCAACTGGGACCACACTGGGGCATCTTTAATGTACAACCAAATTCATATTCCTGCCATCTGAGCTGTTGGGAAAGAGTAATGAGATACTTGTTAAGAGGAAGAAGAGAAGTTTGGGGCCTTGATATGGGATAGTGACTAGCAGGCACTGAGTAGATGCACGCAATATAATAATACTTAGATCTTTCTTTTCACAGCACTGTATAAACATTAACTTATTCTCACGACACCCCTGAGAGCTCTGGAAGCACTATCTGCAGTTTGCAAAAGGGGAATCTGAAACTCAATGGCTAGGTGACTTGCTTAAGGCTACACAGGAGCTCCTGGCTACCATTACTTACGCTACATATCTACAGAGACTTCATAGCACTAGGCGGACAATATACTGTAGGCCTTCCAAACCTGTGTTCCTAATGCAGTGATGATTGGAATGACCTCTGGAGTTGTTCAGAACATCTCAAGACACTTTTCTTCTCTGAACTGGCCCTAGATGTGTTGACATCCTAAGGAAAGAAGGAATTTGGTGTCCTTGTCACCCCTAAACACATCCCAGAATCCTTTTCACCAGTTACAGAAGTGATCTCAATAATGGCTTTAGGAACTCTTCTCAGCTCTGCCCCCTTCTTGCCTGGAACTGAGTTACCATGATAACTTCAACAGTATTCTGACATTCCCTTAGATGTGACGTTCTACATAGTCACCTGTATCCTTGAGCCTAAAGCCAGCACCCTAATTTCAAGAGGGAATGGACCTCAATCATGTTTGTTTCTTGATGATCCTCATGAGACCTGAACTACCTTTTGTAGAGATTGGCCTAGATGATCACATGGAGAATCTAAGCATTCATTGGAAGTTACTTTTCAAGGGAAATTAATTTTTTCTTGTAGATATTGTTTGGCTTAAGTCTTGCTGCCCATGCTGTCAGTTTCCTGATAAACTGAATAATGTTCATAGCATATGGAGCCCTTTTTCTTCATACTGTATCCATTACCAGGCTTTGCAGTATTCAGGAAAGCACTTAAACACTTTAAGCATGTGCTTCAACACCCTTCCTAAATAGGAAAGCTTTTGCAATAGGGCCTGTGTTTGCTTGGCCATGCTATACTGTTTTATTCTCCTACTCCATCACAAGCCTGTGCTACATGATTCCATGTTTAGGGCTTAATCCTGTAGAATGCTGAGTGCTGTCCACAGCTCACTTGGGGCCAAGCCGAGGAAGGAGACAGATGTTTCAAGCCCTCTGCAGGACTCCAGCCCAGGCCCCGAGTAACCCCACACCATGCCCCCAAAGAGGACTGAGGATGGATAGGAGGTACTGGAACTGCCATCGGCTGTCTACCCAGAAGCTGTGGAGGACATGTGGCCAACTGAGCTGAGCCAATGGTCTGCAGTAGGAAGTAGCCTAGGGGAACCAGACGTTAGTCTGGTTGTGCTGCTGGGAAGCGAGTCACTGTGATTTGGTGGGATCCCTGCTGATCCAGTGGTGGAACTGCCCACCACTGCTAGGGCCCTAAGCTGGGACCCAGTGGAGTAGGGTGGACTTGGATCTCCCTTCCTCCTGCTGCCAATCCCACAGCTGGCATTTGGCCACACACTTATCTTAGACCTTTAGGCCTGAAGTCTGTTCTTACTGTCTGCCCTAACCAGGAGGCTTTGGGCTAAAGACTGTTCCTTGCTCTGCCCTGCCAAGAGGGTCAGAACACTAGACTGCTAACTACTCTCTGCCCCAGCCAGGAGGCTATGGCTATAGACTGTGTGTTGCTCTGCCCTGCCCAGAGGGCCAGAGCCATAGACTGCTAACTGACTGCTGTTTGTTGCTTGACGCAGTGAGTCAGAGTGGCCTCCTTCCAAGCCTGAGACGGACGGACCACTACAGCTTTCTATGCTAGAAAACAGTAAAGAGATGCACAGTAAATAAAAGAAATGGAAGCTAGAATGATCAGTTACTGGAAATAAAAAATGCTCTGGGCCTAGATTTTTGAAGGTATTTAGGTGTTACTCCACTCAGTGTTGCAAGGCTTACATGATGTTACATCCAATTTTCCAATGTGATTTAGGCACTTAGGAACCTAAAGCTATGTCTACACTATAAACACTACAGCAGCACAGTGGCAAACCCTTGCTGTAGTGACAGGTGGTTTTCTTGTTGCTGTAGTATGTCCATCCCTTAAGAAGTGGTAGCTTGGTTGATGGAAGAATTTGTCCGTTGACCTAGTGGTGTCTATACTGGGGTGTAGGTCGACCTAATGACATTGCACAGGGTGTGACATTTTTTCACAGCCCTGAGCAATGCAACTAGGTCAACAAAGTTTTAGCTGAAGACCAGACCTAAGTCTCACTGAAAGGACTCTTGAAAATGGGATTGAACATCACTTAGGCCTAAAATCTTTAAAAATCTGGGCTTTTGTGCTTTCCTCTGGCTAAGAGCCTGATCCTACCACCCTTAGTCATATGAGTAGTCCCACTAGAAATCAATTAAACTAGTCACATGAATAAGAGCTGTGAAATCCAGCCCTAAGTTTATATTACATGCATTCACTTTAATAGGAGTGGTTCATCTTTATTAACCACTATTCATTTTATGTGGAAGATCTAATTCCTGTAGCTGGGAAAGAGTTGAAACTTTCTAGGAGCTGGTAGGTAATGTCACTCAGGACAGCACTAGCTGCTTGCTAAATTTGGCTTTCACCACTTTCCCAGGCCATTCTTGTATTTGTCTGCCTGGGCTTCCATGGTGAGTGCTTGTACTGATGTTCAAAGATAGTGGTAACTGCAGCATTATGAAAAGCTTGGAGGAGTCAACTGGCTCGAGATCATAAATCCAAGAAGGAAATTCTGGGAAGAAGAAAGATTTCACAGACCAAAGTCATCTCACATTGACACAACACAGATAAAATTTAACCAATGCAGTAAAACTCAAAGTAAAATGAAACAATTATAGACTGATGGAACAATGCAGGGATGCTATGTAGCAACCCCTTCACAAGGGATGTCACTCAGACACTGCAGTTTGGAGGGACTGGAATAAAGGGTGTTTTACAGGATTAAAAAAAAACTATAAAGGGTTTGTTTGACTTCTCTACTTTTAAGTAATATAATGGAAGAGGCCAGGATGCAGGATCAGCTCTAGGATAACTATTCCCTTGGGCTGACAGAGGCCAAGAAGTTCACATAGCACTGATGAGACCAGACTCCAGTGAGGAAGTGCTCAGTTTGTGCTCCTGGGGTGATTAATTGAGGAGAAGCAGTAATATCAGCCTGGGAGAAGATTACCTAGCCTGGGGTTGGTTGTTCTTGGGCCCAAGAATGAATGTTGCACCCTGATGGGCCTTTTTGACCAATTATTAACACAGAACTACTGCTTGATTGGAAACAGCAGAGCACGAAAAACAGATGAGAATAGACACAATATTATGTCACTTCCTCAGCAACTTTATCAGTGGGCCTGTCATGGGGCAAGCACCCCCCCCATCCCTTCTTGGGATGGGGTGGGAGTAATGATGGCCCTGCAGCTGAGTCTATACTACCATCCCTTGTCTTGGGATAGCTTGGCCTAGGGGTAAAAGTCAATATGGCTGCCCTCTCTCAGGGCTGTGTGGCCTAGCAGTCAGAGTCAGTAAGGCTGCCCTGTTCAGCAGGGCTGTGTGGCCTAGCAGCATGAGTCCATAAGATGGGCTGCCCTGCTCAGTAGGGCTTCATGGCCCAATGGCCAGAGTCAGTATAATGGCCCTCTTCAATAGGGTGTTTGGCCTGGTGGCTGCTCAGAAGAATAAACCATCACCTGGGGCAGTGGGTTGTGGAGGCCAGGTAGGGGGACCCAGGACCTCCCTGCTCCACCAGGTTCTAGCTCAGGGCCCAGTCAGTGGCAAGTATGCCCACCACTGCGTCAGCTGGGAATCCACCTGGAACACGCTGACCACAGGCAGCAGAATAACTAGTCCCCCTGTGCGACTTCCTACCCTGTTCCTGATGCAGTGGTCCCAGCATTTCTGGGGTCTCTGGGCTCCTTGGTCAGTGTGGCTTCCAGCAGCGCCAACACTACTTGGGCATTCTCTGGTGTCTCAGCGTCCCTGGCTTCTGCCGTCTGGGGCTTACGTGGTTCCCAGGCTAGAGCTTGCAGCGTGTATCCTCCCTTCGTGGCAGTCAGCCCTGAGTGATCCAAGCTGCTCCCTTTTATATCTAGTCTCCAGCTGGAGTATGCCCAGCAGGGCTGCAGGGGCATGGCCTCCATGGCCCAGAGAGTAGAGTTAATCCTCATGGTACCCGTGCACCCCCTCACAAGGCCAGACAAGAATAATTCAGTAACATCATTTCCATTTAACTTGGGCCAGAGCTTTCTATCTGCAAAGACTCAAACAAGCAACATCATGCTTTAAAATCTGTGACACAGACCCCACTGAGAGACATGACATAACAAAAATAGCAAAGGCAAGTTTAAATGATTCTTCAACATGTGTAAGATTGGATTTTCAAAAGCAGCCAGAGATGGTCTAACTGCTCAATGGTAAATCTTCCACTGACTTCGGTGGGAGCAGAGTTAGGTGAATGCTGAGCACCTTTGAAAATCTCCTCTATAACATTTTCTAAAAGCTCTATATGGGTTGAAGAATTCCATCTCCGATCATTATAAGCTTCCTCTGCTGCTGCTTTTGCTGTGTCCCTCAGCTGCCGCCTCTATTTTAATGTTCAGGATTGCTGCTGTTAATAATTTAAAGCAATAAATAATAATAGGATCATTGTTGGAAGGATGCTGCAGAAAATAACATGGTAATAGCCAGCAAAGCTCTCTTCCCTCAGTGAATAAAGTTTATAACTAGGAAGCAAGTTTCAGAGTAGCAGCTGTGTTAGTCTGTTTCCGCAAAAAGAACAGGAGTACTTGTGGCACCTTAGACTAATAAATTTATTTGAGCATAAGCTTCCATGGGCTACAGCCCACTTCCTCGGATGCATGCAGTGGAAAATACAGTAGGAATATATATATATATATATATATATATATATATGTCTCGTCCATGAAGGATAAGACAGGTCCTGAAGAGCCAGTTCAGTGGGAAGAACAAGATCCATGCCATCAACGGATACGCCCTGCCAGTCATCAGATACCCTGCCGGTATAGTGAGCTGGCCAAAGGAGGACATGGAGGCTGCCGATGTGAAAACCTGGAAACTCCTCACAATGCACGGAGGTTTCCACCCCAAGTCCAACACCCAGAGACTGTATACCAGCCAGAAAGAAGGCGGGCGGGGCTTGGTGAGCGTTAAAGCCATTGTCCTGGAGGAAAGCCGGAACATCCAGGAGTACATCAGTAAGATGGCCCCCAAAGATGAGCTGCTGAGAGAATGCCTCAGGCAGCAGCAGACACGGGAGGTAGACCAAGCAGAAGAAGTGCCATGGTAAGACAAGACCCTTCATGGGATGTACCATTGACAGATAGTGGAGGTGGCTGACACTGGGAAATCCTACCAGTGGCTGGAAAGGGCTGGACTAAAAGACAGCACTGAGGCACTGATCATAGCAGCACAGGAACAGGCACTGAGCACCAGATCC